>NW_006441386.1:5895437-5931495 GCF_000325575.1 Pteropus alecto
GAATGAAGCAGGCCTCCTCCCTCCTCCCTACCTCAGGGCCGTGGGTGCTGTTCCCTCTCCTTTTGCTCTTTGCCTGGCTGACTCCTACTGACTCTTTGGGACTTGACTTCACCCTGTCTTTGCGGAGAGGGCTTCCCTGGCAGACCTCAGCCTCAGTCCCTATACCTTGTTCATTTTCTTCACTGCTCTGGTCTTCCTTTGTAATGATATGTTCACTGTTCACTTGCTGCTTCTTGTCCATCAGAAAAAGGGGACCCAGAGTCTTAGTAGGGCATGTGGGAGATGCTTCAAGAACGCTTGTTTAATGACTAAATAAGCTGATGAATTATCTCTCTGAAGGGCCTTTCCGGAAGACACTGTGCTCACTTCCACATCCTAGCCCTGACAGCCAACCTAAGGGGCCAAGTCTCACAAATTTACTGAAGCCACAGCAGGTGACTCTCTAAGTCTCTTCGGTCCCTCCCCCTTTTCCAGATTCATGTCAAATCATTCTCTTCCTTTGGGCCCAGGGAACCAGATGCTGAGGCCCTGAGGGTGCCCAAGGTCCTGAAATGAGGAAGCCCCTTAGGTCATGGGCAGGGCAAGTCTGCGAGCCTACTCAGAGCTTAGGAGCATTTCCTCCGACAGGAGGTAGGGGCAGCAGCAAGAGAGAGAGAAGGGAGGAGGCAGAGACCAAGGGAGCAGGGCCAAGCTGCCTGTCAAGCTGATTGACCCGCAGGACCTCACTGGATGGCAGAGCAGGGAGAGCTTGTGGGGAAGGACAAAGTGCCAGAGACCAAAAAATGTGAGGCTTCAACAACCTACAGAATGAGAGAAAATATTTGCAAATCATATATTTGATAAAGGGTATTTAATATCAAAATGTATAAAGAACTCAAATAACTCAATAGAAAGAAAACAAACAATCCAATTTAAAAATAGGCCAAGGGTCTGAATTGACATTTTCCCAAAAAGACATACAGGTGGCCAACAGGTACATGTATAGGTGCTCAGTATCACTAATTATCAGGTAAATGCAAATTAAAGCCACAATGAGACATCACCTCACACCTATCAGAATGGCTATTATCAAAAAGGTAACAAATACCAAGTGTTGGCGACTATATGGAGGGAAATGTAAATTAGTGCAGCCACGATGGAAAACAGTATGGAGGTTCCTCACTGTTGGTGGGAATGTAAATTAGTGGGAATGTAAATTAGTGCAGCCACGATGGAAAACAGTATGGAGGTTCCTCAAAATAGTAAAAATAGAACTACCATATGACCTAGCAATTCCACTTCTGGGTATTTATCTAAATAAAACAAAAACAGTAACTTAAAAAGATATCTGCACCCCCGTGTTCATCGCAGCATTATTTACAATAGCCAAGACATGGAAACAACCTAAATGTCCATTGATGGATGAATGGTAAAGAAAAAGTGGTACATATACACAATAGAATATTATTTAGCCATGAAAAAAGAAAGGAGAGCCTGCCATTTGTGAGAACATGGATGGACCTTGAGGGTATTATGCTACGTGAAATAAGTTAGAGAAAGATATATGTGGAATCTAAAAATAAAACAAAACCCAGAAAAACTAAACTCATAGATACAGAGAACAAGTCAGAGATGAGGGTGGGGGGTGGGGTGGGGTGGGGTGAGGTGTGGGGTGAGAGGTGAGGTTGGCAAAATGGGTGAAAGGGGTTGGGAGGTACAAACTTCTAGTTATAAAATAAACAAGTCCTGGGGATGTATATATATAGCATGATGAACAAAAGCAGCTACAAGAGGAATGGCAGATTTCCTGAGTGAAGAAGGCCTCTGTCTTCAAGCTTGTATGGCATGACGTCTGGAAAGCTACAGAGAAGGCTTCTTTTTTCTGGGGCATACTGAGGAGATATTAGGAGCTTGTATTTCAGGCCATGTGTTAAATAAGCTATTTTTTAGAGGACAATAGCACATTGTGTTACATGCTCTGAGAGTCGCAGCTGGGCCAGGACCTCCTGGGTCTGCACAGAGAGGACCCTACTGCTGGATTGTAAAGCAGGGCAGACCTTTGTCAAGCAAAAAAAAAGGGGTGGGGGGAGTGTCAGCCAGGTGAAGTCCAGGGTAGTGGCAGGGAGGTCTGAGAGGCTCCAGAATGTTCTGAGAACAGAGAGGACATGGTTTGGCTGGAGTCCAGGGCACACTGGGAGAAACATCAGTGAGTTGTTGGGGGCTGGGCCTCAGATGCCAGAGTGAGGCCTCTGGATTTCCTTGTGAAACAGTGGAGGCCGGCAGGCAAGCGTAAGCCTGGGTGGGGCATGCTCAGATCTGTGGGTGAGTGTGACTCCTCACTGCCGTGTTCTCTTCTTCAGGTGCCATTTTTTAAATATCTGTGAGCCAAGCGCTGTGCTATAATTGGGGATTGTGGTAATACCTCTAATTGACAGTTTTTATTTGTGTGTGTGTATGAGTGAGTGTATGTGCAAGAGCGTGTCGCTGTGTGCATGTGAGTGTATATATGTGAGTATATGTGTATGAGTGTGTATATGACTGTAAGTGTATGTGTATGTATGTGTGCACAACTGCATGTGAGTGAATATATATGCATATGTGTGTGTGTGTGAGTGAGTATATGTGCGTATGAGTGTATGTGTGTCTTTCTAGCTGTGGCCTCCCACTGACGTCCCTGTCCTGTGGACTGAGAGTAGTGTCTGGTCTGAGCAAATCTGATCTAGCCGGCAGCCATTTTTTTTTTTTTTTTTTTTCCCTCAAATGTACCTCTCTTCTTCAAGCAAGGGGGAAATCAGAGAAAACTCTGCTTTTTTGCCACTGCTTTTCCTCTCCTGCAGGGAAGGGCAATAGCAGGCGGGATCCACCCTGGGATAGACTTAGTGGCCTGAGTCTTTGAGTCAGGGGCCCTGGCTTTGAATCCTGGCTTGGTGCTTACATTTTCCCGGTTGTATAACCCCCTGGATACAGTCTTTGATCTTTCTGAACCTCAGATTCTTTATCTGAAAAAGGAAGAAATATTTACTTTGCAGGGCTATGAGGATTAACAGTGCATACAAAAGATCTTGCCTAATGGCTGTGACACTGTAGACGATAAGTACATAGTAGCTGTTTTTACTGTTATCTGCAAAAATGTAAGCACGGCGGAGTGTTTTTGGTGCCCCAGAGGTAGTGGCCTCCTCTGCCTCTTCCACACTCAGTGTTTATCATGGGTCGCATTTCCCACATCTTAGGTGGGCTGTTTCAGGGACATTGATGTTGAAATCTAGGGCTCCTGGATCCAAACACTTGACCAGAAATAAAGAAAATAAGCTTTAATGGTAGAAGAACAAGTAGAGGCACCAGTTTGTTTCCTCATACATGGATCTTGGGGTGGGGTGGGAGCAAGTTTTCTGGAATCATTGTGGAAGGAAAATTTAGAGTTAAGGGAACACTCATTTTCTGCTCCCTGTGGACATGGGTGTAGTTGATTTATGCATCCATGTGGCTCACATTTAGTGAGTAGCCCCTTGTCCCATGTCTGTGGTAGGTGCTAGGCTATAACAATGAGCAGATGGACACCATGCCTGGCATCATAAAGCTAAAGCAGGGCATACAGCCAGAAAAATAACTGCACAGAAAGCAAAGTATTACGCATGGTAGCAATAACATGATTTTTTAAAAAGGAGAAGAAATTTAGAAATCATGAGGTGAGGGGTATCTGCTTTAGACTGAGTGTTCTGGAAAGGCCTCTGAGGTGGGGACATTCAGTGACATTTCGGTGCAAGGTAAAACAGGAAGGAGCTACCATAGGAATTGGGAGAAGGAGGCCGTTTTGAGGAAATGAAATAAGGACCCCTAACCCCATGTGACAGAAGTGTGGTGCTGTGGATACGGCCCTGGGGATGAGGCCAGAGAAGCATGGGGCAGAGGCCTAATCATGCAAACAGTCTCAAGGTTGTTGGGATCCTGTTTTAATCCACATTTCAACTTTTACGCAATTCCTACTTCTGCATCCTCAAATCTCGGTCACCCAGTGCATTGCCAACGAGAGTGGTGCTTGTGTCCAAAGAGCTGCCTGCCAAAAACCATTGACCTCCAGCGCTGCTCCTTCACTGTCTTCGTGCTTCAGTTTCCCCACTGAAAAATTGTTAATATTTTCCTCCAAAACATTCACCTTTCACTGAACCACTACATGAGGCTTAAAAGAGGGGCTATCAATTCTCTCCATCTTTTTCTTTTTTCTCCTTCTTTGCCTGGGTCAGAGAGGGGACCCGGCACACTGGGGGCAGCAGACCACCATTAATAAAACTTTGACTTCTTAAAAAAAAAAAAAAAGATATCTTGCAGGATTGTTGTGAAGCCCCTGCCACTGGAGCTCAGGATCACTCACCTTCTTTTGGCAGAGAGGAGGCAGGCACCTGGCCGGTGAGGGAGGCTACAGCGTGGAAGCAGGTGCAGTGAGAGCTGCTGGCTGTCCCTGTCTTCCTACACCCCCACCACCCCCTAGTTTTGTCCCTGCACCATTATTGCTTTATTACTGTTTTCAGTCATATATAATTCCAGCATTTTCTATAATCTCAATCTTTTCATTGATACCAGATTTTTATACAAAGATTTGTATATAAAATGATTATGTACCCACCAGAATACATTCCCCAGCAATTAGAACGTTTAAAATGCTGCTCCTCACACTCCTTCCACACATTCCTCATTTATTACTTTTGAAAGTGTTTTGTAATTTTGTGTGTGTGTGTGGATATGTTTACAAATCCAATAACAATTCTCATTTAGAGTTGCACAACACGGAGCCATTTTGAACCCAGACAGATGGCAGCTAAATGAAGTTTAATTAAAGAATGAGTGCTTTGAATCAAATCACTTTAGAAAGTACAGTACACTGAGATTCTGGAGAGGTTGCATAAACAGCATCTGGGCTGTTCTGCAGAAAGCAGGGCCTGTTTGAGAGGAAATACTTGGAAAGGCATCCCCATTGGATCAGGGGCTGAGCAAAGAGAGAAGGCAGGCGGCCAGCGGCCCCCAAGCTCGTCCTCTATCCTCTGTCCTCTGCCTGGACACGTCTCCCAAAGCCCTGAGCAACCAGGACAGGAGAGGAAACTGACGCAGGCCATCTCTCAGTTCAAAGGATTTGACTGGGCGGAGGCGGGAGGGGTTATCCCCTTCTGATTTTATGGAATGAGGTCGAGCACCAAGGCGCGAGGGTTTGCTGTACCAATCCACTTAATTGCATGCGCGTCCGTAGTGACAGTGAAAGGAGACAGATGCGGGAGGCTCTGCAGGCAGCAGCGCGGCTGGATTGGGGTATAAGGCCCTTCCCCTGGGCTCCACGCCTCTCCCGGCAGCCGCCCGGGGCGCAGGCTCTCTGCCTGTCTCGCTTACGTGGAGCCGGGCTAAACGCCTCCTCCTGCCAACCCGGCCCGGCGGGAGCCGCTTCCGGCTCTGGCCTCTGATCTGAGCGTTGGGGCGAGGGCGGCCCGGGCGGGTCTAGACGACGGAGAGGCGCCAGCCGGCTGCGGCGGGGAGACGCTGCGGGGGCGCCAGGTGGGCCCAAGCCCTGGGCGGTCCTAGGGGAGCCTGGTGCCCAGGTAGCAGCACTCACTGCTCGGTGTGGCTGCCTTGACAAAGAAAGGGGAGAGGCCTGGAATGCAGGGTTTAGAAGTTTGCACTGGTGCTGTGGGGTAGGTAAAGAACGGAGGTTTTTAATTCAGGGAGATGCAGGGTTAAATGGGAGAAGGATGGGTTACAGGGAAGCAGGGCTGAAGGCAATATCAGCTGCTAGGCTGGCCGTGATTTCCTGGGCAGTTTCTGCCTTGAGGGTGGTAGTCAATGTAGGTCTTTGACCTTTCCCTGCTCCTGGAGAGAAAAGGAAGCCTTCCTGGCCCAGGGCAGAGGCCTGAGGATGGAGTGGAGGGCCCTGGAGACACTGGGATGAGGGAGGAAGTGGTGGCACCAGCAGAGAGAAGAGCAGTTTGGGTTGGGTGTGCCAAACTTGTGGTTTCTGGCTTCTTGCATCTTTCCAGGAGGAAGCAGAGTCCGGAAGGCTGGGATGGGGCCTTCCCTCCCATTTCTGGGCATGAGGTTGACCCAGAGGGCTGGCAGAAGCTCCTGGACTGTTTGGATCATATACTTAGCTGACTAATTACTCAGTTCCTCCGAGACTTAGTCTTCTTGCTGGAACTTGGCTGGATCCTGTGGTCACCCTGACTCCTCCACACCACAGCACTCCTGACCAATTGACCTTCAAGTTCTGTTGGCTGACCTTTTTATTCTCCACCTGGCCCAAACCACTGCCAGCTCTCACTGGAACTCTAAGAGCCTCCCACACGGTCTTCTAGTTTCTTCTCGCCTCTGACATTCTCTCTGAAAGAGGGCTGATACTTCCCAAATGAGGTTCTGGTCATGGCTTCCCCTGATACTGTTTGCTGTGGCTCTCACCCCCACCCCCAGCGCGCACGCGCGCACACACACACACACACACACACACACACACACACACTCTACGCACACACACTAGCCTGTGAGAAAAAGGATGCAGTCTGGCCTCAGAGTGCACAGCTGGGCCAGCAGAACCAAGGATGCATTTCTGTCCCCACTCACTCCTTCAGTGCAGCACTGTATCCACAGCTTGCTGACTGCCCTTACCTACCCCTCCATCTTACTACCAGCCACTCTCCTCGAGCCTTCTGCTCTGGTGACTCCTTCTTGTTCCTGGAATGCCCAAGTTCTCAGTCCAACTTCACTCCCTTTGGACATGTGGCTCTCTCCTCCTAGACCACCACCTGCCCCGCCCCTCCCCACTTGGTCCCACCAACTCTTAAATGCTCTTCGTCTCAGCTTCAAGGACTCTTTACTGATTCTACACTAGATAAGGTTGCCCTGCCTCGTGCTCCCAGGGCACTCTGTCCTTCCCTATCAGGACACTAGCACCGCATGCCTATCTTCCCCACTGGGAGTGAACGAACAGCCATGTAGCATGCCAGGCCCCAGACAACTGCCAGGCCCTTTCGACTTGTGTGTTTCTGCCTCCAGTCCTACCCCTTCCTCCACCTTTCCACTTGCCACCCAAAGTGGTCTTTCTGAGACACAACTGTGACCCATCATGCTGCTGCTCAAATGCCCTGAGCTTTATCAAAAATCCACCCCACCCTCCAGGCCCAACTTAAAGCCTGTTCTTCAAGATGTCTTCCCCTCTAGCCATAAAAACCCCAACGCTTGATCATACTTGACACGTCTGACTTCACCTGAGTTATTGGGACCAAGACAGCCTCCTCCCACACCATGCACTCCCTGGGGCCAAGGGGCCAGTCTGGCACTTGGCTTTCCATGGCACTGCATCTTGAGGTCACGTGGGCCCAGCAGCAGAGAAATGACTGGAATCTGTGCCCAGACATCAGGGCCCAAATTCAGAAATACCACCTCTGTGTTCGCAGGCCACCTGAGCTGGGGTTCCTAACCCCTTCCTATGGCCGTAGCCGCAATTCCAAAAGAGAAAACGCAACAGTTAAGAGCAAAGGCAATTTTTTTTTCTTTTTTTACTTATTTAAAAAGGCCTTGGTGGCAGGAATATAGTGTAAAAATCATTGGAAAAACTAAAAGGCATTGATACATATCCGAATATACACTTTGTACATAAATTACATTTCCTTTAGTCTTTCTGAGTGAGGTCCTGATTCAGCACTGAGGTCTAGTAATTCAGAGGTCCTGGCAGCTGCACGTTCAGGCCGGCATAGTCCACCATGTACATTGGCCATTGCTAGAGAGATGGGGACAAACAGTCTGGGTTAGGACTCTAGGTGATATGGGAAAAACACCAGAACACTTAGCTCTGCTTTCTGAAGAGCTTCCTCATGTACTATTTATTTTGAGGCTGCTGAAGGCTCAGAGGGATCATGAAGTTCACCAGTGGCCATGGAGCCTGGGTTGGAGCCTTCTGACCTATTTCCACCTGTGTCCCAGAGGCTAATCATGTGGACCAGACATGAAGGCCAAAGGGAATGTGAGATTGGCTCAGAACGGGTGGTTATGCTATCAACTCAGCCTCCTCTAGGCCTCGTGTGCCAATGAAGCTGTCATGTCTCTCTGGGGGTGTGGGGGTGGGGGGAGCTAGTGACCCTCTGTGGGCACTCACGCACCCAGAAAGGGAGACCGGCAAAGCCTGAACTTTGGAGTTTTCCAGGAAGGGGTTGAAGGGAAACATGGCCAAAGGATAAATAAACCCTAAAATCCACAAGTAAAAAAAATTCTATAACTATGTATGGTGACGGATGTTAACTAGACTTATTGTGGGAATCACTTCATAATATGTACAGATATTGAATCATGATGTTGTACACATGAAACTAATATAACGTTATATGTCAATTATACCACAAAAAAAACCCCTAAAATCTTTTCCAGATGTGTTCCAATACTGTCCCCATTTGGACTCAGGATTTCAAAGCTAATATTTTGAAAGAACTCTCAAGTGTGTGCTCTTAGTGAAGTTTTCATCTTGGGTGGGAGAAACCAAACCCAGCCACATGGAAGAACAGGCAGAGTTTGCAGGTGGGTTCTCTGTCCACCACTGACTGCACAGTGAGGCTGCAGAATCAGTTGGCCTCAGATGCTCCTTCCTCGTCTGTACTCTTCGGGTAATACCCACACCTCCCAGGGCTGTGAGCACATGCTGTGAGCAGAGATTAACCAAGCACCTGACTGCCCCAGGGACCTGGGCCTCTGCTCAGGGTCCTTCTGCTCTGTCACTGCCCAGGACAGTGGGTCCTTTCCCTCTTAGCCTCCGTTTGCCCACCTGCCTGGTGGGGATGCGACTTCCTGCCTGGGTAACTGTGAGCCTCGATGAGAGTGGTGGGCTATCTTGTGGGGAGATCAGGCAGATGTGTCTGTGACCATGAGGTTGTGGAGCCCATTCAGAGCCCAATGCCTCCCCAAACCCACGTCCCACAGTGGAGGGTCCTGCCCGAGTGTGGGGTGAAGGCCAGAGAGGAGTAGTCAGGTCCAGATCTGTGCAACTTTACCACGAGTGAGATCTGGTTGGTGGATGCCACGGACTCCGGGTTGGAGGACGAGGATGAGGAAGACGAGGAGGAAGAGGAGACTGAGTTCCCTTCAGAGACCCGCTTCCTCTTGCGCTTGGGGATGCTGTCTTTGGCTGGTGGGAGAAAAGGCTGCTGATGCCAGATGCCAAGGCCATTGTGTCTCAGCCTCCTAGACACCCCCTGGAGAAGGCCTTTGTTTTCAGCTTTAAGTCTCCTTCCCAGCATTCAAGGCTCCCAGACCACCATCTGAGGCCCATCTCTCCAGCCTCCTTTCCTTACCAGGCCTCACAGCCCATTTGCCCACCTTCTGCTCCAGCTCACCTGCCTGCCTTTGCTAACACATATCCTCACCCCTGAGGTAGGCCTCCCCACTAGGCTCAGTTCAGGCCCAGGTCCTCCTTCTGCCCTCCCTAGACCATCAGGCCTGTGGGTCCTGGCCTCTCCAGAACTCCCAGAGTCCCTCTTGGGGCCCTGCATCCCAAGAGCATGGCCTCCCAAGCAGCACAGACTTGGGCCTTGGGGAGAATCACTTAATAGCCCTGCACCTTCATTTCCTTGTGAGTAAAATGTGTATAAGACCCTGTCGGGTTGCTAGGAGGATCCCATGAGATAATGTGCCTGGCCTCCAGTAAATACTCAGAAACAGAACTGGTATTGACATTGTTACTGTTACAGTGGATGTGTGATGACCCTGACCTGAAAATGCTGTGACAGATGACAGTTCACAGGTATCAGTGGACAAGTTGTGTCCCAGTGGTGGGGGAGAAACCCCTCCAGTTTAGAGCCAGAAGTCCTAAGTTAAAATTCCACTGCTGCTACTTACTAGCTGTGTGACCCTGGGAAATTGATTGACCTCTCTGAGCCAAAAGGGGAAAAACTGTGTGATGTGAGACTCGAATAAGATTGTGTGTATGAAAGAGCCCAGTACCAAGCCCAGAACAGAGTCAGGACTCAGCAGGTGTTTTGCTGCTGCTTAATTAAATTGATGTGAATAGAGAAGACTTATAAAAAAGATTTACAACTATGTGCTACATAAGTGGGGTTTGGGGCTTGACTGAGTGGACAGATGACTACATAGAAACCTAACAGGGCCCACTAGAAGGGTCTTAATGACAGTGTGAGGGCAGGCTGGGCCCAGGGGGGCAATTGTTTGTCTAGCTGGTGAAGAAAAACCAGAGCCTGGGAGTCGGCAATATGGTATAAATAAAGACCCTGGGAAACAGAAGGCTCTGGAGGCTCCAGGAGCCAGGCTATGAGTTGGGGACGAGTGAATTTTGTGGGAGGCAGGAGGGTGCTGCTGAAACTGGCTGAAGCCCCTGGATTCTGCCTGTATTTGTAAGGCAAATACCTATATCAGACCTTAGGCTTTTAGAATCAGTTCGCAGGACCTAGGAGACCTTTCTTTACCTCCACGTGAAAAGAAGTCAGAAGTGCTGGCCCAGAGTTGTGGCCAGCCCGGGGTCACTAGAAGATCCTAATGATGGTCGTGGTGGGGGAGTGGTAGATCTAAGTGATGGCATCCACCCTCTGATAATCTGTCCCAAATTTTCCTCCTCCCTAAGGCCTTCTCTGTCTCTGCCTTTGACCTGGGAGCAGCTCCCAAACCTCCCTACCCCGAGTGCCTGGTGCCCTGTCTGGCCCTTGAGATGAGCACATGACAGAAGGAGGTGGTCTCTGGTTGGGCATTGCCACCCCAGGCAGTGGAGCTTCAGGTGAACCTGGACCCATCTGGAATTGGGCCCTCAGGTTTCAGGCTGGGGTGGGGCAGCCTTGCTGAACCTCCATCGCTGTTTCCACTGAGCAGCCATACTGAGGCCTATAGTCCTCCATGGCCTTCGGTTCATATGGGTGGTCTGGACACAGGGCTCTAGGTGGCCACCAACTCATTATGTGGCTTGGCAAGTCCTTTTCCCATTTCAGGCCTCAGTTGCACAGCTGTACAATGAAGGCACACCTCCCAGTCACAGAGAGGTACATCTTCCTGAGTCCTATCTCACACCTCCTCAGTCAGAACCATTATATCAGTCTTCCAGGTTCCTGTGAATTGAAAGGTTCTAAAGTCCAGGGGCTGGTGCGGGAGTGTGCCCTGCAAATGCAGGCAGAAGTAAGGGGGTCCAGCCAATCTGGCAGTACTCACCGGCCTTATCCCTGCCAGTCTCATGTCACCCTTTCTCTCCCCATGTGGCCTCCATGATCCTACCTGATATCCCCTCCTTCTGACTCCAACCTGCCCTTCATCCTCTCTCTCTAGCTGATCTGACACCATCAGCCATGCTGTGGCAGGGTCCTGCTCCAAGGACAGCTACAGGATTCCTGGGGCCTTCTGGGAATACTGGCCCTGCAGATGGAGATCTCCAGCTCTCTGGAGAGGTACTGGATGGAGGGGGCATATATTTTTCTCTAGGTGGTCAGCCACCTATTGTGTGCCACCTGTTGTATGTCCACAGATTGGTCCTTGAGAGGTAGAAAGGTGGCTTCTTCAGCTACCTATTTACCTGGCACCTTGGCATCATTGCAAATTTCTGCAAAAGGTCTGAAAAAGAAAGAAATGAGGTAGCAGTTAAAAAATGAAGTTTTCTATTCTTCTCACCTGCTCCCTGAATATGGGTGATATCTCTCTTGAGATGAGACGCTGCTGCTGCTGGAGCATTAGGTAAGACTCAGATGAAAATGGTTAGCACCCCTACCACAGAGCAGGCAGATGAACAATCGCCAGCCTGGAGCTGTCAGTGCTGTGCCAGGCAAATTGCCCCTTGTGGTCTGGTTTCCTCATCTACAAAGCAAGTGTGTTGTCTGACAAAGGGTTCTGAAATGTGTGTCTAAATAGATATTCATTACAGTATTATTTTTTACAAACCTTTTAATTTTTACTTTATTTGCAGCATTATTTCTATGAACCCCCCCAAAATTAGCCACAACCCAAATGTCCATCAGTAGAGGACAATACGGTCCATCCGTACAGTCATTAAAGGGAATTATCATGGGCATAAGGTAATGCTCAAATGCGTTCAAGACATTTACTGTCTACAGATAAATACTGTATGATCTCAGCTTCATCTTCCCCAAATGCACATCTAATAGGCATTATGAGAAAAGTGGAAACGTGGAAGGAAAGCCCCAAAACGTCTTTGATGGTTCTCTCTGGGAGGTCCAGGTGGGCACCTTCTCCTACAGTTTCCTGTATTTTCCAGTAGTTACTTCACAGGGTGGGCTGTAGGCAGGAGGGGAAGGAAACCTCTACTTTTCATCTGAGATCTTTCTGAATAATTTGGGTTTTTTTTGAGGGGGGGGAAGGGACACATGTAAATATTATTTTAATTTTAAAATATCTAGTGTAAAATTGAAAAGAACATATGTATGGGGAAAAATACAGGAGAAATGCATCACAGCGTTAACTCTGGAGAGGAGAGTTATGGGTTATCTTTTCTTCTTCCTTTTTGAATTTCCCTAGTTTGCTATGTGTATTGTTTTTAAATCCAAAAATAATCAAATAAACTATTCTATTAAAAAAAAGTCTAGGATGGGGTCCCATAGTGTAGCAGTTAGCATGTCTGCTTTACATGCAGAAGGTCCTGGGTTCGTGTCCCAGGGGAGCCATGGTCCATGGTCTATGGCCATGCCACGCTCGGAACCTAAGCAGGGTTGGGCCTGGTTAGTACTTGGATGGGAGACCACCTAGGAAGACCAGGTGCTGTAGGCATTAAAAAAATAAAAAAAAAAAGTCTAAAAGGGTATATAGTAAAATATGGACAGAGGTTATTGCTGGATAATGAGAGTACTAAATGACTGTTATTTTCTAAATACTTGAAAATGGGTAAAAACTAATGATTTATTTAAAGAAAGTAAAATTAAACTAAAATTTTAAAAATAAACACCCATGAATGTTGAAGCTGTGTGTTTCAGTAAGAAAGGGGTTGTAATCAGGACACCTGGTGCTACAGACTGAATGTCTGTGTCCCCCTCAAATTCCTGTGTTGAAACCAAACCCCCAATGTGATGATATTAGGAGCTGGGGCCTTTGAAGGTGATTAGGTCATGAGGGTAGAGCCCTCATGAATGAGATTAATGCCTTGTAAAAGAGACACCAGAAAGCTGCGTGTCCCTTCCAACTGAGAACATAGCAAGAAGCTGGCCACCTATAAATCTGGAAGCGGGCCCTAACCAGACACTGAATCTACCGACACCTTCCCAGCCTCCAGAACTATGAGAAATAAACTTCTGTTGTTTAAGCCACCCTGTCTATGGTATTGTTATAGCAGCCCGGAGGGAGTAAGATACCTGGGTCTGGAGCCAAGCTGACTCACTGTGACTTACACCGTCCCTTTCCTCACTCTGGGTATCAATTTCCTCATCTTTAAGATGACAGTGTTAAGCTAACCCATCTCTTGGATTCTGTGCAAATGAATGGCAAATGAATGATAGGTATGTTTGTCTGTCTCTCTCCTTCCCACAGCTCCTGGCTGGGCCTGCTTTGGGCATTCCCCTCCAGAATCCATGCAGCACCCTTGCCTGCTTTGCCCACCCTGCTCCAGGTGCGGGGAGCACTCACTGGAGCTGGTTGATGATGACCATTCGGACATGCTCCCGGGCCTTCAGGATCTTCTCCAGCCGGTGGATGTCATAGGTGTTGGGGTTCCGGAAAGGGATGTCGTCAGGTAGGCCTGTGACCTCGACGGCATCTGGGCTGTCTCGGATCAGTTTGTAAGGGACCAGCACAGGCCGGTTCAGGCCCAGGGCCTCACCTAGAAGGTACATGTGGTCAGGGCGAGAGGAAGATGTCCCCTGTTAAAGGCCAAGCCCTCTGGGAAAGGGCTGGAACCTGGCACAGTCCAGATAAGCAGTTACCATGCTCTAGAGAGAGTTTAAAAGTCAACACACACACCATTTCAAAAAACCTAATTAGCAAAACTAAAACTCTAATACCCAATGCTTATAATGAAACAAGTACCATTACATGTGCCTAGTGCAAAGATTTGTTAAATGTGCACACCTAGAATTGACAAATGAGGACTTGATGTCTGCTTAAAATCCACACTTGTGTTAGAAAAAATTAAATACTTAAGTACTTATGGATGAAATGATATATCTTAGATTTGTTTCGAAGTACTAAAAATATCAAGTGAGTATGTGAAGTAGATAAAATAAGATGAGCGAAATACTGGCAATCACAGAAGCTGGCTTTGGGTTACACGTGGGCCAGCACGTCATTCTTTCTGTTTTTGTGTATGTTTGAAAATTGGTTCCAAAATAAAAAGTGAAAAAGACAACAGCACAAACCACAAGCAGAGTCTCTTCCCGTTACTCTCAAAATGAAACTCTAACTTATGTCAGGCCTGCCCACCTCTCCCCGCAACCAGAAGCCTCCCCAACCTACTTGCTCACACTCCTGGCCCTCTGGTCTTCCTATTGGTCCCCAGTCACAGGGCTGCTCCCTCTGCCTGGAAAGCTTTCCCTCGAATGTTTGTCTCCTTTTGACATTCAAGTCTCAGCTAAAACACCCCCTCTTCGAGGGACTTTCCTGTTCACTGGTCCAGAGAGGCCCTGGCCTCCCACTTCCTAACCCCAGCACTCCTGGTCACACTACTACATTTTCTTCTTTTTCTCATTCTCTGAAATTTTTCTTTTTAAAAAATTTACTGTTATGTCTCTTCTGCTATAATGTAAAATGGAGATTTTACATTTATTTGCCACAAATAAAATGTAATGTATGCAGACCACCTGGTACAGACTGGCATTCATTAATCTGGAAAGTGTCGTATCAATTGTAATGATTATTAGCTCTCTCATCCTACGTTCTGCCTTGGCATCCTGAATGCCTTCAGCACAGGGCCTAGCATCGCCTGACTCTCATCTATTCCATGTCCATCCCCCTCAACAGACTCTGAGCCCCCTGACAGTGGGAGCAGACTCCTTGCTTTGGAGTCAAGGCTAAGCGCCTGTTGGGTAGACAGGCATCAGCATTAACAAGCTCTTGGATGTGGGCCATGGCCTCTGCCACACAGCCCAGCCCTAAAGGAGCAGAAATGCTGAACACTGTCTTTGCCCTGAGCACCACAGACTGGGGCTCTTTCAAAAAATGTTCTCAGACAGGGGGAATGAGGGATCAGTTTCCATCAACCACAGCCTGAGAAACTTTGTCCCAAGGGAGCTGGCAGGCCAGCTGGGGGCAACTGGAGGCCAGGCTGGCTGCAGAGGGAGGAGGGGCCAACCAGGAAGGCTGGCCCCAGAGACCTTGCCCCATGGGCCCTGCCCTCCGCACTGACCGTATTTCTCATTGAAGAGTTCCTTCACCTGCTCCCTCAGGATCACCTTTTCCCCGAGTCTGTTGGCATCATCTTCATCTACAAGAGGAAGACAAGGGGGAGTGAGGGTCAGCACAGGCTAGGCCACTGTCCTTGACTCTCACCTGCTAGAACAGTATCTCTAGGCCCTACCTACTCCCCTGCAGCCTGTTTCTGGCCTCAGCTGTCTGTCTGCATATCCATCCATCCATCCATCCCGAATTCTCTGAACAGCTCCCCAAGCACAGGCCCCATGTTGCACATGAAGCATCCTTAGGAGGAGGCAGGGCCCTTCCCTCAAGGAACTCACAGCCTAGGGTAGCACAGTTACAGTGCCCACCCAAAAGTATAACAGGAGACATGGGGCATGAATCAGGGTGCTCACCCCGATCTGTGTAAGTCTGGGGAGGCCCCCTGGGAGAACAGGATATCTTAAGTGGTCTCTTGGAAGGCAGGTTTGTGATGGATGGGCTGGGGCTGGGAAAAGACACCCAGGTAGGACTGGCCCATGCACAGCAGCAAAGGGTGAAAGGTCACAGCATGATGGATGTGGCTGAAGCACAGGGCGGTGCCAGGGGAGGCCCAGCAGCAGGTGCTAGTGTGACTGAGCTGGGCTAGCAGGCACTCACCCTGGCTGCCTAGCAGACCGAGAGCTCCAGGCCTGTGACAGGGAGACAGAGAGCTCTGGGTGTGGGGGCTGCACACTCTCCCTGCCCATTGTCCAGGGCAGCCCTCTGTGGGCACCAGCTGCTTGGACCTGTGCTCCCCTCACCCCTCTCCTCAGCCTAGAGGAGTAGCTGGGGTCAGGGGAGTCCCAGAGACAGGGCCTGGGCTGGGGGACGTGGGGAGAGGGAGAGGCCAGGGAAGTGGCTGGGATGGAACAGGTCCTGGGGACAGAGAGGCCTGTGGGCTTGTGGCCTGGTGTAGGGAGGGAGCTGGAGTTCCAGGAAGGGCACTTTGCACCATCACACGGAAACCACACTGGCTGGCATCTAGGGCGGGGGTGGAGCTAGACACAGGCAGGGAGCCAGGGCCTGGGAGATAAGGGGAAGAACAGACAGAATGGGACTGTGGAGAAAAACTCTGGTTTAATCTGGAAAATCGCACAGAACTCAGTTCCACTTAGGAGGCCAACTCGGGGACTGTGTCTCCCATGCAGGGGCTCTGTGCTTCTGTGTCTGTTGCCCCTTCTTGCATATCGCATCCCAACAAGAAGGCCTAGGCCTCCCCATGAACCTACTGCCAGGGAGGAGACCCCGTTCCCAGTCTGGGGGCTGCCCCTCAGAGCAGAGAGCTTCCGGCACTGCCCGATGCCCCCTCCTCCCAGCGCTCTTTCACCCACTGCCCTGGGCCTGCCGATTCCCACGGTCCCTAGTCTAGTTCCTTTCATGGCCACATTCCTGACTGTGGAATCTAGATCTGCCACGTCTCAAAGTTCCAGCACCTCCCTTTTCAACCACAGTTAACCTGAGACACTGCAAACATCAGGCATCCCAGTTCTCCTCCTCCTCCTATGTCCCCATTTCAGGGAGTAATGGCCCTAATTCAGCTGCACCAAGACCCCAAACTAAGTACTCCTCTTGGCCCCTCCAGATGGTTTTCAGGGCCCTAGACATGGCAAGAATCGACCTGACCCTTCTCCAGGTCCCAGGCAGACTACTATGACAGAGTTCTGGGCCCAAGGGCCATCTAGAGTCTGCAGGGAGGTGGTGGACACTTTCCACCTAACCCCTTGCTACCAAGGATTCCTCTGGCAGCCAGGATTCTGCACAGGCACTGCATCACTATACAGGACAGGGAAAGGAGGGCCTGGATTCACACTAACGTATGCCAGATACTCTGCTGGCTGCTTTCCCGGACATAATCACGGCTACCTCTCACCACAGCCGAGGACAGAGGCTGAGGATCAGAAAGGTTAAGTAATTTGCCCGAGGTCACACAGCTGCTAAAGTGCCAGAAATACTCTATCGGACCACAAAGCCCTGTTCTTTCACTCCACTATGAACCCTGGATTTCCTAAAGACTCTATTTCTCCATCTGTAAAAAGAAGAGTTGATTTTTAAGGTGTTTCCTCTAAATCTCTTGTTTTATCAGCTCATAGTTCTAGGTCTACCTCCTCTTGAGCCCAGGACAGGGCCAGACTTCATCGGTTGACAAAGCCTGCTGGATTGAAAGGAAGTGGACAGCATTCAAAAGATAAGCCCAATAAGCTGTGGTTGCAGATGTTGCTGGACACAGCTGTCTCTGTGCACACATGTATGCCTGAGTGGGTATTTCTTACATACCCACCCTACCTCCCCCTTGAGGCTCTTGTTGCCATGTGGGTGGAGAGACCAAGACAAGGCAGCCTTGCCTTGGGAGAGGCGATGCCAGGCCCAAGGACACAGAACTTGGAGTCAGAAACCTGGGCTACTGGGTCATGTGACGTCAGCACTCAGGATTTCTGTTCACTGCTCATTTGCCCCCTGAACAAATATTTCATAAGCACAATCCCACTTGGATGTGGTGATGTTCCTGGGCACTTAGCAGAGAACAGAAAACAGCCCTAGCCTGCGTCAGCAGTGATGAGGAAAGCTCAGTGACCCACCACCAGGCTTAAACACTGTCATTGAAGGGGCTGTGGGAGCACATGGGGATGCAACCCAGCCAGGGATCAGGGAGCATTTCCCAGGGGAGGTGTCCGCTGTGTGGCCTCATCCGCACACTGGGGCTCCAGGCATCCTATGGGCGCTCAACACGTTAAGACGTGAAAACTTTCTCCTCTCCTTCCAAGTCCTGCCTGGTTTGAGGAGGAGAGCACCCCCAAATCAGGCTGCAGCTGACAGGAAGTTACACCATGGTGCAGCCAACAGGAGGAACACTAGGATGCTAGGCAGTAAACTAGAAATGGTGAGAACAGTTAAATGTCAGGAGAGTAAGACCCAGGCTGCCTCGGGGACGGTGGTGACACTGGGAGGTGTCCTGAACACCTCTGGAGTATGGTGGGGGGCTAGATGTCTGTTGATAATACTGAGAATAATCACAGTTGCTGTTATGTACCAAACACATACTACATAAAACTGTGCCTGGCCCGTAACACGTCATCACTAGGTTCTCCTGGCTCAGCATCAGGCTTCAGAAAGGATGCCTCTTGGCTTCTCTCCACCTCTTTGTTTTTATTTAATTTGGAGGAAGTTCCATTTCTCTTAAAGGATCAAATGAATCAGGCTGAGTAGGTTCTGGTAGGGGTTGGAGGGGAGAGTGCCCCTGTCCCTCTGGGAACTCAGAGGAAACAGGAGGCAGCTCCTTGGGCTCTATGGGCAAAGGAGTGACTCACTTTCTGGGAGGGAACCCAAACCAGAGGTGAAGAAGCCTTGCTGTGACCCTGTTCTAGGCTCATCCTGCCCAGCTCTGTGCAAGGGAGAGGGCAACTTGCCAATCCCAACATGTTGCGGCTCGGAGGTGCCCAGAACAGAGCTGGTCTCCCCTCCCCTGATGTAAATTGTGGCCGCTGTCCATGGCTGATGCAGCTTGCCCCGGCACCCTGGTTACTCCTGGGGCGGAAGCTGTTGGGGGGTGCTATGTTCCATAGTCTAAAGGCTAGTTGTTACTGTTCTGAACCCTGAGTCAGCAAACCTATTCTTGGGGGATCTTCCTGAGCTCCCCTGAACCCAGGTTGGCTGTAAAAGACACCAATTTAAAATTTTTTTTTTTACACCTACAGCACCAGGTCTTCCTAGGTGGTCTCCCATCCAAGTACTAACCAGGTCTGACCCTGCTTAGCTTCCGAGATCAGACATTGGGCTTGTTCAGGGCAGCATGGCTGTAGACTAAAAGATACCAATTTTTGCAAGCATTTCAGAAAGTCCTCCATCTGGAAACGTCATAGTTAGGGTTCGATGCAGAGTGTGTGTGTGTCCTTAATGTGTACCTGCTTGAATGCCTGCATACTGCGGGGAGGAAGAGGGCTCCCAGGACAGTGACAGGAAAGGTCCCTGGCCCAGCAGACTGCAAGGCAATCTTGATTGTAACACTAATGCTCTGTGGAATTTCGAAAATCACTCAACCGCCTATTGGGAGGACCCAATAATGTCGCATAAAAAAATCTGAAGTCTCACGCCATCAAAGTCAAGTTGTTGATCCTGTAGCCTCAGGAAATTAAATTGTATACGAGACTCTTCCAGATACTGGAAGTTGATTCTTTTAATACCCTGGGTTTGTTATATCCACTTTAGGTAGAGCATTTTCTAAAACGCATCGAGTACCCTTTTCTTATTAAGCACACCTTGGGAGAGATTACCCTCATGATCTGTCCCCCAGTGCCATCCAGAAAGTGCTGCTGGACCTACCCCGCAGTAGTGACCTGTGCCCCACTGCCTCTGCCCCATCCATCCTGCGGGCACTTCTTCCTCTTCCTGATCATCTCCCCTCTCTCACCACTGTCTGCCCCAGCAGTTCTCATCTTGTCCTTTCTAATCTGCTGTTAGCCTGAGGATTAAACAAATTTTGCCTGGAGAAAGAAAGCAACCAAGCTTATTAAATCACAGCCATCCTAGCTAGGTACACAATTTTAAGCCAATGAGCTCAGCCTGATGCCTGGGGTGGCCCCACAGCCCTCTCCTGGGGCAAAGTACAAGAACCCTGAACAGCCTGGCCTTTTTCTGCTTAGCTGAGTTTGAGGTCTGTAGCTCAGATTGATGACTGTAGGCTGATAATCATGATCATAAACACAGAGGCACAGAAGCATCCAGCAGCAAGGGAAGGACTGTTTAAGAGGCGAGAAACTGAGATCTGTCCAGAAGGGTGGAATGAATATTCCTCCTCTCCTCTCTGCAGGGCCTGGGCTGGCATCAAGCAGCCCCAGGTAGACCTGGCCCTCCAGAGAACAGAGGGCAGATATCGGCAGATGCTCCACCCAGCAGGGAGCTGGGGCCACTCGGGTTGGGGACAAGCCATATCCCTCCCTTAGGCCTGAAGCTTGTACAACAGACCTCCCTTCCCTGGCACCAGACCGTCACAAGAATAAGAAGATGCACTTGGATTCACCTTTTAACCCTTTCTGGGCCTGCAGGTAGGTGCAGCAGTAATTGTCATCTCTGTTTTACAGATGGAGAAACTAAGACTCAGAGAGGGGATGGCTATGCTGCAGTGGGGTAGAGGCCCTTGCCCAGGCCTGTGATCTCACGTACCCAAGAGAAACTTTTGTACACATGCAAAAGGAAACATGTTCAAGGGCGCTAACAGCAAGACCATGGAAGCAACATAAATCGGCCTAGGACAGGAGGAAGATGAGTTCATGGTGGTACAGCCACTTGATGGATTATGGACCAGCGAAAACAAACAAGCTATGGCTACACATTTCGCATTATGCTACATAAGGTTAAGTGACAGAAGTCCCAGACTTGATACAATAGGATACCCTGGTTATAAAAGTAAAAAACACGGAAATGAAACAATTTTGGCTTAGGCAAATGTCATATGCAATAGAACCATTTAAAAAAATCGACCTGTGAAAAATGACTATGTCATGGGGGAAAACAGCCATAAAAGACATTTTGGGGAATTTGAATATAGACTGTGTATTAGATGAGAGGGAGCTATTAAGTTTCATAAGTGTTATAATAGTACTGTGGCTATGTAAAAGAATAGCATTGTTCTGAGGAGACATGTGTTGAAATATTTAGTCATGAAGAGTCAAGGTGTCTGCAGCTTACTTCAAATGGAGAAAGAGACAGAGAGACAGAAATAAATGGGGTGGGGGAGATGGAGGGACGTGGAAGGGAAACATGACAAAATGTTAAGAATGAATGAATCCAGAGAAAGGATATACAGGCAGTCATTACACTATTCTTTCTTTTTTTTTTTTCCCTGCAGTTTTAAAATTCTGCAGGCAAAAACTAAGAGAATGACATACACAACATTCAGGATATTTGTTCTGGGGAGAGAGGAGGACAGGATGAGAGAGCACGTGGCCAGGTGTACATTGTTGATACTGTTCTAATTCTTAGATGGGTGCTGGGTTCATGGGTGTTCATTGTAGCATATATTAACAAGTGAGCAGACAAATATAAGGGAATACAAATGAAAGAATAAAAACAAATGAATACTAAGTGCAATGTGGTATTCTGGACTGGATTCTGGAACATAAAAAAGACTAGTGGAAAAACTGATGAGATCTAAAAAAAAGTCTGTAGTTTAGTTAATTGAATTGCACCAATCCATATTAATTTCTTAGTTTTGACAAATATACTGTGGTTATGTAAGATATTAACATCCCATATGGGTCAAACAGTATTTGGAAATTCTATATTATCTTTGTAATTATTTGTAAATTAAAAATTATTTCAAAATAAAGTTATAGCAATTAATCGATTATTACATGCAAGGTCAATGGTAGAGCAATTGATGTGATCAGTGCATGAGGTCTACTGAGAAGGGGGAGAGGGGGAAGAAAGTAAGCCTTTTCCCCCAGTTCATTCAGGCCAGGCTCTGTGCCTCCATCTCCTTTCCCTAGGGATGGGTAGGCCACAGCTTGTGCTCTGTGCTCCTCCCTGGACCCCAGCTGTCTGGCCTCCAGCTGCACACAAGGGGCTGGACAATGGCTGACAGGAGGTTCTGGCTGGGCCCTCCCCTGTTGGGGCTATCAGGCTCTTCCATTGCCCCCTCGGCTGCCAACACAAGGATGCAAATCCCACATATGCTGATTACATGCCCACTGAAGACTGTGCCTGGCCATTTATACAGTGATGCCTTCTACTCTTCATGACAAGCGTGACTACTAGGTGCTGTGTTCCCCATTTTATAGATAAGAAAGCTGAGGCTCAGAGAAGTCAAGTTGCCTGCCCAAAGCCACCAAGGACCAGTCTGCAATTGGTGGCACTAGGAATTGAACCCAGGTCTTTCTGACCCCTAGGTACTGCTTTCCTGTTTGAGAACAGCCCAGCACCTTCTGGTTGGGCTGTCTAACAAATTCTCCTTCAGCCCTATGCTTGTGTCTACAAGCCAGGCTGGGCCAAGCAGGTACCTGGTTTTCTCATGGGGGTTCTATACTGGACAGACAATCCTGAGTCCAGCCACATGCATGGCCCTTCCCAAGGGAAAATGCCTCCTTCCCTTCCCTCTCCCTTCCTTCACGGTCTCAGCTACACAGCTGACTGGGCCAGGGACAGCACTGACCCAAGGCCGGCCAAGGCCCAGGCAGAACTGTGGCCACACTGCCCGGGCACAGAATGCCATGCACTTAGCATGATGAGCAGGACATCGGCGCCTCTCTTGGGAAAGGTGGACAGATTTGGGCAGCTGACCATATAGACTAGGGCAGAAAGGATGCACACACTCCTACATCACCTAGCTGACTCTGAAGACATATCCTCATGCTATGCAGCAGTAGCAGCAGCCAATGCTACAGCCAACAAAAGAATGGACACTCCCTGGGTGCTGAGGTTGTGGTATGTTTTTAGCTATCTGTTCACGATTATAGCCCCAGCACCTACAATAATGTCCGACACATTATAGGTGCCCAATAAATATAGGGGAAATCAAGCTCTTATGTACCAGGCACTGTTCTTAGATCTTTGCATGGATTCATTCACTTAATCCTTCCAACAATCTTATGAGGCTATATCGATGAGTATCTCCATTTCACAGATGAGGAAACTGAGGCTCAGAGGCAGCGGCCTGCCCCAGGTTACATAGTGAGTGAGATGAGGAGCCGGGATTTATCCCTGACTCCTAATCACCTCATAGTACAGCCTCTCTCTGTCCTTGTTGCAAGGTGTCCAAAACCCAGGCTTATAATCATGCTGACTGCTTATTAGGGCCTTGTTTCCACATGTGGGGAAAGGAGGAGCAGATCCTCCTACTTTGTTCACACTGTAGCTCATTCCTTCTCCACTTGCAACCCTCAAACCCACAAGCACCCTGGATTCTGCACATCCCCAAATGGCCTCTATGTGTCCCAACCTGTTTCTCCTCCCTCTCTTCTCATGGGTCCCTGGTCCCACTCTCCCACGTGGGTGCTCAAGAAAGAAACTGTGGCTGTCTCTAACCCCTGATGGGCTGAGTAGTGGCCCCAAACGTGTCTACGTCCTAATCCCCGGGGCCTGTGACTACGTTTCTTTATATGGCAGAAAGGACTTTGCTAGTGTGATTCAGTTGAGGATCTCGGGATGGGAAGATTATCCTGGATGATTCAGGTGGGCCCTAAATATAACGCAAGAGTCCATTAAAGGAAGCAAGGTCAAAAGCAGGAGATGGGACAACAGAAGCAAAGGTTGGAGTGATGTGCTTTGAAGATGGAGGAGAGGCCTCTAGAAGCTGGAGAAGCCAAGAAAATGACTCCTTCTTACAGCCTACAGAAGGAACCTATCCTACTGATGCCCTGGCTTTAGCCCTGCAAGATTCATTTTGGACTTCTGACCTCTCCAAACGTAAGGGAATAAATCTGTATTGCTTTAAGCCACTAGTTTAGGTAATTTGTTACAGCAGCCACAGAAAACTAATACAAACTCCTCGTGTCCCCTCGCTTCCATCTACAAATCCAGGTGGTCACCACGATGGGTCACTTTCCCGGAGAAACTTCACACAGGTCCAGCCCAAGGATAAGTTAGGCCTTGTCACCACCGAGGCAAGAACTTCTCACCTGGCCTCCCTGAATCCATTCTCTGAGCTGCAAGCCATGTTGCTCTTTCTAAACAGTCTATCTGACTATGTCATTCCCTTACTTAAAGCCTGCTGAGGACCCTTTGTTGTCCACAAGGCAAATCCATCTTTCTCCTCCTGGCAAACAAGACCTTTTGCTGATACCATTCTTGTTTTTCACCTATATAATATGTTCTGCCTGCCATTCCCCAGGCCACCACCTGAGAGGTCGTGGGAAATGTGCTGTTTCATGGAACAGATAATGGAAATTTGGGGCCCTCTATGTCATGGAATGTGAAGAGAGAACCTCCTTTTCCTGCCTCGCCTTATGTGGCATCTATAATCCTGCACTGAGGGCTGGGGGAAGAGGTGGGCTGCAACTATGAAGAGATATTTTTCTTTCTGCCCAAGACAGGATCCTTCTAAAAAGCCATCACTGCTCAGGGCCTGACCCCAACCACCCCGCAAGATGCTCAGCCAAGTCCCTGGGCTCTGGAATCCTCATGGCCACAAGGGGAGAAGGCTCTCCCCCAAGGAGAAATGGGGTTTTACACCGGCTGCAGGATACCGCCCACCTCACCAGTTTCTCCTTATCTTCCTGACCCATGATGCTGAAGGCACTAGGACCCCTGCTCTGACTTGACTCACTCCCGGTGATCTCATTCTGCTTTTGGGCTTTAAATACCAATGATATGCTTGTGATTCCCCAAGTTATACAATTATACCTCACGCCTGGACTGCTTACCTTAACCCTCGATTTGTGCACTAAACTGTTACTGGATGACACCCCTGACTTAATATGCCGCAGACTGAATGCCTGACATTCCAGCCCTCTGTTGGTTCCTCCTGCATCATCCCCATCTCAGCTACAGGCACTTTCGTCCTTCCAGCTCAGCTCAAATCCCCGAAGTCAAATTTGACTCCTCTCTCTCACAGCCACATCAGCAAGTTCCATTGGCTTTAGCTACAAAATATACCTGGAGCCAATGACTCACCACTGGGTCTCACCTCCTTCCATTTCTCCTTGTTTCCACCCTGTTTGTCCTCACCCATAGGCCAGAGGGATCCCGTTAAATCCTAAACTGCATTCTTTCTTCTGCTCACAAGCCTGAGCTGATTCCTAGCTCACTTGAAACAAAAGGCAGCAGTCTTATCCAGCCCCACACAATCTGCATTCTCTCCCCAGTTCTACCTCATCTCCTACCACATGCCCACTGCCTTCCTCCAATACCCTGGCAGGTGATCTCCCGGCCTTTGTAGTTTCTGTTCTTTATGCCTACACTGCTTTTCTTGTCCTCCCACCCCCTGCCCCCAGCTCACTACCGCCCCTTTCAGGCTTTTACTCAAAGGCCCTTCCTGGACACACCTCTCTAATATTGTAACCTCCTGAAATAAACACAACCTCTCCCATCTACTTCTCTGCTTCTCTTTAGGGCTCACATCTAACTTGCTTTATGCTTCACACTTTGTTTATTGTCTGCATCCACACCAGAATGCAAGCTCCATGAGGCAGGGTGTTGTTGTTGTTTTTTTTTTTTTAAATTGGTGTTGATCAAAAAGCCCAGCACCCAGCCCAGTACCTGGTCTCATAAACATCCTGGAACTGTTCATGAACCAAGTAACTGCACCTGAGCCCTAAAAGCATCAAAGCCCCTCTGTGGGCTATGCTACCCTGGTCCCCAGGCCGGGGACCTGTAGAGGGTTAGGGCTGCAAGTCTCCATCCTCCATCCCCCACCTCTTACCATGAAGCCTATTTGTCACCAGACCCCTCCCCAGGAGGTTGGAGAGGTGGAATCTACCCCAGTAAACCACATGTACTGAGCCATACTTAGTGCCCCGCCCCCACGCCTCCACTTTGTGGCTCAAAGACGCATTTATCAGCTAGCGAGAGCTTCTGTTCAGCACACAGTGCCTGGTGGTCCCTCGAGCTGATTTGATTCCAGCACAAATAAAGGCAATGGTTGTTCCTGTCAGCTTGGGTGGTCCCAGCTGGGGAAATAGTTTCAGTGAGGTCTTCTGGAATGTTGCAGAAGAGTCAGAAGCCCCCCACTGCTCCCTTCTGGGGTTTGCTGAGGCCCCTGTCAAAAACTGCTGGGAACCTTTAGGTCCTCCGCCCCCACCCAACCAAACAGCGGCAGGATGGGGCTGTAATCAGCCAGCTGAGCCCCCACCGACTGGGAAATAGGCGGGGACTCCTGACATCACATCGTTCCATCGCCCACCGTGCCGCCTCGCCTGGAAGAAAGGAGGCAGCGGGCCAATTTTGGGACTGGCATCCAGGCGTCTGTCTGCCCACAAAGGCCTCCAAGCCCCGCCCAGCAGATGCCAGCTCATCCCAGGAAGGCAGAAGGAAGATCATTACTGGAGCCTAATTAACAAAGAAAAGTAGAGATAATTAAGTGGAGAAACATGTGGCTGGCACTGGAATTGTGATATCTTTAGAAACTTGAGAAAGGATGGTTTTATTTTCAGCTCTCAAGAACCTGACAGGGTTAGGAGGGTGGCGAGTGAGTGGAAAAGGCCGAGAGGGCCGAGGAGTGTGTGCCTGGGGGTGGGGAAATGACCCTCAGGTCAGTGGGTGGTGGAAGGCGGGCAGGCCTGCTCCCTGTGACCTCAAGGCCCAGAGACAATAAGTTAATTTGTCTGAGATCATAGACAGTAAGTTAACTTACCCAAGATTACAGACAGTTAACTTATCTAAGATCGCACAGCTCAGAAGTGGTGGAACCAGTTTCTGAAGGGGTAGAGGGGACCTGTTCCTGCTCTTGTTTAGCTTCCCCCTCCCCCAAACATCCTCTGCTGAGGTCAACACCACCCTGACATCCAGATCCAGCTCAGAGCCTCTTTTCCAAGCCCACTCCCACTAAATGACAGTAATAGGAGAGAGGCATGAGGACTATGCAAGTTGACTAAACATTAAAGTAGGCTGTATTCAGAGCCTGCTGCTACATGCTGCTAGACACGGGAACCTAGCTGATGCCAGACCACAGGAAACCTACAGAAAGATTCCTGAACACACCTTTAAAGCTGCATACCCACACCATGAAAGGAAACAAACAAAAACTCAATTCCTCGAGCATGGGGGTCTCATTCTCTGGCTTTGAGAGGAGACCACGTCTCTCTCTGTGGAGCATTATTCCTTCTCTAATAAGCTTTCCTTTGTCTCTAACTCTGGTGTGCTCTTGAATTCTTTCCTGCATAGAGCCAAGGACCCTCTCCTGCATCAACAGGAGACTCCATAGGAGAGATCCAGCAGGAGCCCCAATGGGATCAATGACAAGAGGTGCCACCCCATTTGGGGCTAGGGGTTTTCCTTATTTGTATCTTCCCCCAAAACAGGGTAATAGCCCTTCACTTGGCAGTCCCTTCACCAACGGCTGAGCTTCTTGAACTGGGCTTCAGGCAACGCTGTAGGGTGTGGAGTGAGTGAAGCAGAATCGTCTATTTCCCTCAGCAGAATGTAATTTAACATACACGGTAGTTCCTTAAATTAGAACTACAGAAGAGTTTACAAAATAGACTATGTGAGGACTTCCTAGACAAGGATGGGGCTGGCCAAGAACTTCGGCCCTGGCCCTTGGGGATGCTCTGCCAACGGCTGCAGAGACATCAGCAGAAGAGCTTGCCAAGGCCGAGTTTGCAGGGTCTAGTCTGTGCTGCAAGCCAGGCCTCCCAGGCCCTCCACGCTCCAGCCTGGCCAGCCTCTACCTCACCAACTCCTGTTCTCGACAGGCCTTTCGTTCTCCTTGCCCTTGCCTTGGCTATGTGCCCCAGGAAGGCCTTGGCACGGGACTTTTCCATTTTACAAGTAGGGAAACTGAGGCCCAGGCAGGCAACCCTGACTTACTGGAGTCAGACAGGAAGTCAGCAGCTCTGCTGTGTCTCTGGGGTCCAGAGCCCCTGCTTTAGGGTGGGAACGGTGTGGAGAGGGGCCTGGCTGCTCACCTGAAAGTTCCCTCAAGCTGGCAGGGAACCAAAAGGAGAGGAAGCTGGGGCAGGGCAGTGGGGCTTGTCACTCTGGTTATCATTTGGTTCCCAAGCCCAAGAGATGCTGTGGGGAAGTTTGGAGCTGGGTAGCAGAGGGAAGCGATTCAGTGGGGTTGGCGGGGAGCCCTCCCTCTGTACCCTCCCCTCCCTGGTTCCGAAGGGCCTGGGCTCTCACTTCCCAGGCAGGTGGGTAATACACAAACCAAAGGTATGCCAGCTGGGAAAGCCCTTCTCTCCTCTCCTGCAGGGCACCCTGTGGGAAGCATCCTCTCAAGTGACTGTAATGTAGGGAGAAGAATTAAAATGTTAATCAAGTCACAATCAGAGACTGCGGTATGCTGATCAACCCTGCAGCCAGGCCAGGAGGACACCTGCAGAACAAAGGAAGATTTCTGCTGGGATCCCTAACAACCCATTCCCCACACCTGTGAAAGGGAATTAGGAACCGAGAATCATTCTCTATGGTTAAAACCATGGGAAACCTATGCATTAAAGGCTGGGAGCTGCCAGCAGGCCTTTCCCTTGGGGAATTAGGAACCGAGAATCATTCTCTGGTTAAAACCATGGGAAACCTATGGATTAAAGGCTGGGAGCTGCCAGCAGGCCTTTCCCTCTACATAGTCTTACCTTTTCATGCCATATATTCTTCCCCTTTCTCACTGTATGTCCATATCAAAGGAAATGGGAACTAAAGAATGACATATACACTGAATTCCCTGAATACTCAGGGTCCCTCTCATGCCCCTCTGTCTCTCTCACTGTCCTCATCTGTATTGTCTGTCTCTCTCAGTGCCTTTACTCTGGTCTCTCACTGTTTCTCTCACTGTCCCTCTCACTCTCTGCCTCTGAGAGGAGACCACAGTGTTATCCCTTTTCTAATAAACTCTCCTTTTGACTCTAACTTTGGCGTGTGTGTTGAATTCTTTTTACACTCTCCGCCAAAGGACCCTCTTCTCTTGATACAGGGCTTGCCCCCGTCCCCACTTGGGGAAATCTGCCCTGTCCTGCATCAATTGGATGCTAACTGTCTGCTCAACTGCCTCTAGTAACAGGGAATTTCCTACCTAACAAGGCTTTTTCTTAAAGCCACTGCTCTTTGAGAACAGTTCTAGAATGTCTTTTATTTTTTTGATCCCTCTCATGTTGCCCAGAACTCTGCTCTCTCTTACACCTCTTCTAACTGGCAAATTCCTCCACACCCTCCCTCTGTTCCTTCACAGGCTCTTTTCCTTCAAGGTCCCTTGTAGGCCAGTGTACTCTGGGCTCTGCCCTGGGCCCTCCTCTGCTAGTTTGGCATTCCGGGTTATGCACCTGCCACTTCACACCGACCATGCCAGCCCCATTGCCACCCTGCTGGCTCTAAGTACCATTCGGGTCCTGCCAACTGCACATTTGGCCCTGGATGTCTCACAGGCCTGCAGACCAAGCCTTGGGCTTGGGTACCACACTCACCCTTAGGAAACCTGCTTTCCCTCCTGCCTCACTCTGCCGTGACCTCTAGGTCCTAACTGCACCCATCTATGGGTCCTGCAGCCCACTGCTTGGCTTCACTGCCCCAGTTTTGCCTTATACGATCCACCCATGGTGGGTGGAAATGTGGTTACCATGGTAACCGTAGGACAAAACAAATCCGATCCTATCATTTTGACTGGAAAAACCTCCAACGTTACAAGATAAAGCTTGAGTCACCAGCGCTTAGGTCAAGGCCTTTTATAATTCTGGCCTCCTTCTTTTCTTACCCTCCTTCCCCACTGCCCAACAACTCCCGCCCACCCCATGCTCAGGCTCCAGAGTAGCACAGATCTGAGTATGGCTTTAGCTTGGTGCTAACTATGTGACTTTGCCTCTTTCAGCCTTAGTGTGCTCAGCTGCAAAATGGGAATGACGGCAGCATTGATCTCACAGGCTTGTGTGAAAGGCACAGGGCCTGGCATACTGTGGGCTCAGTAAAGGTTGGACATCGTCATTTCATGGCTCCCTACCTTTGTGGTGTCCCCCGTCCGTGGTCTAGAATTCCCCAGCTCCCTAGGGAGCTTGCCCTGACCCCCAGATGCAGCTGGTTCTCCTGGGGGAGAAGGGCTGGTCTTTGCCTACAACTGGCACTGAACTTACATGACGGTTGGGGCTCAGGAAACCCACTGCTCCTCTCATTTCCTGGGGATCGACCTGCATGCGGACAAGGCTTCCATGCCCCTGGCCCTCTGTTCCCCAACTTCCTCCCCTCCCTCTAACCACATCTAAACCTTTGGTTATCAATAGCGCAGCAGTGGCCTTTCCGTGGTATCCACGCCATACATCCTTCCCTGTCCTTTCTCATCTTTCTAACCGTCACCTCTAGGGCCCTGATGCCAAGAGTCTTTTATCCCCGTTGGCACCTATAATCCCCCACTCTAGTCATCCTGCTGCGGAGTTGGCAAAGAGGCTCTTGCACAAACGCTCAGCAATCCCTTTTGCCCATCCTATGTCTTTGGGGGATGCCCCTCTTCTCACCATTCACCCCACCCTCTCGGCTGCATCACTCGTTTTTCTCTAAAATCACGCTATTGCTATTCACACCTCTAAGACCCTTTCCTGATTCATTTCACCATGCAGCTCCCGCCCCATCTTCACCTGCCCCTAAAGGGTCATCTGTCCCTGGGGAGTTCCATTTCTCTTCTTGTACTCTTCTGAGCCTACTACTCCACACAGGTCCCCACCCCTTCTGGAAACTGCCCTTAACCAAGCTGCCTGTGACCTCTGAATTGCTCGATCCTACAGTCTTGACATCTGAATTGCTCAATCCTACAGTCCTGTTTCAGGTCTCCTGTACTTGACCTCTCAGCAGCACTTGGTCCAGGTGATCACTCTCCTTCAACAGTTTTGGACATCACACCCTCCAGGTGATCCACCTATCTCTTCAACATCTAACTGCTGGAGGGCCCCAGGGCTCAGCTTTGCCTATTTAAACTCATCTCTCGCTATGTCCAGTTTCATGACTTAAGTATGTTAAATACAGAATGGCTCTCCACTGCTTGACTTGCCTTGAGGGTCAAACTTGCTCACCACTCAGATCCTGCTCCCACTCCCCCTCTAGGTGCTCTGGACAAAATCTTGATGCTGTGGGGGTTCAGAAAGACTCACCCAAGATGTCCCTCTGTGGTATGCAGATTGTTTGAGCTAAAGGCAACTTCAGCACAGGCTCAAGAGAAACCTCTGCCCCCCTCTCCCCGCCAAAACAATCTAGAAGAACTTGAATTAGAGGCCTTGTCCATAATAAGCAATTATCAGAGATGACTTTTAACTTATCTATAGGACAGGATAAACTTCTATTTACTAAATGTCTGCTCTTACTATCCTGCAATGGCCCTTTGAAGCCCCCAGGTGAGTTACCTTATCCCTAGCTCAGGATGTCTTATGTTACCTTAATCCTCCTTTCTACCTCTGAACCTCCCCTGCATGTGGGATCTCTGTCTCTCTCATGTGTGTATTAAATTTGCTTTTTGTCTTGGTAATCTGTCTTATGTCTATTTGATTATTAGACCAGTCAGAAGAACCTTGAAGGTAGAGGAAAGTTTGTTCCTCCCCCATAATGTCATCTTTGACCTCTTTTTCTCACATCCCACATCCACTATATCAGCGATCTTGTTGGTTCTACTTTAAAAACATATCTACAGCCCCAGGACCTTTGCACTGATTGGCCCCACCCCCTGGATGTTTAGACCTGGATTTCAACATGGCTCATGCCCTCACTTATTTCAGGCCTTAATTCTGGGTCGCCTGTTTAAAATTATCCTCTCAACAGATAGTCCTAACTCTGTTGTATTTGTCTCCATGGCACTAGTCACTATTGAATATACTATTTTTTCTTACTATTTGTCTCCCCTACAAGAATATAAGCACCACAAGGGTAGAGATTTTTGTCTATTTTGTATTCCCATATCTTGCGTGGCACAGAGCAGACTCTAATTTTTGTTGTATAAATAAATGAACTCAAAGCATTAATTGTGAGCCTAAAGAGTTAGACAGGATCAATGTTATAGATTATGCTGGCAACCAGAAGGGGGCAGCAAAGAACCTCGTAGTGTAACTGAAAGATGAGAGTAGGGAGAGCATGAGCACATGCTGTGTGACTTTGAACAAGTTCCTTAACCTCTCTGAGCCTGTTTCCTCCTGTAATACTGGTTATTGGGGGAGATCACATGTGCCGGTATGGGAAGGCTTTGTAATTGGCAAATCGTAAGCATGTGGATATTAGGTGTCCATGTTGTGAAGAGTTACCCAAATGTCCACAGTTGAGGAACAAGGCAGCCTGATGAGGGAATATTATAAAGTGTTTTTAAAGACATGGGGAAACGCCTATGTTTTAAGTTTATGTGTATGTAAATATCATAGAAAGAACAACTGTGAAATGTAAAATTAATAGGCTTGTGGAAAATTTTGGAAGAAACACAGCATCATAAAAATTAACAGCCATCTGAACAGTTAGATTTCTGTGTTTTCCAAATTTTTACCATGGACATGTATCCGTGATTCTGTTTAGGTTTTTATGACCCACTAGAAGAATGTTCTGTGGTTGTTCCTATACCTACTACCTGGACAGAGGGCCTCTCCTTCCTTAGTCACCACTACTTCTTCCTACATATCTTGAACAGCTTCCTTTGCTGTCCTGAGTTTTTGGATCCTGGGGCCCCTCTGGGTTTTGGGAGACGTCGCCTTGACTTGGTACTGCTGAGGACACAGAGGGCTGTCAGGCTCCCCCAGAGCCTCCTCCACAGCAAACATCCCTGCAGTATTCTGTGCATTTGCCTGCTAGGAGTCTGATGACCTGTGGCCCCTGGAGCACATATGTTCCCAAGAGCCAAGATGCTCTGTTGCTATTCCTAGCCACCCATCTTTCTGGCCCCTGGCCCAGTCTCCCTACTTGAATTCAGTGGTCCTGTAGGCAGGTGGGTGAGGTGGGGAGCAGCCCAACAAGGCAGCAAGGAGCTACCCATGGTATGTGCCTCTCCAGGCCTCATTCACTTGGGCTCCTGGGGTCAGATCTGGATTAAGTCAGCCCCTTGAAGTCCAGGCTGGAGCTCACTCAGTACAAGCAGAGTGCCTGGCCCCACCACTATCTGTAGCCACAGGCTCCTCCAGCCCATCCCCCAGGGATCCTTTGAAGTCCTGACCCACAACTCCCTTGGCTAGAAGCCTGAACCCCGCCTCCTCCCCTCTTTTCCCTGAGGCTCAGTTGGAGCCTGTCTTCCTCTCTAGTCAGGTGCCTACCGCCATTCGGTAGGAGAGGAGGACAGGCTACCAGACACCAGTGGTGAAACCAGGGGCAGATGTGTACCAAGTTGGGACAACACTAAAGGCCCAGGAATGGCTGAACCCTCGACCGTCTCTGGGCCAGCCCACCGTTCCGGGTCTCACTGTGAAATCTCCAGATTTGACAACCAATTTCTCTTCAAAGCATAGTTTCCTTCTTTACAATTCACGTTCACAGAATGGTTCTGTAAGGAAGGGCTTCCATGAAGCCTTCCATACATGACTGAGGAAATCTGAGAGCCATCCTTAACAGGGTTCGTCCCTCCCCAGGGAAGTCTCCCTCTTTGCCAAGCCTCGCCCTCTGAGCACCTTGTTCCCCTGTGGACCGGGACTCCCTGAGCACCAGTTGGCTCATGTTCAACCCTCTGCAGTGCGGCAGTGACTGCAGAAATGGGCTTCATAGAAGGTTCCAGGCCCTTGGCAGGGGTGGGGGTGGGGAGCTCAATGTGTAAGAACAAGGGACATCTTTCTAATCAACTGAGTGGACAGGTGCCTTCCATGTGCCAATGTGGATATGTGACATTCAAGACGTGATGGGCCCCTTCCCCTAACCTGGCATTATGAAACTCTCTGGAACGTGGCCACAACCCAGGGATGAGGGGACCCTAAGTAAACTTAGATTAAGTTTCTGCCACTATGTAATGGGGATTTTTGGTAGAAATCTATTTCAATTTTAGAAAAATAAAAAAGAAAGTTTACATGTCTTACACTTCTGAGTTTGCAGACTAAAGTCCACTCCGACTTTATTTTTAGAAGAGGACGTAAGAAAAAGGAAAAAGTTTCAAAGTTCCCACTGTGCCTGGGATAAGGCCTGCCTCTTTGTCATTACAAGCCACATCCTTCTGTTTGCACTGGCTCCATCTCCTACTGGACACCTCTGTCCTTTCGCCTAGGCTGTGCCCTGTGTCAGCACCACACACTGTTCTGCTCACCTCCAAGGCCCAGTTCAATGTCACCTCCTCCAGGAAGCCTTCCAGAGTCCCAGGAATAACAATAAACACCACCCCCACAGCTAGTCCAGGGCTGAAGGCTTTACAAACATCTCACTCAAGTGTCAGGACAAAGCCCGCCCAGAGCAGCAGGGAAACTGTGCTCCAGAGCTCACCCAACACTGTCCACCACTTGCCCAATTCAGATCACCTTGGGAGGCAGGTCTGACTCCATCTTACCGATGAGTTAGTGTTGGCTCAGGGATGTGAAATAATGAGCTCAGGCATATGGCTAGTAAGAGGGTACAGGGATTTGAATCCAGGTCTGAGTACCAGCCTGTGCTCTCCCATGGCCCATAACCCCAAAGACGACATCTGCCACCTCTCTACATGCCCAGGGCACCTGCTAGCATTCCGCCTTCCCCAGAGACCTGAGCTCCTGCTCCAACATCACCCCCAGATGCTGGCCTGTGCCAGGCTTCAGGGATTTTCTCATGGAAGGTTTGGAACAGTCCTTTCTGGAACAGGAACAGTACTCAGTGACCTCTGGTAAACCCTTGGAGGCCCGTGAGTCTGGACATTTTCCCAGTGCAGCGTGACAAGCAGCATGAGTAAGTATGGAGCTGGCCTGCAAGTCAGTCTGCCTGGCCCCTCCAGGCTGCCACCAGGCCCAGGGTGCCAATGCCTGGAAAGGTGCTGGCAGTTCCATCCCTGAGGGCTGGGGCCAGAGCCACTTTCCCATCTCCTCTTCCAGGCAGCCTGCCATACTCTCCCACAGCACATGGGCAGAGAAAGCATTTCCAAGGTTTCTCTTTGTACAGAGGTGCCAAAGGGAAGGTCAATGGGCAGGCAGACTGGTAGAGACTGTGGGACAACGGCTGAGATCAAGAAGTTGCTCGAATAGCAGCAAGATGGGCCGCTCGGCTCTCCTAGCTGGAGGGAGAGCTCTACTCAGTGAAAGGGGTCACTCCCAGAAGGGCCCAGGAGCTCTGTGGTCTGTGTAAAGGCTCTTGGCTGACTTTCTGTGCCTGGTTTTTCTCCCCAAAGCCTGACATTCCACTTTTCAGTGACTGCTCTGAATTATGTACGCTGTGCCCGTATTCCATGGGCTTCCCTGACAGAATGCAGGGAGCCAGGCTTTGGAGCCAACAGTTCCTTCACTATAGGTGGGGCATCCCAAGCCTGTCACTGAAGTTCCCACCATCCATAAAAAGGGACATAAAAAGGTGACAGTGCAAAGCACTGGACTTATGGCCCAGTATACATCAGGTGTCATAAATGACTTCCTTTCCTACTTTCCAAGCTCATTAAAAATGTGTATGTCCCTCAAGTGGCTGTATTTTCAGGCTTCTGCAGGGACCTTTCCTTCCTGGAAGGTGGGGCTGAGGAACACAGAGGAGCAGAGGGAAGGCAAGAAGCTGCCTCATTGCATTTCTACTCGCCATCAGCAGAGGGAAGCCTGGCCATGCTTCCTGCTGCTGCTCGTGGGAGTGGGCCCAGCGCTGACACCGACTTAGGCAGAAACCCAAGTTCTATCACGGCAGGCAGTGGCACCAGCACTGATATCTATCAGCCCTGGAGCCAGGCGAGTGAACCACAGGCCGTCACGCACGGTCCTGGAGCAAGGTAGGTCCACAGAAAGCCAAGCAGTCTGTCACAGAGAACTGGTGTGTTCTGGTTCCTAGGGCCAGTGAGAAGGCAGCTTAGTGCCTAAGGTCTCAGCACAGCGACCCTAGTGCCTAGTGCCTAGAGGCCCAAGGAGGGCCTTGGAAATGGGTAAAACGAACCCACGTGAGGCGGGTCTGACACCCAATGATCTCTTGGCAAGCTTTCACCCAGGGCCACCGTGGCAGCATTTTGCTGCTACTTCCTTCCACCATCTCCACCTTTTCCTACCTCTGAGAGTTCTGGGAAAACACCTCTGGGGTAAGTCTTGGATTC
>NW_006441386.1:5931531-5937699 GCF_000325575.1 Pteropus alecto
ATACCTCTCTCTTCTCCCCTTTCCAAGTCCTGCCTCTCCCTGAGGCCCAACCAGAGCCTTCCTCCCCAGGAAACCCTCCCCAGCCTCTCTCCACTCTCACTCCCCTTCCTGCAGTGGGGGGTCACTGCAGCCTAACAGCAGGTGCCACATGACTACCCCCTTAGGAAGTCTTGCTCCCTCCAGTTTGATGGGCTCTCACCTCTTCTCCAGAAGCCCAAGCCAGGCCTGGGCACGGGGAGTGAACATCTCCAGGGAGCAGGGGAGAGTGTGCATGCACGCAAGTGAAAGGTGATATCACAGGATTGTGAAAATGGATTCCTGTACCACAGGCTTCCTCTGATCTGGGTATGCTGTGACTGCTCACCCATTTCCAGCACATTGGCACAGCGCCCCCAAGGGCACAGGCTGGCTAGTTTTCACACCAGCAGTGGCTCCTGGGGTGGGCATGGGATGGGGGTGAGGTGGCAGGGCTCCTCTCCCCTCCATACACAGGCTCTGGGGGTCAATGCTTCAGTAATATGCAGCCTTCTCCCCGGAGGCCCGGGCGAGTCTGGAATGCTCACCCAAAGGGACAGCTTCTCTCATTCAGGATTTGAGAGGGCCAGGACACAGCCCATGGAGGAGATGGAAGGGGACAGATGCCTTGAAAGGGGCTCAAGAGAAGCATTTCACCATCCAAAGTTGAGTGGGCACCTCTTACATCTTACTGCCAAGCTCACAGGTCCCCATGTGGACTTCCGTCCCTTTGAAGTTAGAAACCTACCTGCCATCAACCTCACCTACTCACCAAGGGCAACTAGGCCCCTTCATCAGGGGTGTACTGACCTAGCCCCTTCCTCCTGAACTCTGGCTGGGTGAAGCTTAAAAGTTGCCAAGACCGCCTACCACCCCCTTCTCTGCCCAGGTTCCAGTTTGACCTTCCTCCTCCTGCCTCCTCCTTCAGGGCCCCACAACCTGTGTCCCACAGTAAGCTCTGCTCTAGCCTCTGGCCCCCCACCCCCAGCCAGTGCCTCTTACCAGGCTTTGGGATAAGTCCTTGAAAAGGTCTGGAAAAGAAACAGAGAGGAAAGTATCAGGGGGAGGACCTGGGGGCTCATTAGAAAGGTTTGGGCCCATCCCAGACCTATTGCCATTTAAACGAGGTGCCTAGTAATTCATGTACAAGAGGGTGACAAGGGTCTCCCACTGGCTCTGCCCTGGCTGGCTCTGCCCTGGCTGGCTCTGTGACCTTGGGCTAATCACTTGTCTAGGTTTCCTCCTCTCTGAAGTGAGCCTAACGCCTCTCCCAGGGGGCTAGGAGTGCAGTGAACAGGTACTGTGGGCACGCAGTAGGTGCCCATGAAGGCTGCCCCTGCTGTGATGGTTGAGGTGTGGTGGCTGGTCTCACCTCTGTGGGGCCTTCTGCACCCCAGCTGGCCTGCAGTCCTCCCCCCAACCTCCAGGACCCAGGATGGTGCTGGGAGAGCCACCCTGTCCAGCAGAAAGGGCAGACTGACTAACTGAAAGAAAGGCCAAAGGTCCCCGGGTACCCGCCCCGACCCATGCTAGTCTTAACTCCTCTCCCCTGCCCTTCCCCTGAGTACCTGGTGACTGTAAACTTAATCTTGTCAGCCACCGCGAGGATCCTCTCCAGGTTCTGCGAGCCAAAGGTGCAGGGCTTTCGGAACGGGATTCCTGGGGGCAGCCCTTCGATGATCACTGAGCCAGGATTACTCTTGATCCGCTTGTAGGGGACCTGTACCGGGTACTTGATGCCCAAGGCTTCCCCTGTGGATGAGGACAGAGGAAGTACCATCAGGAGCCAGAGGCAGTGCTGGATGTGGGGGTGTGTAAGGGTGCTCTGTGCACAAGTGTAAAAGAGAAAGCTGTCACGTAGCATCAAGGAAAGGTGCAATCAGTGGGAGACTGAGGTTAGGGTGTGTGAGTCTGCCTGGGCTGGGCAGAGGAGTGGGCAGGAGACGTGTAGCTATGACTGCTGGGGAGAGGGCAGTGGCTAATATTTCTTAGCCTACTAGCCTGAGAATCTGAAAGGCCATCTCAAGGATGGTACATTCTGAGCATGGTTGGTCCTTCCCACCACGCCTGAGCCTCCATCCACCTCAGGGCTCTGCTTCACCCTGGTCAGGACCAGCCTGGCCTGAGAGGGCATATTGCATCTGGAAGCAAGGAAAGCAGTCTGAGGCCAGCCAGGGTGCAGCTCAGACGTCAAGGTCCAGCTCAGACCTCAGGGTCCTCTTTCTGCATCTGAGCATTGGCCTCACTCCTGTCAACAAATTTCCGTGTAGTGCTGTGTTGTGTCCATCCCAGTTGACAGTACTTTTGTCTCACAGCCAGTTTAGGAGCAGTCCTGGGGCCATTGCTACCCCACTCTCAGCCGAGGCCTGCCGCCTGCTGTCAGGGGCCACCTGTAAGGCCACAGCCCGGCTGGCCCTCCCGTGGTTCTCGCCCACAGAGCCAAGAACACAGGTGCATGCAGTGCAGCCTTGGATGATATGAGGCTGACTTGAAAGTCCACGGCTTTCCCAGGCTTAGATGGGATCCACCACTGGAGCCCCTTCCTGGACAAGGGCTGAGCTCACTGTGACTCTTCTGAGGGGTTGGTTGAGAGCATCATCCTCAGTGTTGCAGGATGTCCTTTTATGAAGACACGCTGCAGAAATCTCCATGTCTTGCACTAGGAGGAATAGCTGAACTTTTCGTGCAATAAATTAATTTTTATCTCACAGACATTGGGAATGGTAAAACTTGCCTCATTTCCCTTTTTGCTCTGACTTTTAAGGAAATTCAGGGCCTGTATCCATGCCCTGCATCTAGCAAGTACAGAATTTCTCAGTCTTCATGTCACCCTGGGCTTTGTGCCATTGTTTCAGCTTGTTTGGTTTTATTTAATTAAGATACAATTCGTACATCATAAAATTCACCATTTTAAAGTGTTCAATCCAGTCGTTTTTAGTATATTCATGAGGTTGTGAAATTATCACTACTATCTAATTCCAGAACATTTTCACCACCACAAAAAGAAACTCTGTACCCCTCAACAGTCACCCCCTCCTAACACCCTGGCATCCACTAATCTATTTTCTGTATCTATGGATTTTCAGCCTGCTTTTAATTTTTATCTTGATTTTGTTGTTGACTAGTTTATATGTTACTGCAAAGAGATCCTTTTTGAAAAAAAAAAAAAAAATCGGACCGAAAGGAAAATTTATACTCATAATCCATTAAAGGAAACACTGCCATCTCTACTTTTCCTCTTGCCTCCAAAATGGCTTTTGCCACCATGACTCATGGCCTCTCCTTGGTGTCCATGACCCAATACTTTCCTGGTTTCCCCTCTTTCTGGCCACTCCTCCTCCTCCTGGACCTGACCTCTAACCACAGGCTCCTTGATCTTTGGTCTGGGTCCTCTTTCTGCCCTCTCTGCATCCCCAGAGGTGTCTCCTCCACTTCTATGACCTAATTTTACCATCCTCCAATCCAGATACCCCTTCTATACAGCTGACTTGTGTGTATCTCCGCTTGCCCATGGGTCAACTTCACTCACTCCTCAAACTCACCACATCCCAGTTGGAACCCATTACCTCCACCCTCGAACTTCCCACCTCAGTGAGGGTGCTGCCCCTTCTCCCTGACAGTTTGGGTGTCCGCCTGACCTTGGTGCACCATGTGCTCCACCCCTCCCCCTTGTCACGGTGACAGGTCCAGGTAACCTAATGAGCATGTGGTGTTTCCTTGTCATGGCGACTGAGTCAGGAATGGACAGATGACTCAGTGGGGACTAATGAGAAACTAGGAGAGAGCTCAGGGAATTCTGGGGAAGAAATAACCTGGCTCTCTTGAGAAAGCCTATGGAAGAGCCAGCCTTCTCCCTCCTTCCAGAATGTATAGATGGGATGTCTGGACCTGCTGTGGCCATTCTGCCAGCCTGAGACGATGCTGACACTATGGAAAGACACAAAGGACATTCCTAGGCTACTGGATCCAGCAGACTCTGAAGGCCATCTTACTGCCAGACATCCTGTGTTAGGAGCTATGGCTGATTGCACTGTCCAAAGACAGCTACATTACTCTTTCTCCCATCCCTCATGCTCCTCTTACAGTGTAACATGGACACTCCTCCACAGCCTTGACCACTAGAGTATAACAAAGGTGACACTGCACAACCTGAGGCAAAACAGTTTCCATCTGGGTCTCCCTCTCAGGACACATGCCTCAGGGGCCCTGACTGACAAGTAGGAAATCCAGCTACCGTGAAGTCATTATGCAGGAAAGCCAACGGGGAGGGAATCACACAGAAATTGTCAGAGATGGCTGAGGGGCCCAGCTGTTTCAGCACCAGCTGTTTCCCAGCCCAGGGGTCAGACATGTGGGTCAGGAGGCTGTCCCGATGATCCCAGCCTAAGCTACCTTCTCATTGCAACCTCAGGAGATACCCTGAGCAAGAGCCACCCAGCTGAGCTGCTCCCAAATTCCTGACTCACTGACACCATGAGATCATAAATGGTCATTGTTATTTTAGGCCACTGTTTTCGGGTGCTCTGTTCTGTAGTCATAGTAACTGAACCACAAACCAATTAACTCCCTTTATTGTTGAAACCAGTTTGAGTTTGTTTTTGTTACTTGAGACCATAGAGCATCTTAACTGATTCAAGCCAGGACTCAATTGGAGGCCTCTGTTTTGCTCCCACTCTGCCAATTCAGCACCAATGATTCTTCTTCTGAACACATCTTGACTTTCCTTCCATCCACTTTCCTTCAGCACCAAGGCCAGGGCCCCAACCAAGATCGTTGCTCCGGCCTGAACTACCACTTCACCTTCTGAGCTGGTCTCCCGGCATGCACCCTCGCCCTCCTGTACCCATTCACCTTCCTCACAGCAGCCAGGAAGATACTTCAAGTGTAAAGTGACTCCAGTCATATCAGCCCTTCCGACGAAATACAAAGCTGATACCATGGATGATATCCTGGCCAGCTCCATGGGGGTCCCTCCTTCCTTAACCTGTACCCCCAGGCTTTGGCTTTCTCCTCTTCTTAGAACAAGCCTCAGGGCCTTTGCACACGCCATTACCTCAGCTGGAATGTCTTTCCTTCACACTCTGCTTGATTAACTCCTTATCTCCTTCAGTTCTTTCTTCAAAGAGGCCTTCCCTGGCTCCCATTTTAAGTAAGCACCCAAGCTATTGTCTCTTGAACAGCTTGCTTTTTTCCTCTATGATCATGGAGCCATTCTTCATTGTCACTAGATTCTGTGTATAGTGGATGATTGTCTGTCTCACCCCAACTATTTACGGGGCCCATGAGGGCAGGGACTGTGTGTTTTCCTCACTGCTGTATCGCCAGTGCCTGGTGGGTGAATGGTTTTCCCAGAGGTGACCATGGCTGGACCTGGGAAGGTCCTCTTCCCACCCGGCCGACTCCCCTTCTACCCAGGAGCCCAGGACTCACCATATTTCTTATTGAACAGATCCTGGACTTGCTCCCTCAGTGTGTTGGCGATGTCGATCCGGGAGAGTCTGGCGTCATAATTTTCTGCAAAGTGAAGAACAATTATGGAATGGGCTGTTAAATTAAAAGGCACTTGGTGACTTTTAAGGAATGTGATTTTCTAATTATGGGGAGCTCCTCTCTGGCAATTATCAGATCCTTGGAGTGGGCCCCTCAGACTCCTTCAGAGCTAACGTCTTGACAGAGACGTGTGTTTTCCCGGAAGGACGCACGGTGTTGCGACAACAGCAATGAGTTGGAAATTAAGTTAATTGTTGGCATTTGAAACACCACAGCAATAAATAAGCCCCGGAGATGAGAGACACCAGGAAGAGGAGCGGTCCCTGTGCCACGGTGGGGGACGTGAGCTCAGATGACTGGGCAGCTCCCTGAGAGGCAGGGAGCCAGCAAGTAGCTCCCAATGGTCACTCACTCACCCAGAGGGTGCTTGTTAAGAAGCCCATGTGCCAGCATGTGCCAGGGGGCCCCAGACAGGCCTCTGCCCTTGGGGAGATTACAGCCTGGCACTGTGTTGTGGGAAGAGAGAGGTGAGGGGGAAGGGAGGAAGTGGATCTCAGGGTGGCTGGATTGTGGGGCGTGGTGAGGACCCCAGTCTTCTAAGAGGGCTGGGTATGAGGAACCATGGGGTGAAGTGAGAGACTCAACTCTCCTCATCACAGAAAG
>NW_006441386.1:5937723-5946445 GCF_000325575.1 Pteropus alecto
GAGACTAGGCTGAGTAATCTTGGGTCCTATCTCTTGAGGCTCCGCCACTGCCAGGGCTGGCCCTTCTTGGCACTGGTCTCACTGACTCATTTTCTCCTTAGAGCCACAGTGACCACCCAGGGCCCACCTGGGGAATGCCACACCCAGAGCTGCCCCAACAGGCTCATGGATGGGTATTCTGTGCCCGCTCACTGATGCTTAATCTCAACCAAAAGGCTGAGAAGTGATACTGCACCCCTACAGATGGGAGACAAAGAGCACCTCCCCTCGGAGCCTGGCCCCTTCCTGCTTCTGTTTCTCATGTATGGTCTGCATTCCATGCCTTTACTCAAGCTTCCCTGCTTTTTCCACCCCTCTCCCTCCACACTCACTCCTTCTCATCCCTTCTCAGCCCAGCTGCAGTTCCCCTCCTCTAGGGAGCACTCCTTGCCCTTGAAGACCTCCCCTTCCTCTGATTTCAAAGCAGTAAGAGCACAGCTGACTGCCTCATATGCAGTGGGCAGGTCAGCTGCCTCCCCAGATGGACAGTGGGTGACTCCTGCATCCTCTGCCCTGTCACCCCCCACAACCCAGCACTCCTGTGGAGCCTCTCACTCAGAGCTGGCAGGCTACAGCCCTGTCCTAGCTGCCAGCCCATCTCACTTGGCCCCCCAGACCCAGAGGTTGTAAACAGCCCCACTCCTCCAAACCCAAACCAGGTCAAGGTCATGGCAATGGGACAGCTGACCCCATCCTGAACTGCAACCTTACCTTGAAAGCCCTGTCTCTTCAGGCTCTCGTCCACAAAAGGGTCCCCGGAATCCCTCTCTGGGGGCGGGGGGGAGAGAAGCCAGGGTGAGCAGGCGGCTAGCTCTTGAGACTCAGGGACAAAGGTGGCAACCGGTTGGGGCAAACCCAATGAGGAGGGCAGTGGGAGAATGCCAGGGGAGGACAGGACCAGGACAGAGGAAGCAGAAGGAGGGGAGGTGGCAGAGGCCTGGGACCCCTCCCATGCCCAGCCTACGCCTCGGCCCGTGACCCTGTGCAGGGTACCTTGGCTGTCCGTGATGGGCTCTTTGACTCCCTCGGTGAGCAGCTCGGGCCTGGAAAACACAAGTGGGGCTATCACCAAGGTCCCTCCAGGCTTCCCTCATTCTGCACAGCCCTCCTTTCTGGGCCTCAGTCTATACATCTGTGCTATGGGCCCTCCTGGCTCTGACAATCCAGGTCTGGAGTCCCTGTCCCCAGCCCCCTGCAGCTGTCCTGCTGACTGACCCACAGTGTGAGATCTTGGGGGGCTGTGCTGGGCTGAGCATTCAGCTGGGAGTGAGACCAGCCTGGTTCTGGCCTGGTGGGGCTGACACCCTCACTCTCAGTTCCAAGTCACTGTATGACTTCACTATCCAGGGTCAAAGCACATGATCTGGGGAACTCCCCACAGAGATACTGTTAAGTGTAGAAGCCATGAGGCCTGTCTATGTGGGAAGTTCTCAGAGATGCAGGGGAGGCCCGAGGTTTCTGGCTGATACCTGAGAGCTGTCAATTCACTTAGGAGAAAGGGGCCTTGGGTGTTAGGCCCAGCTTTACACTTTAGACCCCACAAAGCCCTTCCCAGACATGAGGCAACCTGCCCAATGTCCTTGACATAGATATTGTTTCCAATATCTCATTCTCAGGATGAGGAGACTGAGGCATCGGGAAGGTGAGTCGCATGCCCGAGACCACACAATTTGAAGGGCAGAGTTGCAATTTAGGTGGCCCTCTCCTCCTCACCCATAGCCTTTCCAAAGGGACAGCCTCTCCCTACCCTGGGCCTCTGTTTCCTCAGATGAATGAAATAACAACCCTGCTTTGGCTCAAACAGAGAGGAGCAGGCCTTATAAATCCAAGTTTGTGGAGGCGACAGAGGAACAAGGAAAGCACTTTGGCTTGAGTCAGGAGCCCTGATCAGATGCTCAAAGGTGACTGTACGGACATCATTCTTCTTTCTGAGCCTCAATTTCCATAAGGAGAAGGGAGAGGTAACGGTGGGGGCTCTGACTGCAGTCTGAGGCCTTTTCAATTCTTGAGACTGTGGTCCAAGGCAGGGCTATGCCTCCTTCTTCGCCTGCCCCGGGAGCCTAGTTCTGTGCCAGGCATGGAGTTGATGCCCAGATGCCTGATGCCAGAACAGGCACCAAATCCTCATCCACTGGCCACCTGACCTGGGGGTGGGGTGCCCTGAGAGCCTTACTCCCAGTCAGGGTAGGGTTTCTGTATCGCTGCTTGGCCATGCCTGTGACAGAGAGTTCATCACCTCTGCAGCAGCCTCACTACAGACCCATCCTCACACTGAACTCTGGTCCAGCATCCCTTCCCTTCAGATTTGAATAAGTGGTTCTGCTGCCAGTCCCCCTCTACCAAGCCCTGTCGGTCTTCCTCTGGCCAGCGTGACCTTCCCAGTGTACTCAGACTGCCACCGACCCCAGGCCTTTCCCCTGCCCCCTACCCCCCCAGCCAGCCTGCTCTAGCTGGACAAAGGTGCACTAAAAATGAGGCATTTAGAATCAGTGCGGTATAAAGAGCTTGCTGGTCTTTGTCCCTCCAAATCTTTGGAATTTCTCGAGTGACAGGAGTGTCTTTGTTAGTCATTGTGGGCCCCCTGGATCATACCTACATTTATGCTAACGTGATAACTCAGGATTAAGGAAGAACGACGATGTGATTCGAGGACTGGAGCTTTGAGCCATCTGACATCAGCCCAACCTCCCAACTTCTACGGAGGGGAGAGCCTGGAGACTGAGTTCAATCATAAGGCTAATAATCCAACCAAGCTAAAGTAATGCACGCCAATAAAAACTGTGGATACTGAAGCTCGGTGGAGCTGCTTGGTTGGTGGACAATCAATGTGCTGTGCTGGTAGGGTCATGTGCCCTGATTTCACAGGGAGAAGGTGTGGAAGCTCTGTGTTGGTACCCTCCCAGACTTCATCCTTTGTGTCTCTTCAATTGGCTGGTCTTGATTTGCATTCTTTATATAAAACTGTAATTGTAATATAGCCTAACCATATGAGTTGTTCTAGCTAATTACTAAACTTAGAGGAATCATGGGAAGTCCTGAATTTGAAGCCAGTTGTTTGGAAGTGAAGGTAGCCTAGGGCCCCTCGAACTTGGGGCTGGTATGTGAAGTGGGGGAGGTCTTCCTGGAGCCTGTGCCCCAAACCTATGGGGTCTGCTAACTCCCAGGTGGTGAGCATCAGAACTGCACTGCAGCACTACGATCAGACAGAACCTTCCGCCACTACTTTCCTGGACCTCAGTCTCCCATGATGAAAGTCCACTCATGGTTTTAAATTTCCTAAGGGTTTTTAATTTTGGAGAATTTAACAAAAACAAATTTCTATCCAGAAGAATGCACAAAATATGAAAATTCTGCATACAAATTCAAGGATTTCAGTTAAGAATGTTTTCTGACCAAAGGTTTAGAAAGTTTAACTTCATTTTGTGCCAACTCTCATTGACTGGTAGTGGTTGTCTGGAGTATTGTTTAGAAGGATGTAGAGGTCAGGTTCAGGCAGGATGAGTGTCAATCAATTACTGATGTCTCCTGCAGGTGATGATTTGTCATATATAAAAACATAGATATTTTTATGAGTTGACTTTTGTTCCTCCAAATTTCATAGGTGATGCCCTAATCTCAGAACCTCAGAAAGTGACTGTATTTGAAGATAGTCTTTAAAGAGGTGATGAAATTTAAATAAGGACTTTAAGATGGGCCCTAATCCATCTGACTGGCGTCCTTATAAGAGATTAGGTCATGCAGAGAGAGACACTGGGGAAGTGAGCACACAGAGAAAAGACTGCTTGAGACACGGTGAGGAGATGGCCGTCTGCAAACCAAGGAGAAAGGCCTCAGGAGAAAGCACATCCGCCAACACTTTGATTTTAACTTCTAGCCTCCAGAACTGTGAGAAATAAATTTCTGCTGTTTAAGCCACCTAGTCAGTAGTACTCTGTTATGGCAGCCCCAGCACAATAACATATACCCATATATATACATATATACAAATATACATACACATATAAGACATATATATATATATATATATATGCTTCACTGAGATGTAATTCACACACCGTAAATAAAATCCACTTTTAAACTATACCAATCAGTGGATTTTAAGATATTCAAAGTTTTTATGCAGCCATACTTCTAATTCTAGAACACTTATATTATCCCTAAAATGTATCCTTTTTTAAAAGATTGATGAGAAATGGCTATTTTTCACTTAATAGTCTCAGCTGTATTTTTGTTACTTTTTAAAATGAGGAATAACAAAACACACTCAGGTGTTCACTCTCCCTCCTTCGATCATCTCTTAAAATCACCCCGACCAGTCTTTAGTCCCACTGCCCTCCTTGCTTGTGACATCCAACAAGGTTAATCGCTCTCTCCCACTTGAATCAGTTTCTTCACTTGGCTTTCAGGAAACTGGAGTTAAACTAACTTTTTAAAACTGATATATTTTTAAAGAAATGAACTCCTCATCCAGGCAACCACATGGATGAATCTCGAAAGCTAAATGGAAGAACCCAGACACCAAAGGCCGTACACCGCATCGTTCCATTTATGGGACTTTCTGAAAAAGGCAAAATGATGACGAAACATTGATCAGTGGTTGCCAGAGGTGCCAACGAAGGGGGCACAGGAAGTTTTTGGAGACTGCTTTGTATCTCGATTGTGGCGGCGGTTTATATGGCTATATGAGTTTGTCAAAGTTCAAAGAGCTGCACATTTAAAAAGGGCAAATTTTACTGAATGTAAATTAAACTTCCTAAGGGTTTTTTAAAAACCCTGACATTAAAAAAACCACATCTTGACTGATTCCTTACAGTATGCCAAGTTCTTTGCAAGCCTTGCTCTCTACTGTTACTCTGTGATTTGGTACAGTGCACCTCATTTAACACCCTGAGCAATCTGCCCAGGGTCACAGGGAGTAACTGGACTGAGACCCAGGAGACTGTCTCTCGGGTTTGCCACAGAGACACTGGGCTCATGTGACTCCTTTCCTAAATATAAAATAGCATTTAAAAATGCTCAGGAGCAAGGGGAGAGGCCGTCTCTGCAGGTAAACAATGAGAAAGGTCAGTTCATGAGGATTTGTTGTTGATTTGGCTCCCGCCTTTGAGCTGCCCAAGAGCTTCCAGTTCTGGGTTTGGAGAGATGGACGTGGCAAGCAACCCCCATGTGCTATATCCCTCCTGAATGCTGACAGCTCCTACTGTTCTGTCCACACCCTGACCTCTCCCGAGCATTGGGACTCTAAGTCCTGATGTCCATCTACCATCCCTCCCCGGAAGGCCTGACACGTCTTAAACCTAACACACATCAGCCCCAAGTCGGGTGCAGCCTCCATCCTCACGTCTCCATCTCAGAAAATGGCATCCCCACCAGCCTGGTTGTTCAGGCCTCTTCCTCGCACACCCCGCATCCAATATATCAGCATATTCTACCAGCCTCATCTTCAAATCATTGCCTGAATCTGACAACTTTCACCACTCCCACCCTACCTTCACCCAGACCAAGCTGCTGCTCTGTTCCGTGGGCCAGAATATAGCCTCCTTACTGGTCCGTGCTTCTGCCTCTGCCCGTCTCCCCCAGCCTTACCCTTCTCAGCAGTATTTTTGTTACTTCTGCCTCACAACTGGAAAAATTAAAAATAAAAAAATAGACCAGATCATGTCATACCCTCTTTAAAATCTTCCAGTGAGTACTCATTGAGTTTGAAATAAAATCAAAACTCTTTAAGCCAGCCCAAAACCCTGTGTAATCTGGCCCCTGCTGTCTCTTGGGCCTCACCACTCACCATTCTTCCCTTACTCACTCTACACCAGCCATGCTGCACCTTCCTAGTCTTCAAACACACAAGCACGTCCCTGCCTCAGGGGCTCTGTACCTGATGTTCCCTCTGCCTGAACACTCTTCCACCAAATATTGGCATGGCTTGCTTCACTGGGTCTCCTGAGACAGGTTCCCTCTCTGCCCCCTTACTCTGCATTCTAGCACTTATCTCGACCTGACATTATATTGTGACTTTATTTGGTGAGACTGGCCAACTCAAGGGCAGCACTCAGTGGCACCTGCTGTTGTATCATAGCCTGGCACATGGCTGGCACTCAAGATGCATTTGCTGAAGGAAGGAACGAGGTAACCACTATTTGCATCTCCTGGAGCACCACCTTCCCTACTCCTCCTGGTACAAACCAGACCCCATAGGACAGCCCCTGTCCCTCACTCCATCACCAGCCTGCCACTCTGGGTGTGAACACTGAATTTCTTAACTTGGGAGCTATCTACTCCTCTAGGAAACAAACCTTTGTCTCCTTTTCTTGCTACTTTCAACCAAACCAAACCTAAATTTACAAGATATGACAGTAACACACAGAAGCAACAAACACAAAACAGGTTACGCAAGTTCCTCCCCCTCTTAAAAATTAATAGCTGCCTCCTCCTCCTCCAGAGGGACTTACTTTATAGCCAAGTTGGGCACATAGCTCTATTGGGTCTTCACTGACAAAACTGAGATGCCCAAAGAAACAAAAAGGGCCTAGAAATGCCACCATCTTTTCCAATCCAGGGATAATGAGACATTGCCCTCAGCAATGCTCTGTCTGATGCCCCTGGCCCAGGACACCAACACATCTACCCAGCAGAGGCTCAGAATGGTCTAGGGACATTGCCCTCAGCAATGCTCTGATGCCCCTGGCCCAGGACACGAACACATCTACCCAGCAGAGGCTCAGAATGGTCTAGCAGAGCAAGCCGGTGGGCACATTCCCATTTCACATGTTGGCAAACCGGAAACTGAGAGGGTTGTCAGTCTGGTTGCTTCAGGTCTGGGAGGCCTGGATTGGGCCTAGACAACCTTGTGCCCATCCAACTGTGCCCAAACCTAACACCTGTTGTTTAAAATCAAAACAAAACAAAATCCTGCCTCAATCTGAAGAGGAAGATGGCAATTTGGCATTGCTCTTGGGCGCTGGACAAGCCTGGAGGCCCGTGGATCTGGTTAGGCCTTACCTCTTGATGACAAACTGGATGCTGTTGCTGGCCTCCAGGATCTTCCGGAGCTTGGCGATCCCGAAGCAGTTGGGCCTGCGGAGGGAGATGCCTTCAGGCAGCCCCACCACAAACAGCTCCTCTGGGTACATCAGGAACTTGGAGTAGGGCACCTTGACAGGCTCCGAGATGCCAATGGCCTTGGCTGCAGAAACACAGCTGCTGTAGGGCCACCCAGAGCTATGGGGCCACCAGCCTCAACTCCCACCTCCTGTCTGTGCAGGGGGCCACAGATGCCAGAGAGCCCTTTCAGAGTCAGCACTTAGTCAAACCTTCCCAACCTCCCTGAGAGGTGAGTACTGTTACCCATAGTCTCTAGGTAAGAGACCTGGAGCATAGAGAGGATGTGAGTCATCTCAGGTCCCAGAGCCCCAGAGCTGGAAGATGTGAACCCCAAACTCATGTTCATTCCGTGCCCTCAAACCAAGGCACTGAAGGAGAAACCACTGACGGCTGGTGAGACATGGTGTCAGCTCCACTCAAGTCCATGTGTCCCCGTTATCAGAAAGGCCCTCCAGAGGGTCCCCCAACACCACAAAGAACCCCAAAACTCTCTGTGCCCAACTACACGCCCTGGGAAGAAGACAGATCTGAGGCCCAGGCCAAGTGCTGCCACTCACTAGTGGGGCCTCAGATAAGCCATGCCACTTCACCAGGCCTCATTTTCCTGATCTGTAAAATGGGTATTAGGTCACAGGGGTTTTGTGAGATGGGATGAGCAAACTTGTGTGAAGCACTTAGCCAGTGCCTGGCAAACCACAGGCCCTTAATAAAGAATAGCTTTCTCTCCTGTCTCTCCATTTTCTCTCCTGGTCTCTTCGGTAGGAAAGTTCTTGCTACATATGTGTCCTTCTGAGGACCCTGAATGAGGGTGTCCATGAGGACAGAGGCAGACATGAGTGTCAATGTGCTGACCGCGGAGGCTGGGGTGCAGCATTCCAGGGGTCAGGTTTTCTGGCAGTGCGTCAGTCTCCCTGGGTGCCCTCCCTTGCTCCTGAGCAGGGAGCAGCTGGGATGGAAGGGCCAGGACATGCCCGTCCAGCTCCTTGCTCACCGTATCGTGTGTTGAACAGCAGCTCCACCTGCTTCCGCAGAGGCCGGATCACATCACCATGGCTGTCTGAAAGGCAAAAAGTAGCCTGCTGAGCTACCCCAGGGGCAGCGGCGCCCTGCTTCCCAGCTCATGTCCCAGCTCTGCCAGCAGTAATAGTGACCCTGTGGTGGGACCTTGGAATGGGGAAGGCCAGGAGTGGTGGTGGCAGGTAACTTCTTCCCTCAGAAATGGCATTCCCAGACAGGTCTGGAATTCCTGGGCTCAAATACCTGCTTGTGAAATCTGGTCTAGGGCATCATCAGGCCTGAGTGGAGATCTGGAAGGTTTTGTGGCCTAAGAATGACCGTGGGCCTTTCTAGGTAAGTGTTACTCCAGACCAGCTCAGTGATTTAACTAGTAAATATTAAGCCTGAAAATTGAGTATGCTGCCACCAGGTGCCAGTGGACTTTTGTTAACACTTCATGGTTCCCTAGCCCTGGCAGGCTGGGTCTGGGAAAGTAAAACTTCTCTCCTTTGACACTCACTCATTCCATTCCAGGGGTAGATACTCCCAAGATGAAACAGACCCATCCTCACCTTGCTCTCCCTTC
>NW_006441386.1:5946500-5955255 GCF_000325575.1 Pteropus alecto
TTTTTTCAGGCCTAAATTCTATTGGCTCAGACCTAGGCTCAGACCTCAGCCTTAAAAACTTTGTGGAAAGAAGCAAAACCTTTGTGGAAAGAGCAGGGTGTGTATAAAAAAATAAAAGAAAGCCTTGCAATTTCCTTTTCCATAAAGAGCTACTGTACCTCTGACTAGGTACCTCCTAGTTCTAGAAGACAGGTCTGTAAACATCCCACCTCAGGCGGCCCACAGGACTCCCACCCCCAAACAGGGTGTTGGAGAGAGACAAAGGGGAGATGGGGGAGCTGGAGAGGGGAGCAGAGATTGGGTGGTGGGGTGAAATGTCGGAGGTAGTCAGTGCCTCACCTTCCACAGGTCTCTCCTCGGGCCGCAGGTCCTCGCTGGGGCCTTTGTCTGAAAGAGAACAGAGGATGCTGAGAAGCCATGGTCATTATCTCCTGCAGCCTGTGCTGCCAAAGTCAGGCCAAAAGGTGAGGAACAGCAGGCTGGTGGGCTCTGACTCGAGCACAGCATAGCGAGCCCCAGACGGGATCAGGGACCCAGATTCAGTACAGGCACCCTTCACCTCCAAGCGAAGAGGGCAGGTTCAGACACTAGGTGTCCCATCACATTTGGTGTGTACCCCCTGGAGGCCAGCCCCGAGCCTGCCAGTCCTCCCTACTACTTCGTTCTATGTTCTATTCCAGGCACTCAAGATAGACACATGGGAACAAGACAAAGCCCTGTCTTCCTGGTGTGATGCAGACATAACACAATGCCAGATGGTGGTGATGCCATGAAGAAAAACAAATAAAGAAACACAGGGAGGGGCAGGTGGGAGGCATGGAGTTATCCAGGGTCAGGTGGTTGGGGGGTGCGGCTGATGAGGTGGCACTGGCCCCGGCCCAGGCTGAAAGCAGTGGATCCAATCTTGTCCTCAGATGCTTGTCTACAGGTAGCAAGGATACAATGCAGCAAACAAGTGAGGTGACGGCTGAGGCTTCATGGGGGTAGAGGTGGTCCCCTGTTGGCCTTGGGGGCTGAGGAGGGGAGGCTTCCTGTAGGAGGGGAACATCTGGGCTGGATCTGTATCCAGGAAAAGCAATGGGGTGGGAAAGACACGGGCAAGCAGAGAGGAGCAGTATGGGGAGGGGAGGCAAACTCAGAGATGACTGGTTTTGGCTAGAGGATGACATGCAAATGAGGACAGTGGGAGTGGGTTGAATGGGGCGTGGTGAAGCGGACAGACCCTCAGCAGCATCACCATGGCTAAGGCAGGCACTGGAAGGGTTTTCAACACTTGTGAAAACCAGATGGGAGCTGTGACTTAGGAAGCTCACCAGTCCTTCACAAGCAGGACTAGCCCTTGAAGGCCTTTTAGCCCACAATATGCAGTTGAGCTGCGGAGTGGCAGAGCAGGTGAATACCAGGCGTGCTCGAGGAGAGAGCATTCAGTGACAAGGGATGCAGGGCACTATCCCCGTTCTAAATGGGATCTTGAGCTGAAGGAAAGGGACAAATCCTGAGAGCTGTCAATGGTCAATGACCACTCACCAATTGAGGGAAAGTGAACCCGCATATCTGGGATCACCAAAACACCTGAGACTTGGGGCTCAGCTCAGAAGGAACTGGAAAGTTTTGGAAGGTTTCATCTATATTCAGCCGCAGACTTGAAAAGATTGAGGGCCAGCCTAAACCTAAAGGTGTAGGCCTAAACGTTCTTCAGGGGTAAAGGATACACTGCAGACAGCAGATGCTGGGTCCACCTGACTCTGCCTGAAGAACTGACTGTGGGAGAAGAACCCACAAGCTGCAAACTCGCGGTTAACGCCCTGGAAAAAGCTCTCAGCCAATAATGGGGGGTGACTTGGCAGATCACTAACTCAGCTCCCTCCTCACCCAGCTGCAAAAACTCAGGTGTGTGGGCTGTTGTGTGCCAACAGCTCAGCTGCCTGCAGTGGTCACAGGCCTCATAACACTGCTGTATTGTCTCAGTCCCTCTTCCCATCCTGTACTGGTATTCTCAGATCTCCCAGTTAATGAATGCATTTGTCTTGGGGTCAGCTTCTGGGGGACCCCACTAATACACTGGAGAGTGGGGCAGATAGGAAGAGATGAGTGGTGGGGACAGAGGGACAAGCAGGGCCACTAGGGAGGGTTTCCTTGAGCAGACACCTGTGACAGGGAGTCAGGTATTATATCTGTCTGGAGGTAGAGGAAGCTGCCCAGATGTCAAACCTGGAACACCTATTAAGTTCTCCAGGTGGCCTGTGAAGGTCAAGAGAGCAGAGACCTGGTCCAGGAGTCTATCCCCACTGTGAGCTGTCCACATGTGCAGTGCTGCCCCCTCAAGAGATAGCAACAATTGAGAGAACTAGGCAGATGACCTGACCCAGCTCAGCCAACCACAACTTGGGAGGGGCTTCTGCCAGGCTTGCTGGGTCCCGCAAGCAGAAGGAAGCTGGGCCAGATCCACTCAGGGGAGGCCTTTCAAAGGCAGGGAGACACAACCCAGGTGTTTGGGGGGGGGCCCAAATTCTAAACAAGGGGAATGTGCCTGATTCTCCAAGATGGGGAGGGCCAGGCTATTTACCCTGAACACACCCATCCATGAGCTCACTGCTCCCCCACTTCAACAGTGAAAAACTGGAACAACCTCAATAAATGACCAAGGATATGCTGACAGTGAATACTATGCTGCTGCAGAGATATGTCCAAGGCATCAGGTGAGGAAATGAGGGATGAAGGGTACAAAATAGTTAACAAAAGGAGTTAGCATGTGTGCAGTAAAAACACGGAGGATGGACACTAAACTAGTAAATGCCTGAAGAGGGGGCAGCGGGAGCTTTTCCTTTACGTGTTAGAGTTCTGTATTATTTATTTTACAGTGTACATGTGTAAACAGAAAAAAGCACAGCATATACACACAACTCTCTAATCCACAGTGGTCTTAAAAATCTCAGAATTCATCAGTTTTGAGTGGGGTGACTTGAAAGGGGCCCTGGACAGGGAACTGGCAAACCTGGGTTCCAGCCCAAGGCTGGGTGATCTGGGGGAGGTGAACTGGCCTTACCAGGCCTCGATTTCCTGTTTTGTCAAACTAGGAGGGAAGAAGCTTTCCAAACAGAAATGGCACCATGCTAGTCCACAGCCCACTGTCCCCACAGCACCACCAGCCTCTGGGGCTCAGACTGGGACCCCACGGTCTCATCTAGTACTGCTGTGAGCACAGCCAGGTGCCACATGACCTCTTAGCGGACAGACCACACTGGCAGCTCATCCTGAGCCTCTGGTCAACTAAACTCCTTACAGTCTCACCACCTGCTGTCAAGTCTGGTCATGCTCAGCGCGTGCTTGACAAATAATCCTCTTTTTTCATTACCAAGGTATTGAATGCACATCATAACTAATTTAGGACTTAAGAAAGATAAAGCACTTAACCTAATACAGCTACTGTTTCGATGTATATATATATAAACCAGTAATTATGTTTTCAACATGGTTGTCAACAGAGCACACTCATTTTTGTGTCTTTTGCATTCTCTCGTGTTGCCTATTTTTAGTGGCTGCATCAGGAGGATACCATTAACAGCACCGCAGTAGTTGGACTGGCTCTTTCCAATTTTTCATTGTCATCAGTAACACTGCCACAAACACCTCTGTACAAAAAATGTTGTCCGTATTTCAGATATTTTCTTAGGACTGGATTCCTGGAACGACCAGGGGAGTTCATTTTCATGGCTCTCCGAGCTGACAAATTTGTTTAAAAAAAAAAAAAGCAATTTGTGCGTTTGCATTCTTACTCACATCACGTATGCTCAGTGAAAGTTCTGTCCAGTTAAGGGGTGCAAAAGAGATGTCCCCTGTGTAAGTCCTCATTTCTGTGGCCATATGTGTTTGCTTATAGGCTATCTCTCTTTTTTTGGTGCAATCATCAATTAACGCTGTGATGAACACTGGGATGTACCACCCACATCCCCACATTGTTGCCCCAGCAGCAGGGACTATGGTCAACTGGCAGCCCTGGGCAATTGCCCCTTTAAGAACTGCCCTTTTGGGTGGCCCATGTCCTGTGACCAACTGAGGTGGGCGTATGTATGAAGGCTAGGATACCGGTTCAACTTGGAACAACTCTACGGGGCCATTCTGGCTTCAGAGCTCCCCATGGAGTTGGCAGAGGCTACCACTGGGGCTGCATCAAGGCTTGATCTCTCTTTCTGCTCCTTTGTGCTTCCTTTCCATCCCCTCCCTTATACAGGTGTTGATCCCAAAGGCAGCCCCTAAGAAATATCCCACACATTAAAAAGGCCCCACTCCATTTCAGAGTCTGCTTCCTGGGGAGCACAACCCATGACCCATGTCCATGGGCTGTGAATTCTCCTCGTGTATTTCAGACCAGTTTCTGGTGAGTCAAGGCCATGAAGAACATCATTCTTGGGTGGACTGCCCATTCCTTCCTGAGGCACCTGCAAATTGCATAAGCCTGCTACCTGAGGGTCCTTCATCCAACTAACTGATAAATATTTGAGCAAGAACCAAGCCCTCCAAGATAGAAGGGGAAACATCTTCCAAGTGAAAGTTGGGGGCCCCCTGCAGCCCTGCTTCCCCCGCTGGCCCAGGGCCAGCTCGAGATCCTGATAGCTCACAAGCCAACTCATACCTTATAAATGATCCACACTGGGTCCCTTCTGACAACTCAGTTGTCTACATAGAAATCTGTTCCAGAACTGTGATTGGGACTGATGCCCGGTCTACCTGTCTGCAATTTGGGCAAACTCTTATCTCGAAGTCTGTTTTCCGTTGTCAGCTCAGCTTCCGTCCACCGTAACTTTTCAAGTACCATAGATGGTGGATCTTAGGTATTAGCTGCCTGGGATCGGACTTATCAGAAGCTGGAGATCTATACTCATCCACAGCAGCTCTGCAGACGCTCGCATCTCCTTAATAAGTGGGACTCCCAGGTCCTCCTCACTCTCCTATTTCTAGACCGTTCTCCCTGACAGAAGTGATGGAAGCAAACGAGGGGTAGAGATGTTCTACCTTTATTCTGTCACCAATTCGCATATCACAACCCACCTGGCCAGTAGGAAACCTTACTTATTTTTCCAGACATTTGTTTGTTTTTGGTGAGGGAAAAATTAAAAAGTGTAGAAAAGCATACAGCATATTATAACAAACACTCGTGTACCCACCAGCTGGAATGAATGCATGTTAGCATTTGGTCATATTTGCACCTGATTTTTTAATAAAACATTAAAAAATACTGTTTTTATGTTTCCAAATTTAGATAAATGCTATATTGTCCATATCCATCTATACTTGCTTTTCACACTAAACATTACGTTTTTGAGTTCTCTGTACTGTTCCTTTAAATGCTGCCCACTATGCTTTTGCATGGTATCCTTAAGCGATAGCTGCCCCTCCTCTCCCCTTCGGATCAAGCTCACACTGGACACCACACACAGGAAAAGCAACAAATGCCATCTCTCTTCTTAAAGTTTCCTGGCCTGGCCCTGCCTCCCTATTACAGAGCTTTCCAAACTCCAGTCCCCTGAGTACTGATATTTTCTGCCATATCCTCAAACCTTCTGTACTATAATTTACATAGTATTTATCTTTATAATGATTTATTTTTAAAAAAGTACCTATAATAATTCTTATTTTTATTAGCTCTAATAACATCTGTTGATAATGGTTGGAGCTGGGAGTTGGGCACATGAGATTAAGTATTCATTTCAGTTCTGTTCCAAAACCAAGTTTAAAAAGCAAAACATATAGAACTCCACCCACTCCCTGCTGCCAGCCCCACCACTCCGCTTGCCTAGATTACTGCAGTAGTACGTTTCTGTCTTTGTCCCTACTCCTCTGCAGTCTATTCTCAACCCCACGGTCAGAGTGAATACTGTTAAAATATTCCTGGTTGGCTCCAACCCCCAAGCAGTTCCTGTATCCTCAGAATCAAACCCCAACTCCCTCCTTTGATATACTTGCCTGGCAGAACCCACCTCATCACCTCCCTAACCTCACCTTCTCACCTTACTCTGCTCCAGCCACTTGGGCCTCCTTGCAGACATGCTGGGCATAGTCCACCTCAGGGCCTTTGTACTTGCTGTTCCTTCTGCCCAGAAAACTCCTGATATCCGCAGGGCTCCCACCTGCATCTCCTTCAGGTCTTTGCTTCAACGTCACTTTCTCGGTGAGGTCCACTCTGATCAACCAAGTCCTGTAGTAACTAAACTGCCCCTCCTACCTCTAATACCTCCCCCTCCTGGCTTTGTGCCCCCACAGCACATACCATCATCTGACTTTCTAATTTACTTATCAATTTGCTTTATCTGTCTGCCTGCACTGGGATGTCAGCCCCGTGAGGACAGGAACTTTGGTGTGTCTGGTTCACTGCTCTGTCCCTAGCATCTCACACAGGATCTGGTACATAGCAGGTGCTCAATAAATAATTGTTGAATAAGTAAACAAATTAATGCAAATTAAGACTAGTAACCAGACTTAATATAAACCACGGCCAGGTTCAAGTTTTCAGAAAGGTATTGAGCCTGGGCCGGGGAGTCAGGCATGCACTGAGTTTTCTCTAAGAGGAACAGTCCATAGCAAGGAAAGCTTCCTGGCCTATGCTTCTGCCCATTACGCCCCAGGGAGGTGGGTCCCCAGCTCATTTCTTACCAGTCAGCATCTCCATCCCATAACCAGAATCTTCCGAGGGCAGATGCCCAGGCATCGAGTCTGTCATTTCCTCAGAAGTTGGCGAAGGGTCTGGGGACAAAACTCCAAATGACAAGAAACTCTTCTGCCTGTCTCACGCAGTCACAGTCTCCCAGGGACTCCAGCCCAGCACGCCCACAGAGAAGGATCCTTAAGGAAGCCATGCCCTGACACTCGGGGAGGGCAGCCTTAATGATCAAAGGCCAGGAAGGGACCCAGAGGCCCGACACCCTGGGGGCTCCTAGTGGTTACCCCATGGTCAACCTCCAGAGGCCAAGTACACCCTCCTCTTCACAGACGTGGCAGCTGAGACTCGGGGTTCCGAGTCAGGTGTCAAACTTAGATAGATCCTCTTACTCCAATGCCTTTTCTTCTCCTCCCTCCTGCCTCCCGAATCCCAAGGAAGCCAGGCCAGACAGATGAAGATTGCAAGGGGACCTTTAGGAAAGTCAGAGCTGAGAGACCCGACTCCTAGCACAAGGGGCAGATGTGGCTGCAGAAAGCATACGTGATACTCTACTGTTCTCAGGATCAAACCAGAGAAACAACAGCCTGGAGACCCCTTCTTGGTTAGGACAGAGCCTAGGGAGACTGAGTGGACAGCCCCAATCTAGCTGGGAGGGAACCCAGTGGCTCCAGCAGGCCTAGGAACCTTGCTGTGGGAGCTGCTCGTTTCCTGTAGGTGCAGGTTGAGGCAGCAGCATCAGCCCTTCAGACGTCTGTCCCTTACCTGGGACGGTGACCTGAATGATATCCAGATCCTCCGGCTCAATTTTGATGGGCCTCAGCCCACCCAGCTCCCCGGAGGTTCCTGTGAGGAAATGAGGGGTCCAGTCAGATGCAGACATGAGCCTGGCCAGGCAGGGTGAGTCATTCAGAATATCCTTGTGTCTGTGACTTGTTATTAACACCCAACCAAAGTCACAGCAGCTCACACGCTCTTGCCCAGACCAGGCAGGACCACAGGCCAGTTCCGGTGTTTTCCAATTCATAGACATGGTGACTGAGGCCCTAAGAGTGGAAACCACTTGAGAAAGACACCCTAGGAGGCAGTGTGATGCCAGAATCCTGGTCTCCCAACTCCCCCACAATGTCACCCACATCTCATCTGTCCCTCTCAGCTCCCCACCACTCGTGAGCTCCCAGCATGCTCTGAGGCCTAGGGGGTGACGGGAGTAGGCAGAGGAAATTCTTTAGTACTCCAGGCTCATGGTCTGAGCTCATCTCCTCAAGGCTGCTGGGTGGCCGGCTGATGGACACTCTCCCGCCCCATGACACACACCAGGGGGTCCTGCTTCTTCTCACCTGGCCCACAGTCTTCAGAGATCCCACTCTTGTCTGACCTGTGGGAAGGAAGCCAAGAGATGACATGGCACCAGCCCAGATTTCCCCTCCAGGCAGTCAAGGGCCCATGGTGGCTGCCAGTATGGAATGTACCCCTGACCATACTCACTCCCATCCACACAGAATGGCCCTCCCCACAGTGAGGTTCCCACTGCCCCGTCTCCTGAGACAGCAGTCTCCTGCTGCCCTAGCCTGCTCACTATCCTGGTGAACTTTCTGGGCGCCCACCTTCCCCACCAGCTGAGCATCCTGGTTTGGGGCAGAATGGGAGCCCCATGACTTAGCACAGTGAGAGTTTGACCAGTGCTTATTAGGGGAATTGAGAGTGGTAGGAATCATCAGCCTGGAGGGTGGGTGGGAGTCTGGGAAAGGAGTTGGGGAGTGCAGCTGGGCAGGGCCCAAGATGGATGATTCAGTTAATTCATGAAGCCTAGAGAGGCCTGGGCTAAACGTGGGATTTGGGACTAATGGCCTGTCCCTGGCTCCAAGCCTGGGTGTGGGGCACTGGTGGACGGTAACCAGGCCGTGAGTTGAGTGCAGGGCCTTGTAGATATACAGGGCAAACATTGGGTGCCACGGGAAGGCTTTTGAGACCAGGCAACAAGTGGTCATCTCCCAAGAGGAAATAAGAGGTCTCCAGGTAAAGGAAAACCAGCGATCTCTGTTCTTTTCTGTCCCTTTAGATCCTCCCTGGCCCACAGTGCTGTGAGGGCAAATAGTG
>NW_006441386.1:5955344-6003448 GCF_000325575.1 Pteropus alecto
ATGACCCTCTGCCTATGCAGGGCATCAGGGGGTTGAGAGACGCTGGGCACAGCATCCTTGGCCAGCCCTAGGCCTTGCTCCTCCCTGTAGGTGATACCACCCCAGCCCAGAGTGGAGGTGGCCATGGGCCGGGAGCTGGGGTGGAGCCTTACCGAACAGTCCCGGCCAGGTCGAGGATGGCAGGACGGGAGATCTCTGCAGAGGTGTCCTCTGGCGGGCTGGCTGGCTCCAGTTTCGTGGGGTCTTTGGTAAACTTATTCCCTGGGTGGAGAGTCAGAGAGGGGTGGGGGAGGTCAGGGCAAAGGCTCCCCAGCCTCCTGCTTGCAGGCCACCTGGGGAGCGGTCTCTGTGTGAAGCTCTTGGGGGAACTCTTGGGTATGGTCTGGCCTCTGTCCCTCTTTCTTGTGGGCTCCATGTCCAACCAAGCCAGGGTGGGTTCTGGGGAGAGATGCATCCCCTGGGAGAAGGAATAAGAGCCGCAGTGCCAGGGAGAGCAGGAATCTGTGAGGACTGGGCAAAAGGAAGGAGCAGCCAGAAATGACAGTCTCGACCTTACACATGTTGCTGGGGCTGAGGGAGCCCTCGAGAAAGGGGCTGAGTCCCCTCCAAGGCTGAACCGTGGGACCACCCTCTCATTTAATTACCCCAAGAACCCAGGGGAATGTACTGTTATCACCCCCACTTCACAGATTTGGAAACTGAGGTCCATAAGACCTTGCCCACAGTCACAAAGCTGGTGGGAGGTAGGGCTGGAATTGGGATCTTAGTACGCTGCATCCCAAGATCCGTGATCCCTTTGTTGCACCAGGCAGAGCTGGCCTCTTCCTCCTGAGAGGCGTGCTGCCTGCTGGTCATGGCCTGGGCTCTGGGGCGCCACTCCTGCATTTGTAGCCAGGCCCCATTGCTCACTTGCTAGGCTTCAGGGAAAAGAAAAACACTCACTTTATAGGACTGTTGAAAACTAAATTAAATTAAAATGAAATATTCTAATAGCTCAGAAGAGTACAAATCACGTGTTAGTATTCAGAAAACATTAGCTTTATTATTCTCTGTCCAGGGCGTCCCAAGTCTTGAGGGGTTATTTGTCCTGGGAGCTGGGGGCCTGTGTCTGCCTGCCCCAGGGTGCAGAAGCCACACCCAGGCTCCTTCCCCGCCTGGGGTCCAGTGTAATTGCAGCTCAAGTACTCATCGACTTGGTGCTTCAGAAGAAACTAGGTGGTACCCACACATACCTGTGAAAATTCGCTCATCAAACATCCTGTGGAGAGAGGAGAGAAGCATGAGAGCAGTGCAGGCCGAGGGCTCTCCCCGGCTCAGGGAGCTGACCTCCAAGTCCCTTCAGTGAGTCACTGGAGCCACACACGCACAGCTATAGCTGCAGACCTGGGCTCCAGGATAACCACACATGTGGACAGGAGAGGGCATGGTCCAGAACAGCCAGCTACCCCAAACCATATCTCCTCAGCCAGGGAAGCCATGGGTCAGCCCCAGGGTGGTCCTAGAGGGTCCAACCTGCTCAGCATGATGCCCCAGGGGCCTCCTCCAGCCCCAAGCTTTCCTTGGCAACAGCTGGCAGATGACTCACACCCTTTCTCACCAGGGGACCCCACAGGCTTTTACCCAATACCACCTGTGTCTCAGGGACAGGCACAGGGAAAGGCTCTGCTCCCAAGAAACAATCTGTTGACTGCATAAGCCTGGCCTGTCACCAGATCAGCCATGCTGGGTGACACGTGGGACCCCTCATATGTATCTCAGAAGCCAAGGAGGCCCAAGCAGAAGTGGGGCTGGGAAAGACTGCAGGGAGAGGGGACGGCAAGCTCAGGTGGGATGGCTGAGAGGTTCTCTAGGTAATGGTGGAGGAGGGGGTATATGTGTTCCACCTGGCTAGCTGATGCTCAAGCACATGGGTCTCTACCCTGTGGGCAACAGGAAGTCCCTGAGGGGAATGGCACTGTCAGATCACTCCATCATCACACAGAGGATGGCTGGGAGGATGAGGGATGGCTGGGAGCCTAGGGGCCATTCAGGGCCCCCTGAGTCATGCTAATAAGACACCTGGAAGACTGGCCAGGAAAATGAGAATGAAGAAAAAGTGGGCAAGAGAGGTAGGGTCACCCACCCACCCATGTCCAGGGCCAGTGTTCTCTCTGTTCTGCCTCCAGCCCCAGCCAGGGTGGTACCCGGCAGAATGCGGAACCTGAGCAGCAGAGATGACATGGGACAAATGAAGGGGTGTCCAAGTCTGAATACAAGGGGGCAATGCCTAAGGCAGGCCCAGCAGAAAATTCAAACAGAGGCATAATAGTCAGTAACAGGAAGTGAAGCCTGGGTTTCCAGGGCGATGAGACCACGAGCATGACATGACCCTATTCTCTTTCTGAGAGGCCCCTAGTTCCTCTACTGCTCCTGGGGACCGGCCCACCACTGTCTGGGTCCCACAAGGCTATGAAGCAGCAACAGCAAAGAATTCTGGAGAAAAGTGGCTTCCTTTCCGAGCCCTGCTTCCTCACCTGGTGACAGGAGGCTGCCAGCATTGCTGGCAGTTTTATTATTTATGGTTTTAGTTATTTACATGGGAACATAGGGATGAGGGCTTGCACAGTTTCCTGAGTGGAGCTGGGGGGCAGATGACAGGTCTCTTGGTGGCTCCAAGACTGTGACAGACCCCTCATGGGCTGCCCAGCCTGAAGGCCTGCTTGATGGGCGTAGACCAAGGGCCACTGCCAATCTTCAACAGCACACTCCAATCTCAGAACCCCTCCAGACACTTTCCCTCTTAAATTTCCTCTTAAGCTCTGCCTTGGGCAGAACCAACATGTCGGCCCCTCAGGCGTGAACTCAGATCCCCTCACTAGGGGCTGTGTCCTGGAGGGACAGTGGAGTTGGAGGCCAGAGCTTGGCACAAATTGGGGTTTGGTGGCCAGGGAGCCCCCTACTACCAATAACCCACAGGCCTTGTGGAGGTGCTTCTCCTTGGTAGGAGAGCACCCTGACTTCCCCCCACCCCAGTCTCCGCACCTGGGCCCGGCAGAGACTCCACCTCCTGGCTGCTTCCTAACCCCCTTTTCTCCTGATCCATGTCTGCTAGGATGATCTCAGATGCTCCATTGAAGAAGCTGGAATGTGTAATAGTGGTAAATGTGTACAGGGCTCAGAATGAAACAGCCACTGTTCCAAGCACTTCACTCACGCCCAGTCATTTAGTCTCCGATCAGCACTCTGAGGCATGGACAATCTCTAGGCCCACTTTACAGATGAGGACAGTGAGACACAGAGCAGTCAAATGACTTGCCCAAGGATATACAATCAGGAAGTGGTAGGGTCAGGATTTGAACCCAGGCCATCAGTGCTCATGCGCTTAATTATTCCTTTATACATGAGGGAGATGAGGTCAAGGGAAAGGACTCGTGTTTATTGAGCATCTACTACATGTTATGTCCACTTCCTCAGTTGGTGTTGAAAAAAACCTGGGAGGGGGCATCACTGTCCCATTTTTATAGATGAAGAAACTGATGCTCAGAAGAGAAACTGCTATGCAAGGTTATCAAGCTGCGAGTGACTTCAAGCCCAGCCTGCCTGATGCCAAAGCCTCCTCCTCCAGGAAGCCATACAGGCTTGCTAGTCAGAAGCCATTCAGCCTGAAAACATGTTTTGATGTGTCCTGGACTCATCATAGGAGTGACCACCCCCTATAATGGGCAATGGCCTCTGGGGGCAGGAGGGGACTGTGCCTGCTGTTTCATGAAGTCCTCGGCAGAGCCTAGTAAATGAGCCTGTAGGAGGCACTCAGCACATACTAGTGAAAAATTAAATGAGCTATAGTTTGGATTGAGGGAGGTCAAATACCATGGTCAGGCATGTAAGGGGACACTGGGGTGCTCTTGCTGCTTTCTTCTCTCGTAGCCCTGTACCAAGAGTCAACTGAGGGAAAGGGACTTAGGCAGCAGCAAGAGATTTAAGCTAGACAACAGAGGGCACTGCCTGCCAGAAGGGTACTTGATTTCAGTTCACCTACAGAATCATTTATCAAGTGCCCTGTGTGACCAGGACCCTATCAAGCCGGGGTTGTGAGGCACAAGAGATGGCTCGGATGTGGTCTAAGTGTTGCAAAAGAAACCACTTGCTACCAGAGTGCAAAATTCTTTCCAAATGAGGATGGGGAGGGCTTTCAGATGCAGAGAAAAGAAAAAGTGAGCCTTGAAAGGCAGAGACAGGTGGGAAGACAGGTGGGAAGCTGGTCTAGGTGGAGGGAAGGACTTCAGCAAAGGCCTGGAAGCAGGTGAGGCAGCAGGAGTTCCCAGGAGTGGAAAGGCAAGAAGGTTGGCAAGGTGGCTGCCGACAGACCAGAGAGCGTGCACTGTACCCTGAGGACCAGATGCAGTAAGGAGCTCTGTGCTGGTAAGAACTTTCAGAATCATCTCCCAGGAGGCATTGAGAGGCTCCCCCCGGCCCCACCAGCCACTTGTCTCAGCCTCTCATCCTCACCTCGGCCTCTTATGTGGAATCTAAGGGTCTACCTGGGCTCTTCTCGCCTCTCTCTCCTCCCATAATCCCTTCCTGACCCATGCTGACAACCCTCAGATTTTTATCTCTAACCCAGATCTCTCTCCCGAGCTTCTGATATCTGATATCTGATATCTGATATCTGATATCTGATATCTGATATCTGATATCTCAATTCGGCCTCTGAGAATTCCATCCCCTGAGCTTCTTTAACATATTCAAAATAAACTCACTCAGAAACGGGGAGGGCGGGGAGGCGGGGGTGGCGGGGTGGAATCCTTGCCTCCCTGCCTCCTGTCCTGCTCCGACATCCCATTCACTGACAAACACCATTACAGCTCAGAATCTATCCCAAATCCAGCCACTTCTCTCCCTTTACCCACAATACCGGCCTGGCCCACTGCCGCAGCCTCCTTGTGAGAGTCCCACCTTACTCTCCTCTCCCCAGCGTCTGATCTCCCTCAGCAGCCAGAGGGCCCATCAGACCCTGGCTCTGGCCTCTAGTAACCCTGCACAGAGGTCCTTCCCTCTGCTCTAGAATGATCTCCATGCTCTCAGAGCCAAACCCAAACCTCTACCCACATCCCAGCCTCCTTGTACCCCTGCATGTCTAGGTTGCTCAATGAGGCCAACCCTCTGCCCACTGCCCAGCTCAGTGTGGGCTGCCCCTTCTTAAAACTCCCAGCTATGGCTTAACAAATGAGACCTTCTCTCAGAGGCCCCCTGCCCACCCTTAAAAGGACCCCCACCCATTTCTTTCCCATTATCCTGTTTATTTCCTGAGCTCTAAGAAGTCATAAGTCATCGGCCCAAATTTGGACAAGCATTCATTTGTCTGCCCGTCTATCCATCCATTCCAGATACGAATTAGGCACCTACTACACACCAGAGACCGTTACATGAACACACTGGAGCCTTGCCCTCAGAGAGCTTCTGGAACAGATGCCTGGGAAGGGACCAGTGCTACCTAGAGGCAGGGGGCTGGCTGGCATGGCCTCTGGCCACCCCTCCATCTCTAACCATTTAGGAGAGAGCAACGAGGAAGTCTAGGCATTGTCTAGAGCTGCTGGTGCCAGATTAGTGATGACTCCAGGTAGCGGTGACAACAACTACCCTGCCAGCTATGAGGGCCAACACCCTCCCCAGGGAAGAGAAGGCCGCACAGCTGTTAGGTTAAGGAGACTGAATTCTCTCCTAGGTCTGCCTGATTTTTTCTGTTTAGTCACAGAACCCCTTCATTCCACCCCTGCCCCACCATCACCTCCCCAGGGCCCTGCCTCATGCCTGCTGTTGCCCCCGCACCACACCCTGTACCTCTTAATGATGAAGTGGATGCTATGCCGCTCCTCCAGGATCCGTTTCAGCTTGGGGACCCCATAGGTGCAGGGGCGCTTGAAGGGGATCTTGTCCGGGATGCCCACAATCTCCACAGCCTCCGGGTCGCAGGCAATCTTCCTGTAGGGGACGGGGACCATGTGGTCCAGGCCCAAGGCTTCCGCTGGAAGGGCAATGGCAAGGCTGAGTGAAAGATGGAGGCTGCAGGATACACAGGGCTCCCGGGCCATGGTCATCATCACCTCCCACCTCCCCCGCACCACTCTGGCCATGCAATGGCCATGCTGAAATGTCAAATCATGTCACTTCTATCAAAAAAAAAAAATGCCCACAGGATCCCATCTCATTCAGCAATGGCCAAAGTCCTCCCTGGGCCTAAGAGGCCCTTTGTGACCAGGACTCCATCACCTCTGACCTTATCTCCTTCCCTTCACCCTCTGCTTGCCCACATGGTCTCTCTGGCACCCTTGTTGCTTCCCTAACATACCAGGCACGTGCCCACCCCAGGGCCTTTGCACTTGCTCTTCCATCAATTCAGATATTCTTCTCCCAGATAACCATATGCTTCCCTTCCGTTCTCCATTCAAGTGTTTGCTCAAATGACATCTCATCAGCCTAAAACAGTCCCCTCCATCCCTTCTTAGCCCACCCTGATATTACAAACATGCTCGTCTGTGTGTTGGTTTACTGGAACCTAAGCTCCAAGAGAGCAGGCGCATTTGTTCACTGCTCCATGTCTGGGATGTAGATAGAGCCAGCACATAGTAGCTGATCCCTGTATATCTGGTGAGTGAATGAATGGCTGCAGGAAGCTCCCAGGCTTGAGGCAGCTCTTGGCAGGACATCTATGGCTGCACAGATGTGTCCTTTCCTCCAGGGAGGGACCTCGCACTCCTCTCACTCTTCAGTGACATAAATGAGATGCTGGCCAGAGCTGACAGCAGTGTAGACAGAATCCAAGTTTGTGAGTGGTTACTTGTTCTTTTCTTCTAGATTATTAGGTTTGGTCTTGCACATTTCGGCCATTCGTTTACACCCACGCTCCGGGTGTTCTTTCATTCACTCACCAAACACTTCTTGAGCACCAACTGTATGCTTGATTATACTTTCAGGTGTCCCCGTTCTCCCCAAGGCCTGGGAGGTCTCAGGAGACTAGCTGGGCTAGATGTCCACTTCACTCTTGCCTTGTCACTCTGATCTCTCCCAAGGGTCCCACGTCTCCTCGCTGTTGCTCAGGCCCCTCTCCATCGTGGCCTTGTCTGGGTCCCCACCAGGCTTTGTCTGTGTCCAGGTAAGGGTCAGCTCCGAGCTGGACACCCCTTCTGACCAGGGCAAGGCAGAACTGTCTGGAGCCCTCCCTGGGGCATTTTTACCATTGTTTTTTGTTGATGCAGCCCAGGTTTGCGTTGGTGGCTTTGGCAGCCAGATCCCACTGTGAAGTCACACTTAGCTCACTGTCAAATTAAACCCTCGAAATCTAAACAGCTGTCAAACCATTTCTTCCCCCAACCCCCACCACTGCCAGCCACAACCCAGCCCCAGCACTTGAGCAAGGGGTTCCTCGAGTCTATTCATCTCCACCTGAGTTCATCTGATGTGCTGGGCTTGCCTTTTCAGCAGCAATGAGACCCAGTGTACAGAGGCATGACCCCTCCCAGCCTCTAGCTACTACTACCTGCTGGGAAGGGCAGAAGGAAGCCCCCATGGACAATCCTGCACCCCTCTTCCAGTCTCACCTCACCTCTTCCCAGGAGATAGTGTCCTTGAGGCTTCCTGAGGGCTGGGGACCCTCATTTCTTTTTTTTTTCCCTCTGTACCCCCCAGACCCATTGCTGGTCCACCTTGCCCAGGGCTGGTGGCTGAAAGGGCAGAACCAGGAGCAGGATCTGCTCATCCAAGGTCTGCGGATGCCTCAGGTTGCCAAATATCCTCACCCACAGGATCCTCCAATACTCACAGGGGACCTCCTCCCCAGGCCAGCTGAAGGGAAAGCTCAGAGAGAGCTCTGGCCTGAGGAGGGGCAAGGCCTCTATCACGCCTGAATTTGGCTCCGGTGGGGTCCAGGTGCTAAAGTCTGGAAAAGGCTCCACATTCTGTAAACACCCAGAGCCCATAACAGGCCAGAAGACTGGTGGCTGCGTATGAGTTGGGCTGGGGCAGAGCCCTCCACCAAGGCAGACAGAGCCAGCCTTCCCCAGCTCCCTCTTCCTGCTGCTCATCCAGCTCACACCTGCCTGGAGCCAGGAGGACTCAGGTGCAGACAGCCCTGCAGTAGGCAGTACCAGGCAGAGGAGCAGAGTGAGTGAGCCAGGGTGGCCACATCAAAGGCACCTAGACTATCCCAGACTCCTCACTATGGCCTTGAGGGCCTTGCTTGGCTCCACCCCAACCTGGAACTGCCAAGCCCACATGGCCAGGCCTCCCCAGCCCCAGAGTAGACTAAAGGGCATCTCCTCCATGAAGCCACTCCTGATTCCCAAAGCCTGTTAAGACCTCACCTTCCTCTAAGCTGCCCTCTCTTTCTGAGGGCCTCCGCCTCTGTATGCTACCACACACTGGAGTGTGTGACTATATACCACTGCGTGCTACTGCAGACACATGTTGAGGCAACTGCTGAATCGCCTTGAGACCAGAGCTGGCCTGAGTGCCTGGTATGAGACCAGAGCTGGGGGCTCAAAATGCATGACTGGTAAGTGAATGAACCAGTAAATGTGACAAGAAAAAAGAAGGGAAGAAAGGAAGACTGATACGTGATATAATAAGCATATATGTGGTCTTCAACTCTGGTTCCTGGCACAAGGGCTCCTAAAGCCCTCATAATTTCCAGAGTGATAGGGGTGAGAAGGGCATCTTTCATTATTCACAACAAGCCCCTTTCGACCATACCAGAGTTTGTGTTAATGAGGTGACTCTTGGTGGGCCCCTGAATAGCTTTAGGATGGGGACTGGTTGCCAAAGGAACCAAGTGTGATTAGAGGGTTGGAACTTTCAGCTGCCTCCCAGGCCACCTCCTGGAACAGGAAAGGTTAGAGACAGAGCTAATCACCAGGGGCCCATGATCAAATCAACCGCCAATGATTAAATCAGCCATGCCTGCTTAATGGAACCTCTGTGAAAACTCCAAATAAGAGTCTGGAGAGCTTCTGAGTCGATGAATCCATGTGCCAGGAGGGTGGCGCACCCCAAACTCCATGGGGACAGAAGCTCCTGTGCTGGAGACCCTTCCAGACCTTACCCTATGTACCTCTTCATCTGACTGCTCATTTGCACCCTTTGTAATAAACAGGTAAACAGAAGTAAAGTGTTTCCTTGAGCTCTATGGGCTGTTACCACAAACTGTCGAACATGAGGAGGGGGTCATAGGAACCATGGATGTGGGGCCAAGTCAGACAGAAGTGTGGATACCCTGTGGATCCACTACTTGTGATTGGCATCTGAAGTGGGGGCAGTTTTGTGGGATTCCCACTACTTGTGATTGGAATCTGAAGTGGGGGCAGTCTTGTGGGATTGAGCCCTTAGTCTGTGGAGTCTGTGTAACTCTGGGTAGTTAGTGTCTAATCTGTGGAGTCTGTGTAACTCTGGGTAGTTAGTGTCAGAACTGAACTGAATTGTAGAACACCCAGTTAATGTCCACAGAGAACTGGAGAATTGCTTGGGAAAACCTACATTTCTGCTGTCAGAAGAGGTATGAGTAGAGAAAGGATTTTCCTTTACCAAGGTAGGAAGGAAGGGAAAGGAGGAAGAAACAAGAGATGAGAGAAAGAGGGAAGGCGAGAGGATGAGGAGAGGGCAGAAAGGGCGGTAAAGCTCCACCCCGTCAGGCCCAGCCATGGCTAGAAGGCCAAGGTTAGGGAGGAAGACTGGCCAACTCTAGGCTGCCAGGCCAGCAGCCATGGACTCCCAGTGCACTGCTCATCCCCCCACCCTGAACATGCTGGGAGCTCCGGAGGCCCCTGATTCTCCTCTCTCTGTCCTCAAGCTCTGCATGGTGCCCCATCCTTTCCCTTGCTTGACCCCATCATGCAGATGGACTTCCACACAGAAGGACTGCACAATTTAGGTGGTATTAAATGACATCACACCTGGATGCTCACAAAGGGACCTGTGGGTACTTGTGTCAACTCCCCAGTGACTGAGAGCCACCTGCCCAGGCCAGGACCACACTGTGTCTGACTCCTGAGTGAGGCTTACAGATGGAGCTCAATAAAGGCTAAGCAAGCAAGCGAGAGTGAGTGAGGGCTACCAAGGAGACAAAGGAGAACAGGTGTGGTGGGGGCATGCCTCCCTACGAGGACCTAGAATGTGTACATCTTCCAGTGGCTGTGTTTTTCACTTGGTGTGAAGCTCAACCACAGAGGGCACACCTGCCAACTTACCACCTGTGTTTGCTGCCCAGAGTGCAGTGGGCTGACATGTGCTCTGAGCCCACCTCTGTCTTGGGTGCCAGGGACACGAGAAACGCAAGCACAATCCTGACCCTCAGAAGGATAGATAGACAGGCACACAAGTGTGCAACCTGTAACAGGGGGAACCATCAGAGCTTTGGGGGCCCACCTTGCCCAGGCTAAGGATTGAAGAACAAGTGGGAGTTTACCCCCAGAAGATGCAAAGGGCATGGCAGGCAGAGGGCACAGAACGGGCAAGGGCAAGGAGGCAGGAAACAGCATGGTGCTGGGGGAAACTTAAAAGTGCTGTGAGGCCAACAGCCATTTTTCATTTAACAGCCTGCCCCAGACCCGCCCGCCTCCCATAGGTGAGTCAAGGTCTGGGGCTTTGCCATCAGTCTTACCCCCTGGAGAATTTGGAAGGGAAATATTGACACAACCACCTCCCTACCCAGACAGGAGATGACATTAGCGTTGACAGCGTGCGGGTGCCAGCATATGGCTCCTGCTGTCATGTTAGGGAACACAAGTGATTGCCATGTAATGAGATGCTCAACACGCTGCTGGGGCCACACAGCGGGCCGTGCCGCCTACTCACCATATCTGCTGTTAAACAGGATCTGCACGCACTCCCGGAGTGTGTTGATGTCCTCGGTTTCCTTTATGAAGGCGTCCCACTTCTCTATCAAAACACAGGAAGTACAAGTAAGGGCCACTCGGAGACAGGACCCCATGCCTGGTTACCTCGTGATGAGCCACCCGTTCCCTGCTGCCCTGTGGACACCCCCTGCTGAGGCTGTGCCCCCCAGAGACAGCCATATTCCTCCCACGGCCCAGGCCCTGGTATTCCCGTCCAGAACCCCAGAGATCAGCCCCAGCCCTTCCACCTGTTCCTGCCTTGGAGCTCGATACCCACGCCTCCTCCAGAAAGCAGCCCTACACAAATTCAAGGTGCTCTGATGGTCTCCCCACCTGCTCTCTCCCCCGCCATGGACAATGGCTGTCACGCAGGCTCAGCCGGTCCATCCTGGGCCCCTCCTACCCCAAACAGGCAGGAGATGGGAAGAATGTTCCCTTTGAGTAAGGAGAGGCTGAGTCTTGACCTCGAACACCTAACTCTCACGCCTTATACATCTGATGTCTCACCCAGCCTCGGCCTTGTTGGCTTCTCCCAAACCCTCAGCCCTACTGGTCTCTTCCATAAAACCAAAGGCTCTGCCTCAATTTAATATGAATAATAAGAGTGATCACTTGATTCATTATGACGATAACAGTAACATCTTTCAATTTATTAAGTGTTTATCTGTGCTAAGTACTCTCTCTACATAATATCCTATATAATCCCTTAAGACAACCTTTAACCATAGACATTATTCCTATATTTCAGATGGGAAAATAGGTTCAGAGAGGCTGAATATCTTGCTTGAGATCACCCAACTAGTACCCAGTGAGATTCTATCTCAGCTTGTACCCCTTGCCCACCAAGGCCTCCCACAATGCTGTGCCATCTGGATATCCAGGTCCCCTCCCTGCCAGGGATGGACCCTGTCTGGAGCAGTCAGGTCTCCATTCTGAAGCCAGGGGACTAGGTTTTCTGAAAGAGCCTCTCACTGAAGGTGAGGATAAGACCTCTACAAGGCAAAACTGCTGGAAAGTCTCACTTTATCCCTTTTCAGTATAAATGAATCCCAAATTTTCCTGCTTTCAGTACTCTGTGAGGTACTTTCAAAATCTGTCCAGATATTTTTTTGATATTCCTTCAAAAAGTGGAATTTAATTCCTCTTTCTGCTTTTGAGTGTGGACTGGATCAAGCTTCTGGCTTCTAATGCGTAGAACATGGCAGAAGTGACAGGGATTTCTGAGGCTAGGTCATAAAAGACATGCATCCTCCTTTCTCTCAGATCACTAACTTCTGGAAACCGGCTGCCATATTGTGAGGACACTCAAGCAGCCCTGGAAAGGCCCCCAACGTAGTGAAGAGCAGGTCTCCTGCCAACAGCGACCCAGTGAGCTTGGAAGTGGATCCTCCAGTCCCAGGCAAGCCTTCGGATGATCGCAGACCCAGCTGACATCTTGATGACAACCTCATGAGAAACCCTGAGCCAGAACTGCCCACCTGAGCTGCTCTTAAATTCCTGTTCCACAGAAACTGTAAGGTATAAATGCTTGTTGTTTTGATCTAAGTTTTGGGGCAATATGTTACACAGCAACATGTAACTATTATACACCAGTTTTACTCACAAGTCCCTTGCACAGAGCTGTTCCTCCTTTCCCTCACAAACAGCCAGTGGACTTTTTGATTCCAGTAAGCACCACCCCCAGCCCGTGATCCCCACTCTGGTCAAGGGACTGCCATGGGCACTGTCCTACCTGACTTGTCATGGACGATGGAGAAGAGAATGCGCTTAGAGGCATGGACGTTCTGAATGAGAGGCCCACCAGGTCCGGTGGGCTTCTGTCCTGGACAAGGGAGAGAAAAGGTATAGGTTCGAGGTGGACCCCAAGAAGAATCCCCAGAGCCAGCACAGGCACTGGCTCTGGGGTAACAGTCTTACCTACCAGGAACACTCCAGAACTGAGCCCAGTGATCATGAACTCTAGGCGAGTTCCCTGACCAGAGGCCTGAGACATTCTTTAGAAGTCTATCCAAATGGCAGATCAGGGAGGTCACCTTTCACAGATGGGGACACTTATTTCAGACATATAAGTCCCATCATCCTGCTCATAGCAGGAGGACATCCTTTTTTCTCCTCATAATAATAATAGCAAACATTACTTATAAGCACCTATTGTGTTCTCAAACTTGAGTGTACATGGGAACCACTTGGTAAATCTGTCAATTTGCAGACAGCTGGGCCCCGCCCTCAGAAAAAAAAAAACTAAGGCAGCCTGAGAATGTACATTTCTAACACGCTGTCATTTCATCATGAAAACAGCGCTGCAAGGCAGGTACTACTGGCATCTCCATTTTATAGATGAGGAAACTGAGGCTCAAAAAGGTAGAGATTTGCCCTAGAACACAAAGCCACTAAGTAAAAAGCCAGGCTGTGAATATAGGTGTTTCTCATACCCAGCTGTTCCTTCTCTGATGCTTCCAGTACCCCTAATCCAGTGGGTATTAAATCATGCGACTAATTAGCATGTTTACTGTCTCCATAGACTCCTCTGGGAGCCCTCTCAAGTTTCTCATGGTCCCAGGCCAACAACACTGTTCACAGATGGCTGAGCGAAAGCCTGGGGTCTGACAGGGTCAAAGTTAAAATGTCACCTGTCCCACCCCAGCCAGTCTCTTGCTCCAGTATTTCTCCTTCAGCCTGGGGAGGACCTGAGCACCCTGACTTGCCCTGGGGTACCCTGCATGAGTGACCTTGGCTCCACCCCCCGACTTGGGGGTTCCCAGCAGCAGCTTACCACAGCAGTCAGAGAAGTCTTGGGCAGCGGGAGTCTTGGGCTCAGGCCCAGGCCGGCCAAGGCCCAGGTCACTAGGGGCAAGTGGGCAGGCGGGCATCTCCTGCTTGAGCTCTCTCACAGCATGGTTGGGGACTGCGGTGCTGTACAGGAAGCTGGCCATGGAGGAGGAGGTGGCAGTGGGGGGCAGGTCCTGGGGTGGCCCCTTGGAGGCCTGGCCGTGCAGGCTACAGTCCCGAGACCCCTTGGCTATCAGCGAGACACCATTCAGCTCCACCAGGGCTTTCGAGTCCCGCCCGCCATCCTCAGGCGGCCTGGGTGAAGGACATAGGACACAAGATGATTTTGTGCTTTGGTCCTACTAGCTGCATCTCTTACTCTGCACCCCGCTAGCACTCTCTCTGCAGAACATGACAGCCTGTGAGGTACACAGAGTAGGAGCCAGTCCCCAATTATCAGGTAGGGGTATAGGCCTGGGGTGGGGCATGATGTGCCTCAAGCCACACGGCTGGGCCACTGGAGGACCCTGGCTCTGCCCCTTGGCCTCTGTGCCCCAGGCCACCAACTGTGTCCTTTCAGCTGCAGCTGATCATCTTCCATTTCCCATCGCATCCCTCTTCTGCTGGGCCTGAGCACTGATGGCCTTCAGGCTGGCTTCCCACCGCCACACTTTTGCATGGGCCGTTTCTGACACCTGGAGTGCTGCTGGTGCTATTCCCCGCCGCCCCAACCAGGTCTCTCCCAGCTTTGTTGTAACACAGAGGGCCGCTAGGAAGACTTCTGTGACTAAACGCCTGGCTCAGATCACGCTCCAAGACAGGACTTTTGGCTCACCTCCACTACCAGACTGGGAGCTTTTATAACCGGGTTCCCCCATGGGGGCCTGAAGTCCCCTCCTCTCTGGCTAAGTGACCATGGTGGCTGAGCCAGCATGGGAACAGGTCGCCCTTCTAGCCTTTTCTGGCCAAGCCCTCATGGTGCAGCCACCAGGCCCTGGCCCACTCTCAAGCAGGCTGCCTCACTCACCTCTTGAGCTTGAAGCGGATACGGTGGCTGTGCTCCAGGATAGCCATGAGGGCTTTGGGGTCATACTCGGCCGGCCTCCGGAAGGCCAGGCCCTCGGGCAGCCCCTGCACGGCCAGCAGCCCTGGCTCCCTGAGCAGCCTCTCATAGGGCAGTGGCACCACGCTGGCCCTTCCCAGGGCCTCGCCTGTGAGGGAAGGGGGTTGAAGAGAGGGCCTAGAATGAGAGGGCAGCCAGGATGGGGTGGGGGCCAGGCATGCCCCATGTTCAGTGACTCCCTTTGGTACTGGGTTCCCAAGAAACTGGACTCCATCGGCTCCTTAAATGCAACCTTACACAGAATAACCCTCATGAGCTGGGAGTAGGATGGGCAGGAGCTGTCCGAGGGCTGGGGCTTCCCCATTGAGGGGGTCCGTGCTTCCCTTCCCTCGCTCTTCTCCACTCCAGGTGTCTGGGTGGAGGGGAAAGCAGGCCCAAGGCTGTGGGCAGGAGGTAAGAAGGGGAAAAGGGTGAGAAAAAAAGGAGGGCAGGCGAGAGACGGCAAGGAAAAAGCCACAGGGAGGAAGGGAGGAGAATGAGAGGGAAAGAAGGTAAGGAAAACAGGAAGTGGGGAGGAAACAGAAAGAGGGGATTCAGAAAAAGAGAGAGGAGAGACTGAAGAGATGGTAAGGATGAGAGAATGAGTGAGTAGAGGGGAGACTGGCTAGGAAAAAAGGGGGTGGGATGGCTGAGGGGCCTGGGCTCAGAACATCTGCTGTCACTCCCATGCTACAGCCCCCATCAGAACCAGAAAGAGGACCCTCACCTCATCGCCACCTCTGATTCTGCCTGAGGTTGGAGGGGGAGGGCCAGGGCAGAGTGGGCAGGGGAGTGGGGGCTCGGGGCACAAACCCTACAGCTGGCAAAAGTGTCTGCAGTGGCAAAGCCAATCAATCACATGTGAAAACTCCTCTCATCCCACACTGGCCCATGTGCCCACCCAGAACCTCTGGGCCCCCTATGTCCCCTTAGCCTCCTTCCCCTGACATCTAGAAAACAGCGGAAGTTTCCTCACAGACCTTTGCTCTATAGAACCAAAGGCTGAATAGGGAAAGGAATAGAGCAAGTCAGAGATAAATGAGGTGGGACCCTTAAGGACCTGCCCAAGATTACCTAGGGAGTGTGAAGGCCATCACTGGGCCCTGAGACTCTGTATCCTGACACTCCCCCAAGAAAAGCCAGGCCTGCCCCTCCCCAACCCCACAGGAAGGACTTGGCTAACCTGTTAGCCTTTAGTAAGTCATTCAACAAACACCCTCTGAGCACCTGCTGCTGCTGGGCCCTGAATTGTATGCTGGAGACAGCAGAAAGGGCAGGCATGGTCCCTGACCCAGTTGAGTAACTGGGATAGTGAGGGGACAGGGCATAGTGGTTGTCCAGAGAAAACCCTAACCCAGTGTGTGAGGGGCTTCCCGCAGCTAAGCCTTAAGAGAGTAATACAGTGTCCAACACACAGAGGAGAAGGCAGTCCCCAAAGGCACAGAGGCACAAAGCCATGGAGGTGTGAAATGAAGCTAGAGTGTGCTGTAGAACAGGGAGTAATTCTATGAGGAGGGTCAGCCTTGCTGGAAAGGTGGGTGGGAACAGGTTGTGGTGGGTGCTTACGCCATGCCGAGGCCAGTGGGGAGCCCCAGAAGGCAGTAGAGGGAAGAGCATGGTCAGACTTGTGCTTTGGGAAGATGTCCTTGGTCATACGGTGGGTGGGGGCAGCAGGGAGTTGGCCTGGAGGTGAGGAGGCCAGGGCCAGCCTGGGGCCATTTCCAGGTGAGAGGTGAAAATGCCTAGTGCCGGGGCAGGAGCAGAGAGGATGGTGGTTCAGGAAACGAGTCTGAGTCAGAAGATCCACGCCTGGGGATGCAGCTGAGGGCTAGCGGGCAAGGCCCCCACGCCTTGAGGTTTTGCCCAGGGTCTGTAATGGGGCAGAAGGGGGCCCCCTCAGCTGGGCAGGGACTGGGGCTCCAACCCACCTGGGGGCCCCAAATGGAATGAGGAAGGATCTTACTATAAAGAACATCAAACACCTCCTCTACCATCTTCCGCAGAAGGTACACGTCCGAGCCATGCTCCAGGGTAGACCTCGGGATGTTCCGGCCGCCAGCCTCGCCTCGCAGCACCTTCTTGTGGTGCTCTGCCTCTGGCTCCTTCCATGGGGGCCCTCCTGTGAGACATAGAGCATGTGGGCCGTGGTGAGCATCTGTCTCCCACCTGCCTAGTAAGTTGGATGTCCCTGCCCTGTGCTGAGCCCAGAAGCTGGGCACCCAATATGAAGTGCGAATGAATGAATGAAGAATTAATGAGTGTATAAGCCCTGCCCCAACCACCCTACCCAGGGCCAGGGCTGGTCATGGAGCCTGGGTCTCATCTCTGGTCACTTCTAACATGCTGTGTGACCTTCAGCAAATCCCTTTCCTCTCTGGGCCTCAGTCTGTGAGCTCTCACAGGAGACCCCCTGGTCTGGCTCAGAGCTGGAGTTCTATGAATGTCCATTCCACCCGCCCCTTTCTGTGCTCTGACACTAATGTTCTGTCTTAACCCAAGGCCTCAATTTTCTGCTCTGTCAAATGAGGATACAACAGGGAATCCACCAGGAGGCCAAGAGGCTGCAAAGAGGCAGGTTCATGCTAGGCTGGGCCAGGGTGGAGGCTTAGGCATGTCAGTGGATCCTTGGGTGAGGAAGATGCTAGAAAGTGTTGGAAAGGGGATAAGAGGAGGGCCTGGAGGCCCCCCCTCACAGCTTGGAACCTTCTCTCCTCTGGGATCTTGAAGCTTGAAATAAAGCAGCCAAGTCCCTGGTGCTATAAATAGTGGCTCTGCCTGGCTCCAGGAAGACAGGTGCACCTTCCCCAGGCCCCAGCCTGGCTCTCAGCCTAACCAAGTGAGGGCCACAGGACTCTGCCACTGTCTACCCTACCCTGGCTCACCCTCAGCTCCCACCCTTTCCAAGGGTACAGGTTCTGAGAGCTGAGTGGGACTGGGGAATCGCTGCAGAAGCAAATGGACCTCGGTAATGATATGTCTAAAGCTGGGGGGCAACCTTCCCTAAAACGGCTGATCCTAGGGTCCAGGCCCATGGTGTAATGAAAATGCTAATAATGGCAGGACAACGCTGGCATTTACTGAATGTGAACTAAGTGCCAGGCATTGTTCTAAGTGCTTGCCATGTATTAATTTGTTTAATCCTTGGATCGACCAGTGAAGAAGTAGCACTGTTTTCCCCTTTCACAGATGAGTAAGTTGACGCCCAGTAAGTAAGAGGTGGCAGAGCTAGGATGTGGCCCCAGGCATCTGACTCCAGGGCCTGCTGTTATCTCAAGAATTCTGAGTCCCAAATCGTGGATTTTGATGTCTGCTTGGGAGCTGGCCTTCAACGCTGGGACCAGGCCCTACCCCTGCAGGACCTAATCCATCAGAAAGGTGAAGCTGACACCCATCCCCACCCCTCGCCCCTAAAGATTACGGCCAAGCTGGGGCACCAGGCACGAATGGAAATTCAGGACACAGGAGGCTGGTGTGGTGTGAGGAGCAACCACAGCATAGGTGTGAGGGGTAGAGGAGCCCAAATAGGGCCTGGTGAGGGCCTTTCAGGTAGAGGAACAGCAGGGGAAAGGTGGAGGCGAGACGGGACACACAGGGTTGGTGAGCTAGCACTTCAGCACGGGGGGCGGGGAGGGTTAAAGGCACATTATAAAGCAGAATGCGGAAGCAGGGGTTAGGTTATGAAGGGCCCTAAACGCCCAGTGTTGAAGAGTTGGGGGCTTCAGAATGACCCCTCTGCCTTGGGGCTTCTAGATCACGGCCCTGATTACTGCCTTCTTCCAAGAGCGACCAGGACCTCCTGGCAGGGCTCCTGGAGGTGCCCGTGCTGCATCTCCCCAATTTTGAAGGGCTGTAGCAGAAAGAGCATGGGTTTCAGAACCAGAGGCCTGGCCTTGAACCCTGCCTCTGTCACTTGTCAGCTGTGTGTCCCTGAGGAGCTGGCTTATGCTCACTATGCCTCAATTTCTCATTTGTAAACCAGCAGTAACTGTCTTAAGCCTGCTGGGAAGGGTAAACGGCACCAGCACGTGGCCCTGCCCACAGCACTATCAGACAGCACCAAGCACTCACATTCATCAAGTATTTCCTGCATGCTGCTGGACGTGTCCTCAGTTACTCCGTCCCCATGAACTGCCAGGAGGTGGCTCCAAGATTATGTTACTATAACAATGACAGTGCCTACCTCATAAGACCAATGTTAGGGTAAATGAGTTGGCATTGTGAAGGGTGTCACACATAGCAGGTGCTCAATAAGCATTAGCTGAACAAGTGTGCTCGGTCCCTGTGTCAGGGGCTCATAGGAACGGAGCAACAACGCTGGGCCTCAGTGTCCCCTTCTGTCAGTGAGCAGACAGGGGTAGGTGAGCCTGGCCGGCCCTGGGGTTCAGTCAGCCAGGCCCTATTGACTGACTGAGGGGCTGCTGTACGATTCCGACTAAAATTGGGGCCGCCCCTGACAATGCCACATTAGGAAGCCTGCACAACCCACTCCTGTCCCGGGTGACCCAGACACAGGGCCGCCCATCCTGGTGTTGTTCTGGGGACCTAGCACCTGGCCCTCCAGAGCCCTGGGGTACTCACGGCAGAACCTGAGGAAATCTGACTGCAGCTCCTTCCGTGCATTCAGGAACATTCTCCCCTTCTCGGTGCCCACCACAAAGGCGCTCTCATCATGCACAGCGACACAGGCCACTTCTGCGTTCAGCTTGGAGAGTGCTGAGCACTGTGGAGGAAGCAGGGTATGTGAGCCCGGGGGAAGGTCCCCTCAGCCCAGGACACCTCCAGGCCAGCTTTGGGGGTGGAATGCAAGTTCCCACCAGCGGCTCCAGGAAGAGGTCACTCCTCCAACATTCTCAGACTTATATTCTGCAGTGGGAACAGATGATGACCCTACCCGTTAAGGGCCCCAGGACTGGGGCAGGAGAGACCTGTCTTGTTCACGTCGCCAGGCTAGCTACAGGGTCACTGGCTCCTCCAAGCTCCAGGGAGCCTCTGAAACACCCTTTAGAGCAGTGCTGTCCAATAGAACTTTCTGCCATAACGGAAATGTTCTATTTCTACACTGTCCAATACTGTGGCCATTAGCTAGCCACATATGGCTATTGAGCACTTGAAATGAGGCCATGCGACTGAGCAACTGAATTGTTTAACTAGTTACAATTTAAATGTCAATTGCTACTTGTGGCTAGTGGCTGTGCTGTTTGCCAGCACCGCCTCCATCAGTTATACTTCACTACCAAGCTAACACTGCTGCAGGACACAGGGCTGAGCTCCTGGGGCTCCCTTTCTCCTGAAGGCCACTTTGCACAGGGGAGGGGTTGTACCCAGCTGGCTTCCCCAGGGATACCTACTGCCTCTGGCCCAAACACTACCAGAAATGCCCTAGAGCTGCCTACAGCAGGAACTGCCAGGAAGGAGGCTCTTTGTCCTGGGGGAACTGAAGACTTTGCACGTGGGTGTCCACTTTAAAAACTGGGCATGCTGTGTGTCTCCAGATAAGGTACTGCTCTCTCTGAATTTCAGCTTCACCACCCGAAAATGCAGGGGTACAGCTTACTGATGCCAGACACATTTTTTTTTTAACACCTGCCTACCCCCCAGCAAAAGGCTAGAGAAAAATGACATTATTATTTCCTCATTTGGAGTAAACTGCTATAGGCTTAGGTATGTAGACAGTGGTGCTAGAAGAGAGATTTATGAAGTCCTGTTTCTCTCTCCCAGTCCCGAGATGCAGTTACAGCTCTTGCTGTAACACTGGGGATAACAGTTTTCTAATAAATCACTCCCCACCCATTATCTGCTAGGTGACCTGCTGGGAGGGAGACTTATGACCATGCCAGGGAAGGGCCCTGAACGGCAAGAGGTGATGAAATAAGGACAAAGGGATGAGGGCCGGAGCCAGCATTTATTCCCAGGACTGGATTTTTATGTATTTGATCTCACTTAGGCCTCCAGCCCCCTGATGTAGGCAAAGGCCCTTGTTGCAGGTAGGGACAGTCTCAGAGGCTCAGGTCGGTGAGGCTGCTCTAAGTGGCAGAGGTGGGACTGAAGCCCAGTGTCTGGTTACAAAGCTGGATGTCCCACTCCTCCAGGGGCAGGCAGGGGCACTCACCATGGAATCTAAGGCAGACACAAGGCTGGTGATGATCTCATCTTTGCGGGTGAAGGCGGAGTTCCAGCGGTCAGGCCCGCAGCCGTTGGCGGGGACATCGCAGCGTTTCCCCAGCAAGGCCATGATCACCTAGACAGAGAGAGGGAGGAGGCAGAGGTGGGCATGTGCCATAGGCTGTGGCACATGTGGCAACTTCCCACCCCAACCTACTCAGCTCCGGGACCCCAGGGCTGTTGCTACTTCCCAGGTGGGATGAATCAAGAGCTGGCCTTCTCTTCTCCACAGGGTCTTATATACAAAACAAAATCAGAGCCTTGACAGGCCTGGACATGCAGCAGCTCACACATGGTCCATACAGGTGTCGGCGCAGATGGCAGGATAACTGAGGAGTGTGCCCCACAGCACTTCCTCCAAGTCTGCAGCCCCAGAGCAGAGCCCAGTACTATGACCGGTCAGCCCAGCACGCCAACCACCAACTCTCCCATGTACACTGCTCTGGCCACGGCCCTTCTCTTGCTCACGTACCTTCTTTGGCTCCCTACTGCCCACGTTAGCTCTTGAGTCCTTACTTTGGTGTTCAAGGTTCCTTGTCCAGACTCCCACATTGTGGGTATTCTAAGCATCACCATCCCCCCAAACATACCAACATTCTTCATGGCTCTCCAGCTGTCATGGGTTCCATTCTCTCTGCCCCGAGTACCTTTCCTGACTCCTTCGTCATCTACTGACTGCCCACTCAGCTTTTAATTGTTGCCTCTGTTGGGAAGATACCCCCTCCAGCCCCACCTCCTGCCCTCTCCTGCTCTGGTTGGGTCAGGTGCTCTCGCTGGCCTCCCACATGTCCCCGAGATCCTCCACCACAGTTCTGTATCAAGCCACATGCTCCTCACAAATAAGGCCACTGCCCTGAGGCCTCTGAGCCTCAGTCTACTTCCTGGCTGTCGGGACCCAGGCTCAGAGGTGCAGAGGTTGCTTCATCTCAGACCAGGGTTTTTCCCAGATAGGACTTTGTCCCCTTGTCATGAGGCTCCTGGAAGACAGTGCTACATCCTCCCCCTCGCTGGGTTCCCCTTAGACCAGGGCCCCCCATCGGGGCTCCTCCAGGCAGGAAACAGGTCTGCTGCCCCTGCGCCACCCAGCCTGGCCTGAACACCCACAAGACACTAAGGTCGGCCTCCCTGGGCTCCCATTTCTTCCTGTCCCTCCCTGTCTAGACCCTAGGAATCAGGCCCAGGGGGTCTACCCACAAGTTGCCCCAGTGCCAGCACCTTCTTCTGAGGCAGCTGCCCCCTCACCAATCCAGGCAAAGGAGAGGGCAAAGGTCAGTAGGTTTCCCTCTCTGGGCTCAGCCCCAAGCATCACTCTGTGCAGAGGCCCCAGGCAGCCAGCTCAGGGGAGTGAGCAGGGAACAGGGCTTTAGGCATTCAAGGGAGCCTGTGAATCCCACCCACTCTGTTTCCTGCAGATGGGGTGAAGGAGTCTATGCGCATGACTAGGGGAAAGGAGGACGTGGGGCACTGGGCAGATGACAATGGTCCTGGCGCCTTAAAGGGTGCCAAACCCACATTGTCTTCTACCACTACAGCTGCCCCTGGGCCCTATAAGCTCTGTGAGGGCAGGGACCAGTCTGTCTGTCACTGCTGCACCCCCAGGTCCCAGCTCAGGGCCTGACATACAAGACGGACCAAAGCAGTGTGGTCCAAATCACGGCCTTTAAGTGGGTTATGAAACTGAAGACACAGAACAGCAAATGTCTGAGTATAGCACATATAACAAGGTGAGAAGTGTCTGACTTCAGTTATGCAAACATTCAAAGGAATTAGGGATGCATCAGAGCTTGGCTCTGGCCTCAGTCTTGGCCCAAGTCTGCTGTTTGGCTGTGGATAAATATTGATTTTAACAACTGGCCAGTCAGCAGTTAGCCAAAGATGTATCGGGTTCACTTCTACATGTTTATAAAATGTATTTCTTCCCCCCAGGTTGCAGTATTATAAAAGTTCAAAATCCACAGTATTAAGGATGCTGAGGGTATGACAGGCCACGGATGAGATATACTAATGCACCAAGAGGCAACCAGGCACCATGGCCAGGGGCCTTCTGTGGCATGACCAGCTGAGAGGTTTGCCTGCCTGGGGTGCTTCAAGGGTGCTTGTCCCCTCTCCTTGGCCACCCACTGCCTGCCAGTCCCTTGAACCATTCCCAGAAAGGCCTCAGGCTGCCAGCCTCCCAGCTGTGGGAGCCAAAATTGAATCAGGGCAAAGTAGGAGGCTCCAGACAGCGCTCCAGCCCTGGCCTCTAGGTCACCCCAGATGGCTGCTGGCTCCTAATCCATTTAGGAAAGATCCAGGGAGTCAGAGAGGGAAGGATGAGGGAGGGAAGGGAGGCTGGGCTCTTTTGTCCTGGCCATCTGGGCTTCCAGGACCCTCTGTGCCGAGCTGAAGCCCAAAAAAGGCCCAGCCCTGGGCATGTGGATGTGTTTAGTGAGAAAAGAGGGAGAAGACCCTCCCATAAACTGCCCAGGCCTCGGAGAGGGGGACAGGTTCCATGTGGCTGGAGCGGCTGCAGGTGGGATGGGGCCAAGAGCACTGGGCTGGGAGCCATGCGCCATGACCCCTGCACAGGGAGACCCAGGGCCAGGTCTGTTGGGACCACACTGGATAAACCACTTAAACTCATTTGTAAGGTGAGGCTAGTTCTAAACTGAAAATGAGAGAAGGAAGAAAATAACCCAATAAAACCAAAAGGCTATATAGAACAGAGAACAGAAAGTATGATAGGCAGTTCACCAGGAGGCAAACACCCGAGCATAAACAGGAGAAAAGTCCCCAGAGGAGGAGACAGTGAGAACAGAGGTCACAGCTTGAGCCTCCGAGCATAAACAGGAGAAAAGTCCCCAGAGGAGACAGTGAGAACAGAGGTCACAGCTTGAGCCATCGCATACTGGTAAACGAAGGGTTTGGGGCTGGGTAAGGAGTGAGGCCGGAGACAGGTAAACACTGCTCTGTGGCACCTGAGAAAGGGCATCAGAAGTGACACTACAGGTGACAGCTATCTGGCTCCTGACCTGGGGCACAACTGACCAGGAAGCTCTCAGTTACAAGGGATTTCCAGTCACCCCTGGCGCTTGGATGGGCAAGGCCTGCAAGGCCCGAGAAGCAGGGAGGGAGACCGTGAGCACCCTCTGCCTCTTTGGCCACCTCCCAAGGCTGCCAGGGTGCCACATACCTGGTTTTCCTCCCACATCCTGGCTGCTCCCCTCCCGACACTGACCGCCAAATGCTAGCAGGTCCCGGGCCCTCTCCTCTTCCCTATCCAACTCCCTCCCTCATTGCTAGGCAATCTCTTGACTTTAAATGTTACCTCTGTGCTGGTGCCTCAATTTCTCTCTCTCCTCTCCTAAGATGCCAAGTCCTACCTGTCTCCTTCAGTTCTCTTCAACACCTAACAAGCAACTCAAAACGAAATGCAGCCCTGTGTTTCCCGCTCAGATCTGCTCCTTTCTGGTATTCTGCTCGGGCTGAAACTGAAGCCTCATCCTGGAGTCCCTTCTCCCTCGCTTCTAAAACAGTCTGGGGCAAGTTTCACTGATCAGCTCCAATGCACCCAAATCTGTCCACTCCTCACCACCTGCCCACCCAGGCTACCTTCCTCACCCACGCCCTGGCATTGGCTCCTCAGTGGCTTCCCTGCCCTTCCATGCCCCCACAGCCCTCTCGCAAACACATAAATCATGTTGCTCTCCTGCTTAGAAGCTGCTGGTGGCTTCCCACTGTACGCAGAATGGAAAGCAACACCGTACTATGCTGCAGGCCCAGGTCACACGGAGCCTCGCACTTGCAGTTCCTCCCACGTGGAAGGCTGTTCCAGGTCTATACCTCCTCCTGCTACTTCCTTTGCTCCTCCATCCCTCAGCCCAATCGCCCGCGCCTCAGAGCTTTCCTTGACCACGCAGCCACATACAGTCCCCACCCCACGCACCTGCATCCCATCTCTTTTATTTTCTTCACGGATCTGAAGTGACTTGTTCATGGGTGTCTTGCTTGATTTCCGCAACTAGAATGTGAGCTCTGGGAGGCTAGAGGCTGTGCCTGTCAGGTTTACCATATTCCCACTGCCTCAAATGCCGCTTAGGTTTTCATGGGGACTCGACAAATATTTGGGGACTGACAGGTGTGACAATCAACCACTTCAGGTGGTAGCTGGGACACTGCAAGCTATAAACAGAATGTCTGACAACTTTTGGCTTGCCTGGCTCTCGAAAAAAAGAAAAAGGAGGCAATGTGGGAGATTATAACTCTGGATATAGTTGGACCACAGAGGAACAGTTCTGGAACTGAAAGGGAGAGACGTGCTGGGTCAGACAGCTATGCTGGACAGGTGCAGTCCCAAGACCCGCAGCATCAGCACCACCTAGACACCTGTCAGAAAGTCCAGAGTGGAGCATCACTGGGAGTTGCCTTCCATCACAGGACAAGGAAGGGACTTTCCCAAGACTCCAGCCACTTGGTAGTGGGGATGAGGTCTGTCCGTCCGTCTGTCCCTAAGCCTCGTCCTTTCCTGTCAATATGTGTCGAGAGAACTATATTCTTCGCACTCACCAGGACTCAGGGAACAAAAAGACCAGCTGACCAGATCCATAGCTGACATTCAGCCCAGCTGACCAACTTGCCCTGGTCTGCCTGGAACTTGCCTGGGTTTAGCCCAGAAACTCCTTAGTCCCAGGCAAACCAGGACAGTTGGTCACCCCCACCACACAAGGACCAGCAGGACCAGGAGCCCAAACGCCCCTCTCAGCCTCTGAAAACATCCCGACTCCAGTTTGCTCCGCTCTCCCTGCCTGCCTGCCGCCTCCCTCCCTCGCCAGGATTCCTTGCCCAGACAGTGGCAGCTCTGTGGGCTGCTGAGAGTTGGAGGCCAGCCCGGTTCCTGAGCCAAAGATTAGCCAAGCACTTGTATCCATGTCTGAGTCACTGATGCCCCGACCCAAGGCAGGCCCGTCTCCAGGTGGGAGGCACCCATGGGGGTTGGGCCTAGAAAACCCACTCCAGCCAGCCCTGGGGCCCAGAGGAGTGGACACCACTTTAGTTGGGTTTCCTATCCCAAACACCCTGCACTGGGTGCTCCAGGCCACCTGGGAGACTAAGGGGAGGTGTCTTTGCGTCTGTCCTTTCCACTGCCCATAGCCTGGATGCCTAGGGAAAAGATACTTGCTCTGATAGGTATCTGACCGCCCCCAGTGCCTGGTAGAAGTAAATGGGACCGATGGAATAGACATGGAAAGAAGGTGCAAGCAAAACAATTAAGGCTGCAGACCAACTTCCCAGCTTGGCCCATTTAAAAACTCCCTTTCCCCATCCACCATCCTGGATGTTCCCTTCAGCCAGTGGTTCAACAGCCCCACCCGCTCCTCTCCTAGGCTGGAGAGCCACCCTCATGCCCACCGACCATGGCTGCCCACTGGGGCCTTCTTGAGCAGGGCCTCCACCTCCCCTCGGAGGGTGCCACCCTGTTTACAAGCACTCTGTCGTCTGTGACCTCCAGCTAGGGAGTGCCGCAGAACAGAGGGGACTGCACCCATTTCAAAGGTGAAGAAACCAAGACCCAGAGGCAAAACATTCTTGCTCAAAGTGAGTGTCAAAGCCAAGCCTAGATTCGGGACATATGACCCACACAGTCACTTCTCTTTTTGTGCCCCCTCAGGGCAGGGCTCCTAATTCAGAGGAATGAGGCTAATAGTGGAACCCCAGGTGCAGTGACGGCTGGGCAGCTGATGAGACCTGGAGGGCTGGCCACGTTCTTGGCTGGAGGTAGAGAGGACCCGAGGCGAGGCTTTCACATTTGATGGCGGGGGCCCAGGTACCAGACCTCCATATCATGAGCCCAAGAACTTGGAGCTGCACACAGAGGACACCCAAAGGGCCTGAGAGCCAAGACAGCGAGTGCCAAAGAAGGGGGCCCAGCCACCCACCACAGGGGCCCATTCTCTCTATGGGGACTCGGCAAAGGGGAATAAGAGGGGAGACAGGGCTTACTCCTGAGTACCCAGGACAGGTTAGGCCCCTGGTATACAGTTAATTCTCACAACCATCCTGTTATAGAGAAGGATTCTGAGGCTTGGGCACCCTGACCCAAGGCCCCAGGGCCAGGAAGTGGCAAAGCCGGGGCCTGAGCCCAGATCTTTCCGACTAAACCTTTTACCCCACATCAGCCTTCAGCCTACTTTCTTCTGGAACACCGAAATAGCAGTGGGCTCGGCCAGCTGGAGTAAGAGGGGAGCCATCCAGCACTCTGCTTCCCTCCGCATGGGGCCCCAGGGCAGGCACAGGTGAGGATACCCCCTGGAAAGGTGTTTGTCCTCCCTGGGCCTGCAGGAAGCATGCCTGACCCCAGAGCCCAGAGCTGCTTGGGCAGATGCCTTACCTGGCCAGTGGCTCAACTGAGAATCCAGACCCTGCGGCCCAAGTCTCTCCAGAGCTTGCAAAGTAAGGGCTTAAAGAAACAGGAGTGTGAGCGAGCGTCTGTGAGAGTGTTGGAGTGTGTGTCTGAGAGAGGGAGTGTGTGAGGGCGAGCACAGCGATGGAAAGACCGGGGATGGATGGATAAGAAAGAAGACTGTTTTACACACACAGAAGAGTAAGAGCAGCCCCCGGCCAAAGTGACAGGAAGTGGCCTGGTCCTACCAGGCTGGGTAGAGCCAATTGTCTCTCTTGGCTTGTGGTTGAACCAAGAAACAAATGTCACTAGCTCTCTTACAGCCAGCACATCTAGTGGGTGGCGAGTGACGGCCACCACAAGCCAGGTTTGCCACAGCCCAAGCCTTCCTCTCATGCACATGTCCGGTCCCTCCATAGCAGGGAACATGTGTTGAGTATACCTCATCCCCTTCCAAACTTGATGAACTCCAAGGGCTACACTTATCAGCCACCCAGCTAAGCCATACTGGGACAGAAAAGAGAGCACACCTCCACCTGGCCATCAGCTGGGTCACAGTCCCAGGCAGTTCACTCTTAGGAGTGGGGTGGCCAGCCTGCAACAGCTCGGCATTAGCTGGAGGCCTGACTGCCTGTGGGGAGGCCCTGAGAGGATACTTCACCAGTCTCCCTTCATCCCAACCAGGTCACTCAATACCTCCTGGAAATAACTCAGACAGCCCTGCCTGCCCTCCTAGAGCCCACCCACAGGGGCAGCACATCCACGAAAAATTACAGGACCGTGAAATGAAGACAGACAAGAGAGTTGGCCAGGCACAGAGCTTGATAAGGGGGAAGGGGCTAACCCCATTCTATTTAAACATTTTCTGTTTGTTTCACTTTGAGAGAGTAAGGGTCTCCACACAAGTTGATGACTGCTGAGATAGGTTTTAAAGGGGAACAGAAGGAGTTCTCTGGGAATACTAGTGGAAAGATGATACTGTCACTTCTATGGAGAGAGGCACAGGGAAGAAGCTTGGCTTAGACATACACAGCCTTCACTTCACGAGTAAAGAGAAGTGTTTGCTTGTGTCCTAAAATCAGAGTGGATGCTCAGTAGCCTTTGCTGGAATGGGGCAAGTGGGAAAGAAAAGGAGAGTGTATTTGATGAGCACATCTCTGACCCAGAGGTGAGTGTGAGCACTAGCAAACACTCACACACATGCACAGGCGTGCACACAAGTATGCAAGTTCAAGCCTTCCTTGGGCTGGTACCAGCATGGTCAATCTGACTGTGGGGGTACACTCATGGAGAAGGCGCCAGCCCAAGCCCAGCAAGCAGGCAGTACAACCCTGAGGTCAGCAGATAAACAGCACACAAGCCTCACCCTTGGGGGTCATTGTCTGGAGTCACTGCTATGTTTCAAGCTGACCTGTCCCTGCTCTGGGCCTCACTGCCCTCCCTTCAGCCTGCAGGCCCCTGGATACACCTGCCCTCTGGCTTCTAGGTCTTAGCATCTCTGTGCCCTTTGTAAGGTACCCTGCCCCTTTGCCTGGCTCACTCTTAGCTATTGTCAGGCACAGTGGTGCCTCCTGTTCTGACCCTCCAAGCTGGCCTGCTGCCTCTTGGCTGGGCAACCACAGCTCCTCTTCCTTCCCTCTTAACACTCTGGCAGAGATACCTGGGCCCCCATGGGACCACCAGCTCCTGTGTGCCCCTCCACCCCACCCCTGGCCTGCCCAATATCGGCCTGATACACAGAACTGGACCTGGAAGGGCATCCGAGGGGAGGGACTGTTTATGTAGATTTGAAAGAATCAAGAGAGGTGAAGAAGGTAGGTGGGGAGGTGGGGGATGGGGGGGTGGGGACTCTGGACAGTGGGGACAGCACAGACAAAGGCATGGAGGCATGAGCAAGCCTGATGTGGTATGGGATCCTCGCTGAGACTGGAAGGGAGCTGGCACAGACCCCTGAAACACTTTCAACACAGACCATGGTCAGATTCTGGGACTGTCCAATAGGAAACGCCCTGTGCTGTTCCACCTATGGCCCCGGAGCCTGGCCCTGCACTTCAGAGGTCTTGCTCCAGCCCTCCTCCAAGGGGTAGGCAGTCTGCAAGCCTAAGGGGACACAGCCCGCCAGAGCCCACATCTGCTCCAGGCTACCTTCTGGGTACTCAAGCCCCCAAATCTACCAGGCAAACAAATCCCTGTTCTGAGCCCCAAGAGGCCTCTTCTCTGGTATGTCCTCTCACAGTGGCATTAAACGAGACGGCAAATTCTTTGACATGTCTCCCATGAAGTGATAACATGCAATTTCTCTCCTCTAGAATACAGGCCTTAATAATTCACTTCTAACCCACAGAGTGCATTGTAAGTGCCACCACATGACCTCCAAGGCCAGGTCCCAGAAAGTACTAGGCTTCTCCTGGCTTCTCCTTCTGAAACACTCACTACTAGAGTCTAAGCCAACATGTAAGGAGTCTGGCTACCATGATGCCACCGTGCTAGAGAGGCCAAGTGAATCTAAACAGGTCTGGGCAGATCCAGCTCTTTCCTAGACTGGGCACCAGAACAGTGAGTAAGGAAGTCTTTGAGATGACTCCAATCCCAGCCATCTTCTGACTGCAACTGTAAGAGAGACTCTGAAGAAGAACCACCTAGCTGAGTCCAGTCAAGCCCCAACTGTGAGAGAGTAAAATGAGAAATGGCTGTTGTTTGACATTGTTAAATTTGGGACTACTTATTACACAGCGATAGATAACCAATACACTCTGCGGGCAGACCATGCAGACGCAGGTGTACCCCCAAGAGGCAGTTGCTTGGGAGGGTGGGTAGAGCTTGGACATATGTTTGGGGTGTTAAGAAGCATGTGAAGTGTGGATAGGAGCTAAGATGGGAAGAGAAGGGCTGGGTCAGCTGGGAATTGCCACTGGTCCTCTTCGTAGCCAGTATATGTTATGTGAGAGCCCGTCTACAAGAATGGCTGCTCGAATTTGCCCTTAGGGACTCATGACAGGCCCAAAAATGGCCCCTGCAAGACATTCACATCCTAAGCCCTGGAGCCTGCAATGTCACCTTACATGGAAAATCACTTTTGCAGATGTGATTAAATTAGTAACCTTGAGATTGGGAGATTATCCTAGATCATGCAGTGGGCCATAAGTGCCATCACGTTTCCTCATAAGGAGACAGACGAGATTTGACACATACAGAAGAAAAGGCCACATGAAGACAAAGTAGAGAGAGATCTGAAGATGCCGGCCGTTAAGACTGGAGTGATGCAGCCATGAGCCAAAGAATGCTGGCAGCCACCAGTCGCTAGAAGAGGCAAGGGACAGATTCGCCCCTGGAGGGAGCATGGCTCTGCTGACACCTTGATTTGGACTGAGTAGTACTGATTTTGTTCTGGCCTGTGAGAGAATAAATTTCAGATGTTTTAAAGCACCAAGTTGAGAGAATAAATTTCAGATGTTTTAAGGCACCAAGTTGATGGTAACTTGTCAGAGCGGTCTCAGGAAATGAGTCCAGGACCCCTTCACCCCCCTCACCCCACCCACAAATCCTGGTCCATGTTCTCAACTCCTGGACACACAGTCTTCAGGTAGGACCTCTGCAAAGCTCAGGTCTGGGTTTCCAGAAAGTTCTCCAATCCCTTCCCCACTGGAAACTCCAGAACCACCACTGGAAAAGAGGTGGTTATTTCTGGATGCTGGGGGAGTGCCTCTGACATAAGTCTCACTGCCCTGTGTACCAGCTGGGTGCTGAAGCCGGTAAAAAATACACTCAACCATGCAAAAGGCAAGCATATACACCACCCAAACACGGCCCCCGCACCATCCGCTGCCATATGCTTGTGTTTCTTGAAAAAGCAGCCTGAGAGAACAAACAAGGAATCTCTCTCCCTCCTGGGGGCGAGGCGGGGAGGGGCATCCTTCCTCCCCAGAAATCCCCACCTCACTGGACATTCTATTTCCTGTCCCAGGAACCCCCAGTGGGGATGGAACTGCCTGGGCCCTGAATTCCTGTCCCCTCCCTACTGTCCACCCATCACTGCAGCTGGCAGAGAACAAAGCAGGCCACGGCCCTGACTTCCTCTTGTCTGCCCAGACGGGCCCCTCAAGGCAGCTGGAGGGGGTCCATACTTATGGTCAAGACACCCGAGTCCCAACTCCTTCCTCCTCTCTATGCTAACAAAGAATGCTACTGAGTCCTCATTAAAGGGAGGTGCTCAAAGCAGTGACTCCTGGTGACTCTATGGCTTGGATCAAGGCAATACCATCATCCCTTATCTGGGGTTGGTTTGAAGAGAAGCAGGCAACCCAGTTCTGACCACTGAGACACAGGAGCTTCTAGGAAAATTCTCCTTCAAAAGAAACTCAAATCAGAGATGTCCTCCTTTTCCTGCATGTGACACCCCTAACCATGACAGCTATCTGAGGACAAGAGGAGCCAGCCCAAGAGGTGAAGCCATCACGTGGACAGCAGAGCAGACATGTGGAAGAACACAGGCTTTCAGGACCCTAGATCTGCCACCTCCAGGCTTCGGGTTGAACTGCTTAAGCCACTTTTAGGGGAGGTTTCTTTTCCTCGCAGCTGTATATACAGGTAAAAACTCAGCACACTGGACATCACATTTTTTTTTTTTAAAGATTAAAAAAAAGCATCCTGGTTACGTCAGCCTTTATCAGCTGTAAAGTCAACCATTTGTTTTTGTCTCCTGGTCTATTTTATAACAAAGATTCCCTTTCCAGTTGGAAGCTACAAAGCGTACATCCCATTTGGTGACCTACCCACAGTGAGAATCTAGGATTTGGTGGCAGACGCTGTCATTGGTTCACTCAATCTCCATTTGACTCTCTCCCCACTGCCCACAGAGCAGGGCTGGCTGCCCAATCTCTCCTGCCCCTTTATGCCGGGATGACCAAAGCTGCCACCGAGGACGGAAGAGCCAGGGAACAGAGGTGCCAGCCCCAGTGATGTCCCTAAGCAGCTGACCCAGGACTGGCCTGCCCACCTCCAGACTTCTCGTTACAGAAGAAAACAAATCCCTCACTCCTTCAGTCTGCTTATCAGGTTATTTACAACTGAACACATTCCTAATGGCGAGAGATTCCACAGTAAGCATTTTCAAATTTAGATCACTTTACTATAGTTTGTTTCTTTATCGGTCTTTCAAATCACTTCTGAAATAAAGTGGGATAGTAAATGAAAATAAATTAACTCACTAACCTTTAAAAGCCCTGGTGCTGGGGGCATCATTCAAGGAGCGAAAAGCTTTGCCTTCCTGGTTGCCGATTACTTCCAATGAGCAAGTTACTTAAATCTTCCTGAACCTTGTTTTCCTCCTCTGTAAAATGGGGGCAAATCAAACTCCACCTACGTCCTTTTTGGGGGCATCTTGAAACATAGAGGATGCCCGGTTGTCCTTCCCTCTGCCATGACTCCCCTCTTAAAGCCTGTTTTCTCCACCCTAAGCCACCCATTTCTGGCCCTCAGACAGTCAGAAGTATTAGAAGGTAGTAGGGCTCCCATCCCATCCCTGGCATGCATCCAAAGCTGGAAGAATTCTCAGCAGGGAGCTGGATGGACAGACAAGCACTGGATGAGGGGTTGAAAGCGGTGACTTTTCAGATCCATTCCAGATTTGAGATCCTACATCATAGTGACGTTGATGATAAAATAGTAAGTCTCAAAGAGATATTGTACACCCATGTTCATAACAGCATTATTTGCAATAGCCAAAAGGTAGGACTAACTCGTGTCCATCTACAGATGAATGGATAAAGTGTGGTATACACATAGAATTGAGTATTATTCAGCTGAAAAAAGGAATACTGCGATATGCAATGACATGAATGAACCTTGAGAACATTATGCTAAGTGAAATAAGCCAGTCACAAAAAGGCAAATACTGTATGATTCCACTTTCCACTGACATGAGGAACCTAGAATAGTCAAACTCTCAGAGACAGAAAGTAAAACGGAGGCTATAAGGGGCTATGAAAAGCAGGAAATAGGGAGAGTTTAATTTGTACAGTTTCAGTTTGGAAAAATGAGAACAGTTCTGGAAATCGGTTGTAGAATAGCATGAATGTGCCTAACACTTCTGAACTGTACACTTAAAGAGGATGAAGATGGTGAATTTTATGTGATGGTTATTTTACCACAATTTAAAAATAATAACAATAACAGCAAGTGCTACCATTTACCAAGTGCTATCAGGTGGCATCTGTTACATCAGGCCTGGTGATGCACGTTTTCTCCCCAATCCCAGATTCCATGACTAGCTCCTAAAGTCCCACACTAGGTCCAAGTTCATTCACATTGCACTGGTAGAAATTACAGGGATATACAGGCTTTGGCTCAACCCAGGGAAATACCTCCCAGCTGGGAGGGCTGTCCCCAAATGGAAGAACAGGCTGCCTCACAGGCTGGGCCCCGGTCCCTGAGAGTTTTCAAGTGGAAGACGCCTACGTACCAAGACCTTTTTAAAGAGGGTCTGTGCACATTTTTAAAGGAGATAGGACTACCTGCAAGGATCCTTCCACCAAGCACCTGGCCTGGGAATAATGTGGGCAGAGGTCAAGGATAGTGCATGTTTGCTTTACGTAGAAAGTGAGGCAAGCTGATAAATAGGATTGCAAGAGCAAACTTCCGCCACTTTAGAAAGTAAACTCTTAGTGCTTCTAAAGTATACACTTAGCATCATGGTGTCCAGAGCTGGACGGGCCCCTCATCCAACCACTTCCACATGCACCTGGGGAAACCAAGGCCCAGAGGGGGCAGACTGCACCCCAGATGTCGGCACACCCGGCACAGGTTCAGGCCACAACACAGTGTGCTCTCCCGTGTGTTTAACTGCTGGTCTGGTTGCAGATTCTTTCCTATTCACCAGAGTAGGTCCTTTAAGGAAACAAACTTTATTTCTTTGAAAATGGGCAATAATTCAGACGGTACTCTGTTTTCAGGGTAGTGCCCACGTGTTTGCTTTCACTGCATTCTCCCTGGTGCCTGATCTGTTGAAAAAGCTGTCAGACATACAAACAAACCACACCTACATGCAACACCACAGCAGAATCTATCAAATATGAAAGAACCCAAGCACGAAAGGTCACACTGTAGGATTCCATTTGTACACGGTTCAAAAACAGGCCAAGCTCTGACGTTAGAAGTCACGATGGTGGTCATGCTGGGGGGCGTGGGATAGACTAGAAGGGGGCATGAAAGGGGTTCTGGGGGCTAGGAATGTTCTGTTCTTGATCTGGATGCTGGTTACATGGGTGATTTGGTTTCTAAAATTTATGGAGCTGTTGACTCACTATAGCTTTTTTTCTCAATAAAAGGTTTTTAAAAGATGTCAGATATTGAGATCCCCAGTTAGGCAGCAGACAACAGGAAAGTCGCCTTCACACCTCTTAAGAGGTATAACCGATTCCAAGCCTTCGACCCAGCACTTCTAATTCTATCAAACTTATCCTGAGAAAATGATCCAAAACACAAAGGCATTTCACCAAAGCAGGTAATGCATCCATAAATATATATACCATACTCAAAAAAAAACAAACAGCAGACAATCCAAGTGCCCCCGAGGGGGTGTGGGGAGGAGGCTGAAACCAACACTGCACAGACAACTGACCTCAGGTCACGCAGAAGAGACTGGGATGCAAACTCACCTCAGTAGGCTGGATCATGAGGGACTTTTCTCCCTCTACTTTTCCATACTTCTGAGTTACCTGAGATAAGGAGGTATCACTTTGACAATTTAAAAAGAAAGAACAGAAACCTCATTCTTAGAAAAAAAACTTAAAAGATAACCAACCAACCCACGTAGCTGCCCCACCTCCAGGGCAGGAAAGCAGCCCTAGGCTGGGCAAAGGGCAGACTCAAGGAAGCACATGCCCGATGCTGCTTCCTGGGGAAAACGAGGGTGGCCTCCCGCTCTCTCCTCGGAGGAGGAGCTGGGGGGTGGGGCAGATCTGTGGCCTGGCAGTGGAAAGCCCGGTCTCTTCTTAGTCCAGGATTCCGGAAGGCAGGGCTTTATCCCTCACAGGTGGAGAAGGGGTTCATGAAGGTGAGCTGCCTCCTTTCAGACTGGGCTCCCCAGGACCAGGCTAAGGCCATGCCTATGCTCCGGGTGCTAAGATAACAAAGGAACCCTCAAATTCAGGTTTTACCATTTCTCTGCCACCCCAGAGACGGGAGGGATACTGTTGGCATTATGGGGTGTCTGGGCTCCAGTAGGCAGACAGCTCTCTGGGGTCAAGTTTCCATCCCTTTATTTAAAGCTTGGCTCCGGCTCATGGCAAGCGGGCAGGGGCAGCTACCGCTTGCGTGACCAGGATGAGAAATCACAATCCTGACTCGAGCCTGCGTGCCTATGGCAACTGGCGTCGTGGCCTTGGAGACTAATCTCCAGGCTGCCAGCCAGCAGGGGCCTCTCCAGGCGGGGCTGCTACTCACAGAGAAGGTCCCTGGCTAAGGCTCAGGACCAACCCCTGTCCCCACTGAAGAAGGGGCATCTGGCTTTGCAGTGGGGCCCCTGGCCAGACTCAAAACACACAAGTTCCCACGGCCACAGACCCTGCCACCCTCCCTCGCCCCCACTCACGGTCACACATGTTGGAGACATGGCCATATGCATGCACACTAATACCATCACACATTGTTCTAAGCAGCACTGGGACAGAGAGCAGGAGCTTCTGCCCTTGAGAGAGTCCCAGGATGGGAGGAGATAGGGTAATTATAATAAAATAGGCTATGAGGAAAAAAAATCAAAAGTGTGAAACATCTTGATTTGAGTGGTGGTTACACGGGCATATACACAAGTAAAAACTCATGCTGGACACTTTGGATTTATGCACTTGACTATAAATTACACCTCTGTTAAAGATAAAAATAAGTGACATACAAGAAGTACAGGATGGCAGGTAGAGAAACCAGGGGAGGCTCTTTGGAGGAGGTGCTGCCCAAGTTGAGTGGAGCGTGACATCACCAGGGAACAGGAGTTTGCCGGGGAGAGCGAGGGGCAGGGAACTGTGTCCAAGCACTGCTCATCTAAAAGGATGACTGCTTTGCCCCCCATTGCACCCACCTCCCTGGAAATAAATGCTGAGCAAATACAGCAAGCCCTGTTTGAAGGCGTGCCAAATTACTGGCTACCCAGGAAACCTAACCACCGACCTAGGCCTCCCACGTGTCACAGTTGGGCTCAGGCAGATCGGTGGATGGGTAGGTCACTGGGCCTGGCTCTGCGTGGCTGAAACATTCAAATCAGGGCAGGAAATGGTGGGTGAATAGGTGAACTTGGCCACTGGGGCCAAATCAAGGACTTTGGAAGGTCATCATTTAGGAGACAGGAACCACCAAAAGGTTTGGAGCTGGGGCCAGACAAGGTCATTTTAAGAGGTTCTGTCAGGATATGGCAGACAAACTATGGTGGGAAGGACTGGAGCCAGGGAACTGGTAGTTAGCAAGCTTCTACAACAGTCTGGGCCAGAGGTGGCTAGGTCTGAGGCACATGGTGGCAGCAGGATAGAGAAGGGCAGAGTTGGTGATGGCGTGGATGGGGGAGTTCTGAGAAGGAGGTACCTGGAGTATCTAGTTCCGATGATGTTGTGGATGATGGTGTCCCCGGCTCAGCAGGGAAGGGAAGGAAAGAGGCTGAGGGGCCAAGTCCGGGATCCTGAGGGCCACCTATAACCTGTGGGTGTTGGGGCTGGGGGTTTGTAGGGGGCTCTGGGATGATGTGACAAGATCTGAGATATGAGAGTGGGGGAGGGCAGCATTCAAAAGAGATTAGAATGCTCAGGGAGAACACAGTGGGAGAAATTAGAGGGAAACTGAGGACAAGGGAGAGTCAGAGAGTCAGGGGAGAGGAGAAGGATGGGGCCCCAGGAATGGGAGATCAGAGGTCAGGAGGCTGTTCAAGGAACCTATAGGAACACAAAGGCTGGGAAGGCAAACAAGGTGGACAGGGGAGCGGAGCAGAGGGCAGAGGAGTAGGAGGAGGTGGAGACTTAGGCTGTGGAATCTGGTGGGGAAAGTAGAGAAAGAAGAGGGGTGTGGAAGGCTCAAAAGGGCTTCATTCTTTCAGATGAGAAAGCCCAAACCAGTCTCTCAGCTGGGGGCCAGGCCTCCCAGGTCCTTCCATATGGGTCCCACGGCCTCTGAATTCAGGACACAGGCCCAAACGCCAAGCCAAGAGCCCTTATGCCCAGGCCCTCTGCCAATCAAGGACAATAAAGGGTCCCTACTTCATGGCTGGTTCATTGCACTGAATGGGAAGGGGTGTGCAAGACAGCAGAGGCTGGAACGAAAGGCCAGCCCAGGGAGGTGGAGGGAGGCAGTGGTCTCACCAGCCTCCACAACAGACGTGTGCACCTGGGGGCAGAGATTTTCATGGCTGTGCCGCAGAACCATAGCAGGTGCTCCATACATACATGTGGTGGGGAGTGAGTCGCTAAAATGAACCGGAGGTCTGAGAGCAGGGGACAAGCTTAGCTAACCATGGCATCCTTGGCATCCAAGGCCCTCCTCGGGCACTTCCAAACCCATCATCACACTCACATCTGGTCAGCCTCAGTCCCCCTGCTGCCCTGTCTGCACCAGGCTGCCCTCTCAGAGTGAGACCGAAACACCTGGGCCTTGGGGTCAATCAAAGCTGGCAGCTTCCACTGAGGCACTTGAATTGTTCATGCCTCATGAGCAAAATGGTGCCACCAATTCTGCCACTCTCAGCATTGTAAGGACCGCAGGAGCTCCTGTGTGAAAAGTCTCTGGCACAAGGCCTGGAGATCACGAGCGCTCGTTAAAGAAACAGCAGTGATGATGGCAATTGCTTCTCGCTGACATCATCGCGTCTCTTCAACTCTGGGCTAGCTCACGCTGGCCTCCTGGCTGGCAGCAAAATGACATGTCTTTTCCCCAACGTGCAGGGGACCCTGGGTGGGAAATGCAGGCCTAGCACTCAGCTGGGCGGTAGGGATCCCGGCACCCACCTCCCCACAGTTCTGGCTGATCCTTGGTAGCTAATTGGCAGTGTGTACATATGTACTGGTAGGTAAGCATCAGCAGCGCTTGGGGGCTGAGTGTCAGGAGATGGTGGGAAGAAGCCAGCATCGGGTTGGTACCAGACCCCAGACTGGGTGACCCCCTTGTCTGCAGCAGTGAATGTTGAGCCAAGAAAATGGAACAGGTTTCATGCCCCTAAAGAAACCCCATCTGAAGTCTGGGAAGAGGAAGTCACTCCTCTTCCAATGTTCTGTCCCTGCAAAAGTGCAAGGCAGTGGGGAGGAGTCGCAGGCCCTACTCCTGGCATCCTCATGCCCCTACTGTGGGCTCCGGGGATCCACTTACAAAGTGAGAACCCTCCTCACGCAGCCAAGAGCTCCAAACTGGCTCCCAGAGATGGGTGGTGGGCAGTGGGCACCTGGACATGAGCCAGGTCCAGGACTGTGCCCAGAGGCCAAGCCACTGATGTGCCCGTCCATCCTAATGGAAGTCTTGCGAGCTCCTGGCAGGGCCACAAGGGCAGACATGGCCCATATGGACAGTGACTCAACATCAACACCAAGACACACCTGGGCCAGCATCACTGAGACTAGGTCCACAACTCCCAGGGAGATATCCACCTACCCCACTCTGGGTCTCCTGGGGTATCTTTCTTAGGAGGTACTTCCAGGTTGGCAGCCCTACACAGCAGACCCTGAAGACTGCATCTCCTAGGATCTAGCTAAACAGTAATGAGGCTGAAGGGTTACCCACAGTGACACCATGAGTTCCCCGGGGCAGAAACTGGTGCCCATCTCTGACTGTCCCTGGGGGCCATTGACCATTCCCAGACTCCACTGCAATCAGCCACTTGCCACCTTCCGCCTCTAGGCAGAATCTGAGCTACTCTGCCCCGCTGCAGACTCTTCTCCCCTAGTTTGGGGGTCTCAGAAGCCCTGCACTCTCATTCCCTATTTCTCCTGTGTGCCATGTTGTACTGTTTTGCCTCTAGCCCTGGGCCTCACTTTCCCTATCTGAAAAGGGAAAGAAGTCAGTCAGTATATTCTGAGGTCCCTTCCAACAATAACAGCTCATGGCCTGAAAGCATTTGGCACACCCCACTCAAGAGGCTCAGGAACAGGGGAGAGAAAGGATGTCTGAGGAAAGTGGCAGGAGGCCCCAAAGGAGCCCTTGGCCCCAGCCCTAGGCATAAGTCACAGTAGCTATCCTGGAAGATAGACCTGAACATGTAAAGGCACCAACTAGAACAAATGGATTGGTTAACCCTACGTGGGGTTAACCTGGGAGGGCAGGTCTTAAGTCTACATACAGTAAAATTCACTTTTTGGTATACAGTTCTACAAGTTTTTACAAAGGCAGAGTCACATAACTGCCACCATATTCAAGACACAGAACATTTTCATCGACACCCCAAAGTCCCCTGTGACCCTCAAGCAACCCAACCCCAGCCCTAGGCAACCCGATCTGCTCTCTGTCCCTACAGTTTTACATTTTCCAAAATATCATATAAGCGCAACCATACAAGATGTAGCCTTCTGGGTCTACTCCTTTCACTCAGCTTAATGCTTCTGTGATTCACCTGTGCTGTTTGTATCACGAGTTCACTTGTTTTCACTGCCGACCAGTATTCCATGGTATGGGTGTACCAGGGTTTGCTTACCCTGCACCGGCTAGACATTTATAGTTTTCAGTTTTGGACAAGTATGAATAAAGCTACTACAGATATTTCTCTTCAGATTTTGATATAAACCTAAGTTTTCATTTATCTGGGGTAAATATCTAAAAACGGAATTGCTGGTTCATGTGGTTAAGTGCATGTTTAACCTTATAAAAAGATGCCCAAATCCAGAGATAACATTAGTGGTTGCCAGGGCACTAGGAGTCGGGGGACAATGGAGAATGACAGGTAATAGGTATGGAGTTTCTTTTGGGGTGCTAAAAATCTTCTGGAATTAGATAGTCATGATGATAGCACAACCTTGTGAATATACTAGAAACCACTTAACAGAGTACTTTAAAACGGTAAATTTTATGGTGTACTTATGTGTCAATAAAATATAATAATAAATAACTGCCAAACTATTCCAAAATTGGCCATGCCACTTTACACTGCCATCAGCAGTGTATGAGAGTTCCAGGCCTAGGTCAGTTTGAAAGGCAAGAAGTCACCCAGCTCATCCTGGGGCGAGAGGCATGGAGGAGCAAAGGCAAGACCAAGGTCTCTGGGTAGAGAGGGGAGTCAGGGTGGCTTGGAAGGGGACTGACACTGCCTTGTGCAAGGTGTGGTTCCCTGGATTCCAAGGCAGGAGATAACTGATGGGCAATGGTGAGACGACTGTGGGCTGCAGTAGAGCCAGGCGCCCGTGATCTAAGCCCCCATCATACCCATTGTGGGTCTCCACATCCTTGTTCTTGCTCCTGGAGAAATAAAGGCATTCTCATTGGTCTAGGCCACAAGGGGCAAAGACTAGGGGTCTGCTTGCCCCAAATTTTCCCCACCCCATTCCTCTCCCAATAGTCCAGGAAGCTGATGCCTTTGTCTTTCCAGCTCCATGGCAGTTAGGGGGGAACCACGTGACCTGGGTTGGACCTGTGCAGTAATGGAGAAGTCCCTGAGGAGGCATGCATGACAGCAAAGCTTTGAGAGAAGAGTCCGCCCTAACACATCTCCCTCTGAATGACAGGTGTGAGGGCTGGAGGGGATGTAGCCATTTATGACCATGAGGCACAAGCATGAAGACAAAATCCAACATGGTAAATCAAAACCACATGGGACAGCACTTCATACCTATGAGGATGCCTATAAGAAAAAAGATGGACAATACCAAATGTTGGCAAAGATGTGGAGAAACTGGACTCCTCGTTAAACTGTTGGTAGGAATATAAAATGGTATAGCCACTTTGGAAAATAGTCCAGCAGTTCCTCAAAATGTTAAATAGAGAATAGCCATCACGACCCAGCAACTCCACGTCGAGGGATTTAGCCAAGAGAACCAACGACATAGTTCACACAAAGACTTAAACACAAGTGTTTACAGCAGGAGTATTCACAGTAGCCAAAAGGTAGAAAAAACCCAAATGTTCATCAACTGAGAAACAGATAATAAAAATGAGGTATAGCCCTTAAGGATAATAGTATTCTATCATAAAAAGGAATGAAATTCTGACATAGGCCACAACATGGAAGAACCTCAAAAACATCATGCTACATGAAAGAAACCAGAAACAAAGGTCACATGTTATATAATACCATTTATATGAAATGTCAAGAATAGGCAAATCTCTAGGGGCAGAAAGTAAATCAGTGGTTGCTGGGGATGAGGGGAGGGAATGGGGCAGGTAACCTAATGGGTTTGGATTTCTTCTTGGGGTGATGAAAATGCCCTTAAATGATATAGTAGTGAATATTGTACCACTTTGTGAATATATAAAAACATACTGAAGTGTACGCTTTAAAGAAAATAATTTTAAACTAAACTTAAAAAAACATGCTAGGGAAGAAAAGAACCCCTGAAGATGTCACTGTGCCCCGATCCCAGCTTCCAACTGCCTACCTACTCACCAGCTTTTTCTTGTGAGGAATAAACAAACTCCTCCTTGTTTAACACTCTGTAGTCAAGTTTTCTATTATCTGGAGCCAAATGCACTCAACTTCCTTTGCCACCCAATGAAAACGAGACGGGGCTCTACACTGGGCAATACTCATCCCAGGCTGTAGTTGAGATTCAGCTAAATGTCACGTTATCTGGCACAGTCACCAGTCGGTGGCCTCCAGAATGCCACACGCATGTGCATATACACATGTGCATGCATAATCATGTGTGTCTAAATAGCCCAGGGGATTAACTGTTCTGAGGCTCCACACTTGTGCTCTCTTCATGCACACCAGCTGCCCTTCACGAGAAAAACACCCCCAAAACTGCACTGCACCCAGCCCAGGAAGCATGGCACTCTCACCACTTCTGGATGCTTCCGAGAGCCACAGCCAGGCCAGCAGAAGCAGCCCCTGGGAAGGCTGGGGGCAAGTCAGTGGGAGTCAGTATCAAAAGGTGAAGAAAGCCCCCAACCTTCCAAGGCCCCAGCCTGAATGCTCTGACACCTAGCTCATGTCTAATTCATGTCATAAGTTTGTACTGGACGCTCACTCTGTGCGGCTGGGTGCTGGGGATGCGGAGAGATAAGGCAGCACGGCCTTGACCCACTGGAAGGTGACAGACAAGTCCAGTTGGAACACAAATGTGGTGAGGGCTATGCTGGGGAAGTTGAGCGGTTATAGGGACACAGAGGAGAGGCTCCTAACACAGGGGCATCAGGGAAAGCTTTTAGAAGTGACATCCAAGCTGAGACCTGCAAGTGAGAATTAGCCCAGTGAAATGGACAGGGAGCATTAAAACATGTTCTAGGGAGAAGCAACAGCACATTGGAAAGCATAGTATGTTACAGAAACTGCATAAAATTCATCATGGCTGGCAGAGAAACAGGCAGGGCCCGGCCATGCCCAGCCTGGGAGTGAGGCCATCACCGGAAGGTCCTCACCTGGATCCAGCACAATTCCCCAAGCTGGTCCCTGTGGGATGCCTTGCCACTTCTGGAGTAAAATACTCACTTGGCCACATGTACACTGCCATTTCCTGTCTCTGGGCTTTTATTAACACTGGCCCTGTGGCCCACCAGAATGCTCACCCCTGCCTATTCCTGGGTCCAAATCCCACCCATCCTCCAGGGCCCAGCAAAAAGTCACCTCCTACAGGCTGCCCTAGGCACACCTGAGAGTAGGCTTGTCTCACTTCCCTTATAGAGAGCGCAGGCTCTCCAAAAAGCAGCCCATTCATTCCCCTGGGTAGCCCGGCTTTCTCATGATGATGCCTGATTACATACTCCAAAGGGTGGACAGGCCAAGGGCCATAATCAGTTCTATCCTTGAGGCTTTCTCCGCTTGCAGCGGAAACAGGCATGGCATACCCCATGTTCCATGGGTAGAGGGCGTGTGTCCCAGAGCGGCTGGTACTAAGAGCAGAATGAGAAATGATGGCGTCCAGTTCCCCTCTGGGGCCATCATGTGACAAGCTGAGGAACCACTTGTGGATAAAAAAGGAGTTCTATGGAAAGTAACATCAGAGGGTGATCTGATCATAAATTCCTAACTGGGCAGGTGCGGGGGCGGGGGGTGGAGTCACAACCCAGGCATACAACTTCTTTAGTAAATGGCTTACCTCTGCCTTAAGCAAAACCCTGTCCACTGTTTCTGTGCATCTGGGTTAACACACCTTTGAAATGGCCCCTTTTAGACCCCTTCTTCTACAGCCTGACCACCCTCCAGAGAGCACATAATCTTAACTCTCCTGTAATCTAAGCCCTGCCTTGCTTTCTCCCATCCTCATGTAATCTTCCATCCTTAATTTCAAATGCATAAAAGAAACTGCGAACTGTTATTCCTGGAGCATTTGAGATCTTGCTCCCCAGTATATATTGTCAGTTTGGCTCAAATAAACTCTTAAAAATTCTTTACAGGTTTGGCAGTTTCTTACGTCAACACGCTCTTAACTGAAATATTGACCAGCTTCTCCTGACTAAATGTGCTATCCTCCCAAGAACCTGCAATATCCAGATAACCATATTCATTTGTTCGAATGAAGCTGGGAGGTAAAGTCACGTGCCTGAGGCCACACAGATGGTTGGTGGTAGAACTGAGACTTGAACCCAAGTCTGTCTGGCTTCAAAGGCCCTGATGCTTCCATAATACCCTACTGTGAAGTCGGGAAGCCCTGAGGCAGCCAAAGGACCCCCCAAGAAGGAGCCTTGACTTCCCACCTAGGGCGACAGAGAGCATCTCTCCCTAAGATGTGCTGAAAACAGTGTCTCAGGGAGTGGCTGGCCCTGAGTGGGCATGGCCCAGGATCAGAGGGAGGATGTGGTTAGCCCACCTGCCCAGAGGCCTGCATCCCCAGCTGGAAGCCAGGGCAACCACCTCCTTCCCAAATGCCCTGCCTCTCCCAACGTAGGCCTCTCTGTTGAAAGCTGTCACACCTGAAAAACCAGCTCCTGGATAAACAGGAGAGACACTAGACTGGCCCAATAACAAGACCCCCATGGAGTCCGCCGGGACCACCCTGGAGCTGGGTGAGTGGGCGGGCAGGGGTCTTGCCTGTTTAGGGCGCCACCCAGGAGCACCTGAGGGCCTTTCTGCATGGGGCTAACTTGTCACAGTCCTTGTAGGCTTCTGCTGAGTATAGCCCACAGGTCAGACTGAGGAATCCAGCCTTTGAGGACTTGGTGGGGTGCAAAGGGCAGGTGGTGGGGGTGGCCCAGCTCATGAGGAAAAGTTAATCACTTCCTCAGAAAAAAGTTAAAAACCCCCAAATCTCTCAAGACACCTATGTAGGCCAGGCTATCACCCAGGGACCTCCCTTTTCTTGGGAAGCCCTGGGAGAGTGACAATCTCTTCTTGGCTTCCCTTCATTCAGACACCGCCAGTCATAATGCCCTACCGGGAACTCCTCAGGGGTTCTAGACAGTTAAACTGAGGCTCAGCCACTTGGGCAGCCGTACAAGTCATATTCAGCAGGCAGGTGGCAGAGCTGGAATTGGCCTGACTAGAAGCTTCCGTAACCAAATGAAACCTCAGTGCTGTCCATACGTTCAGGAGAAAGGCTGCTGTTCGCACAGGGCTAACCACAGGGTGCATCCCAAACTTTCTTGTCAGCTAAAATTTTATTTAGAGCCCTAACAGGTAACTCGAATAAAAGTGGCCCTACTCTGGCCCAAAGGGGGACACAGGGAGCTGGAGGGCCACACGTCCCAACCTCTTCCCCCTTGGCAGCCCTGCAGGCCCCCCAGGGATCTGAGGAACCCCGCCAACTTGGGTTACCCCAGCTGAGTCTCACACTAGCCCAGTACATCAGATGCTGTTCTCCCATTTACAAATGACATGGAGGTGAAGGCACTCACGTGAGGTCACGCAGCCCCCTGCTGTCTGACTCTAAATTATGCTTGTGGAATGCCCTCTTTTCACAAAGAGGAAGAAGCTCTGCCCTTGTTTCATGCAAACAAAGAGTTTCTACCCCAAGCTAACAAGCTACAGGAGTGGAGACCAGAGATACACAACCAGGGACCCCCAACCTCCTGGGGGAGTGGGGCGTAGAGATGGGGGAGACACTCCAAGGCACAGACAGTTCCCTTTCCTCAGGCCCATCCCCACCCCTGTCTCCCAGCTGTCCTGGCTCCAGAACATAATTGTTCCAGGAGCCCACCTGCACAGCGGAGGATCAAGCCCTGAGGGCAGCCACAGGCAGGTGTAATTTCATCAGGGGCTCTGTGTCTGTGAGTCACCAGAATCAGAGGATGAAATTCCAGCTCTGTGGACAGAGGCATGCAGTTCTCCTGGCTCAGGTCAGCTCTCGATGGGGGTGGAGGTGGGGGTGGGTACAGGCAATGACTTTGTGAAAATAAAAATAAGGCACCCCATCCTCTGGGTGGTCCTGAGCCAGAGCAGGACTTAGCAGGCCAGGTGTACTGGGTCTCCACTCCAGGAGAGTGGGTGGAGCTATGTGGTGGATCCATGCAATGGAATACTACTCAGCAATCAAAAGGAATCAGCTCCCCATACAACGTGAGAGATGCATTATGCCCAGTGAACTAAGCCAAACAGGCTGCAGACTGTGTGACTCCATTTCTGTGACACTCTGGAAGATGCTATAGAGACACAAAACAGACCAGTAGTTGCCAGGGGCTGGGGGAGAGCCAAGGGGGCTGGCTACAAATGGGCTTGAGGGAACTTTGGAGGGAGATGGACTATACTGTGTCTTGACAAGGGCTGGGCCATGTGAGTGTGTGTACTGGTCGATCTCCTTGGATGGCATACTTGAGACCTGGGCATTTCACTAACTGTCCATCCCTCAACAACATATAGAACGTGTGGGTGACCCCCTACCTGCTGGCCTGGGGCTGGATGTCAGGACCTAAGACTCTGCAGATCTGGCACCTTTGCATCTCTCACTGGCTGGTGGACTGACAGGCAGATGGATGGATGGACAAAGACCCCCCCACCCCTTCTTTATGGTTCTGCCAAGCAGCAAGATAATGTACCTTGAGACTCCACTAGACCCCAACCAGCAAACAGGCCTGGCCCAGTCCAAGCCTCCAGAAGACAAGGGCCCAGCTGCTCCAGCTCACAGCTCACCTGCCCCCCCAACTACAGCCCGGCTGAGCGCCTACGAGCAGCCCAGGATCTCCTCCCTCAAGCTGAGACCTCTCACTTCTGGCTTCCTAGCCTTTCTCCACTTCAGACCTGCAACAGGATGACCCACATACCCACTAGCGGCTATGGAGTCCCCACAATGCAACACTGAGCCTCCCAAAGCATAGCATCACCTTGGGGCTCAGGCAAGACAGAGTATATTATCTCCATGTTACATATGAGCATATAACCAAACTGTCAAGGAGGGAACATGGACCATGAGACCCTGGCCCTCACTTCCTGGCCATGCCCCACCACCCTACATCTCAGTGTAGCAAAGGCGCTAAAGGGGGGTGGGGGGGAGTTCTGCCTCGGATGATGGCACGGCCAAAGGTGAGGGGCAGCAATTCCCAGCAACCACAATGCTGAACTCACCTGGCGTCCCTCCAAAGGGACAGCCCCTGAAACCTGTGACTGGTCCAGCAATGACCCTCTTCTACCAGGGCTTCCAGAGGCGGGATTTCCAAACCTTGAAGGTGGGCATCAGAGAAACAGCCTCCCAGTGCTCAGGGCTGGTTCTGCAAATTGACTGCAAATCCTGATTTTGTTTCTGACAGCGTGTCCCCGGCAACTTCCCTCCTCCCAGCATCTCTCAATGCACCAAATAGACCACGGTGGCATAGAAGACAAAACCAGGGCTGCCCAGACTGGGGACCCTGAGCCCTCACACCATCAGGCCTAACAGGAGATCTGGACCTTGGGCCACAGGCTGGAGAATGCCCGACTGTGGAAAAGAGAACCAGCGCTCCCTGATTTGAAGTTGCTCCAGACCATCCTCATAGCCTCTGGCTAAGCCTGGCCCCAACTGCAAGCCCCAGCCACACCCTGAACCCCTCCCCAGCTCCTAAGAGTCTAACTGCCCAGAGGCCGCAGCTGTAGGGATGCCAGATAACACAAGACACCCCAGTTCAGTCTGAACTTCAGATAAAAAAGTAAGATTTTAGTATAAATTCTGTCTCCAATATCCCGTTATCTGTTCCATATCTGAAATACAAATTTAACTGGGCATCCCTATTTTTATTAGCTAAATTTGGCAACCCGAAGCAGGTGGTCCTGAAGGAGGGAGACAGGTGGGCACACAAATAGCTCTGGGTCAGCCAGGCCCAGCTCCAGTCCAAGAGCAAGGGTGTCTAAAAGAAGAGTTCTGCTCTCTGCCTGAGACACCGCCACCAGTCACCCCAGGCCTGGTATGGGCAAAGTACAGCCTCACCGGCCCATTCAGGAAATCTAACTCACCCCAGAGAACAAAGGCTCAGCCCCTGGCACCACCCTCCCCCCAGGTCTCTGAGCCTCTTTGCTGTCATCACTGTAACTCATAGCACCCAGTGTCTGAACAGACAAAGTACTAACCCCAGTGAGCATTAGGATCAGACAGTCCCAGCCAGACATCCCTGCAAATGAGGAAACTGGGTGCCCAGCAAAAGGGCTGGCTCCCCTTGGGACCCACCTAGAGTCCCCAACACCTGCACACAGAAGTCTTCATTGTTACCCCACCACAGAGGGGGTGACATCCCACTGTCTTCTGACCAGGTTCACTTTCTCCTTCTCCCACAAAGACCAACTCTTCTCACCACTCCGCCCCTGCTTATGAATTCCTGC
>NW_006441386.1:6003475-6006144 GCF_000325575.1 Pteropus alecto
CCTTCCTGTCTCCCCAAGGTCCATGGATCCTGGGCCCTGCTCTGCATTCTGGTGTTTGTGAATTAATCCTGCAGGTCTTGTTCCTGGTTATCCCCTGAGGCCTCTGTGAGCCCCAAGGTGCTGGGCACACACTCCTGGTTTGTCCCAAAGAACCTGACTACATCCTTGGCTGCTAGGCATCAAAGAGGGAGATGCCCACAAATAGCTGAGAGTCAGAGGACTGAGAGAAGCAGGACAGATGACACTCAGGGAGCAAAGCCCCAGGCTCAGGTTCAGGGGAAGACACAGACTGCAGTAATGGGGAAGGGCCCTAGAAGTATGGGCAGCAGGAAGCTCAGGGCAAGAACCTGGATTCCTACCATTGTGGGGGACCTGCCCTAGAGATGCGAATTTAGGAATGTGGGCCAAGGCTCTGGAGCAGAACTTCATTCATTCACTCAACTAGCCATTCAACAAGTATTTGGGTACCAGTTCTGAGGCACCAAGGAATCAAAAGAAAGCCTTAGCCCCTTTCCTGTCCCTAGGGCAACTAAGGAGACAGTCATGTAAGTTTTGAGTGAGGTCAGTGTTCAGACAGAGGAAGGACAGGATATCATGGGGACACAAAAGTAGCACTTCGGCCATTCCCGGGGCCAGGAAAGGCTTCCAGCCTGAGGACATGACAGCCAGCTAAGTCCTGACCAAGGAGAGGAAAAAGACAAATGACCAGGTGGGGCCATTAAAGGAAGCCACCTATCCCCCTCAGGGGAAGGGTGGGAAGAACCTTCCAGGCAAGAGAAACAGCAAGTGTAAAGGCCGTTCAGATAAACTGCAGGATTCAATTAGTGGCCCAAAGAAGACAGAGTGGGCAGACAAGATGAACTAGACCCAGAATGAAGACAGAGCAGATGGAGTCTGATTCCAAGGTCATACTTAAGACGTGCTCGCCCCAAACTATAACCCACCACGTCACTCTGAGATCCTCACTTGGGGTCTCTGACAACTGGTCTACCACCAAACTGTGGCCACCCTGGCTGCCAGAAACAGGTGGGCTGCAAGAATAGCTGCCTCAGACCTCTATATTCATGTCTGCCTTCCGGACTATTTCCAAGCATCAAGCACTGTCACCATGTCAGGGGCTAGCCTGGCTCTGGGACACTGCCTTAAATGAACACATAAAAAGTATCTGTGATTAGCACATTGCAATAAACGCCCCTTCCTCCAGCATCTAGAGAAGAGTCCTCTTAAGTAGGGCAAGTGTGCCCCTACAATGCTGTCTTCAAGACCCAGTTTTGCAACCTTTGGTCCCAAGTTCTCCCACATTTTGAATGAGTAGCCAGTTTCAACCCTCCTGGTTTCCACCGCTGGGGCCCTCTGGGACCCTCTGAGTCAGAGCTGCTACTTTCTAGGTCACTCTCAGAGCAGGCTCCAGAATGGGGTGTGGTCTTAAGCCTCCCACATCCCAAAAGGAGGTTGGGGGTTCTGACATCCTACTGCCTTTGGGCCAGGCATGCCACTTAGTCCACCGATCCCTATTCAGAAGAGGTCAGAGTCCACCTCAAACACTCCTGGGCCCTGTACTCGGTGGCTCATGATGGCCACCTGACTGACCCTATCTTTGCTGTCCTCTACCAGCCCCTCCCAGCCAGCAGCCACCAGCTTCCCAGCTACCGCAGCCTCCTGCTCTGAATAAATAATTGATGCTGGTGCCCTTTCCCTTTGGGAATGACGCTGCTGAAATAAACGGGCTGCTATGAGGAACCTCCCAAGCCCAGAAGCCCAAGGCCAGTACCAAGGAGCAAGCAGTCCTAGCCACTGGGCCACCAAACACACAGAAGACAGCAGCCAGAGGGGGTGAGAGCAGCTTCTGGCCACCCCTTTCCTTCTGCTGTGAGCAGTAAGAGACACCCTCGCAAATGCTCACTCCTCTAGATGCTGTCCAGGCCTGCCCCTCACCCTGCTGCCAGGCCCAAGACAATCCCAGGGCAGCCCCACGCTCCACATCACTGGTACCGCACTCCATCCAAGGCCAGTGCTTTCCCCAGGTGCCCAGCAGGGAGACCCTAAAAGCTGTACTCCCTGACTCTGGCTGTGATGGGAACATAGGAGCCTCCCACCCCAGGTGTGGTCCTGGGAGGCTGGGTCACAGGGCCAAATATCCAGAGCTGGAGGTCGCTCCAGCTCTGCTAGGAGGGCAGAACTCTCAGCTGTGTGGTGGCCCTCTGCCTTGGGCCCAGGCCAGGGCATCATGTCTTTCCTTGGCCGCAGGCGGAGCCCAGGAGAAGTGTCAAGCCCATCATTCCCGGGGAATCAGGATGGTGGTGGGCATCAAGCACCTGGCAACCTCTCCTCGGAGTGGCCTGCCCGCCCATCTGCAGGAACTCAGAGGGTAGTCTGTGGGTACACAGATAGGGCACCCCAACTTGCTCCTTTGAACCCTTTGTCTCCCCCCACACTGCCATCCTCTGAATCTCCCTCCCACCCCCACAACAGGGGTTCGGCTGCCACCGTTATGGCCAGCCCCTTCCCGGGAGACCCCAACAGTGTGCTGGGGCAGTACTCGCAGTATTGGACTTAGCCTGGGAGTGGGGGGGTACAGGCCAGGGAATGGCCCAGCCCAAGGAAGGCAGTGGGGTGGGGGTGCGGGCGGGGGCCGCGGCCTTCCCAGACCCCTGGGCGCCCGTGTGGGA
>NW_006441386.1:6007010-6009437 GCF_000325575.1 Pteropus alecto
GCGCCCCCTGGCTGCCCGGCGAGGCCCCTCCGTCATCCTAGCGCTGGCCAAGGGCGGATTAGGAAGCCGGGGCGCAAGGACCTGGCCGGAGGGTCAAGGTCACTCAGCGGGCGCGGGGAAGGATCCCAGGACCAGAGTCGGGGGCCTGGAGCGACCCGTAGGCCCGGCGCGTTGTCCGGGGAAACTGAAGTCGGTGCAGTTGGTCACTCCCACCTTGCCATTTTATCTTTCAGTGGCATGGTCCAGGTACCTTTTTCAGCCTTTGTCCCCTGGGATGTGAAGGAAGGCGTTGACATGCCCAAGGTCTCAGCAGGTCCACTGGACACGCCAGGTCCCATCTTGTCTCTGGACAGCCCTCCTCCTGATCCCCTGACCCAGGTTTTTGCCGCCACTTTCTCCCACCATACTAGGCGTCCTACGAAATCAGGGAGCACACCTCCCATCCTCTCCAAAGCCATACGGGTTAAGTCAGCACAGGGAGTGCCCTGAGTCCCGTGCTAGGCCCTTGCTATGCTGGACACTGAAGGAAGGTACACAGACCAGGCAGGCCCCAACCCCAGGGAGATCCTGGCCTAGATAGAGAGGCAAGCATATATTGAGAACCTACTGGGTCCTAGCGAAGCCCACAAGGTCTCCCCCCTAGGCCCCTGTTGGTCGCAGTGGGCACTTGGTAAAGGCTAACCTTGATTGTTCAGGGTTCCCCCAGCAAGCCCACAAGCCCCACCAGACTAAGAGCTCCACCCTAATAGGCCGTGTTGGCAGTGCCCAGGCCAAGGCTGAGCCCAAAGGGTGCCTTCCCCACAGTTGGCTAGAGAAATGGGGATTGGGAATGTACCCACAGACACTCCCTCCATCCCACGCTGTCCCCTGCCCTCTTGGGGTACCTCATCTCCCTCATCATCAGGACACCTCTGGGCACTCTGTCGTGTGGTCCCTCTTAGACCCATAATTCCCCTTGCCCAGAGCTGGCCTTTGTGTGGGGAAGAGCCGAGGTTGGGAGCCTGACTGTTTAGGTTCAAATTCTGGCTGTTCCTCTCACCACCTTGGACAAGGCAGTTCACCTCTCTGAGTCTCCATTTCCCCCTGCCTGCAGCCTCTCAGTCAACCACAGTGTGGCCCCAGGGTGGATAACAGTGACGATAGATATCCTTGTTAAGTGTCTCCTAGGTGTTGGGCATATTGCATATTAAATCTCTGTTCCTGACACTAATCCTGCAAGCAGGGTCTTACTGGCCTCATTTCACAATGAGGTGAAGTGACTTGCTTAGAGACATACAAGTGGCGCTGCTGGGACTCACTCCATTGCCCTCTGCCCATTGTCCTGTGGTCCCTCCATCATATATGCACGTGCCCATGAGCTGCTGGGGGTAAGGCCTGGCCTCAGTGAGCCTGGCTGGGGAAAGCTAGTCCAAGGAAGGGCTGTCTGGCTAGGCTGTTGATTTCTGGGAAGAATGCTTGCCTGATCCCAAGTCCAGGAGCAGAGTGCCAGAAGCCTCTGGAGCCCAGGGCCTAGGGGAGCGAAACCAGGTGTGTGCTCAGTACTGCCCTCTGCAGGCAGAATCCAGAGCAGCCGTAATACAAGGAGAGCACTAGGTGTGGATGCCACCTTCCTGCCTCTGGACTCTTTCCTGTGAGAACAGCCATCCTGACCCTAAACCAATCTAGTCAGGCAGACACTGGGGGCATTGTGGTACAGCAGAAGGCTTTGGTTTGGCACATCTAGGCCCCGTTCAGCCACATGTGACTGGGGTATGATAACTGGCTCCAGTTTGTTGACTGGCCGTGTCCTAGGGCAAATCAATTGGCCTCTCTGGGCCTTAGCTCTCCCATCTGTAAAATGGAGTTAAGATAGTCCTTTCTTTATAGGATTGCTGTGAGAATTAAGTGGCATAATTCAGGAAAAATGTTTAGCATAGTGCTGGTGGTGTAGGTGCTGGATAAAAGCTAGTTCTCAATTTTGCTGATTTCATCTAGGAATGAAGTCAGACTTGGAGCCTTGGCTTAAACTGCTCTTCCTGGGGAGGTGGAAGTTCTAAACACAAGGTCATGGACATAAACATTTTTGTTAAGTTCAATTCCTTCTGAGAAGGGCAGCAATAGCTCTCTGAGCTGCAAGGAGAATTTGGTTGAGAAGCCCTTGCCAGTGGGTACTCCTCACCTTCAGGAACTTCTCCTGCCAGACTTATGAAGCACATTTGTACTGGCCCTGCCACATCCTCCACCAGGTCTGGCCAGATCCCCCCTACTACACAGGTGTAGAAACTGAGTCCCACTGCCTTCCTCTTAACAGTCTTGAAGCCAGAGGACTTCTATTAGAAAGCCCTTTCCATGCCAACTTTCACTTAACCAGGTGGGCCTGACTTCCTATTTCACAGATGGGAATGTAGGATGGCGGGTCACTTGCAGAAGTGAATGAGTGAGTACCTG
>NW_006441386.1:6009468-6014054 GCF_000325575.1 Pteropus alecto
AATGCCCAAAGCAGTAGTTGGTCTCTTCCTCCTGGCCCAGTGTGTGTGTTCCAGATTCTCTGACCAGCAGACTGGCCACCAGGGACACCTGCCCATATGGACTCAGCCCCCTGCTCCCCTGGAGTTTGGGCCCAGTCCTGGGTTCGTGACCTCCTGCATGTATCATTTTCTTTGCCATGATTCTGGGCCAGTTCCCTGGAGGTAAGACTCCTGGGTCCTGGGGGCGGGGGAGGGGGAGAGGGGAGGCGGGGAGGGCAGGTAGGGGGACAGCCCAGCCATCTCCAACAAGGTAACCCTTCTCTAAACATTAGAGCAAGCCCAAAGGAAGCCTGGGGCTGTGCTGCCCTGTATGTGACCACAAGGAACCAAAGGTGAGGACAGTGAACTCAATGCTCTCATCTTTTGGGTAAGCACACTGCAGTACTGAGAGACAAAGGACTGACCCAATAGCAGCCTAAGGGTGAGCGGCAGGGATGGACCTCAGGGTTCCCGTCCCCACCTCCCACTCCTTTTTACCATCTCTAGGGCTTTCCTTGTATTTTCAGGGATATGATTTTATCTTGTAGTTGCTATTTATCCTTTAAAAATGAGATGAATGCCTCAGGAATCAGTTACTCCTATTTATTTTCAGAGCAGCTTATCTCCTATTCCATCATGGAAACCAAAGGGAAAATAAAATTTGGTATTTAAAAATATGCTTTTAAGACAGCATGCAAGATCCATGAAACAAGGGCAGAGAAGATGACCATGGACTCTGTAACCTAGATGTTAGATGTCCCTACCAGCCAGGGCACTCAGGTGGTGTGTGGGCCGCGGAGGGGCAAAGGTGATGGGCTTGCTTGGGGGCCCCAGAGTCTGCAACCCAAATCTTCACCTCCTTCCCCCATGAAGAGCCATCCCCTGGGCCTCCTGGCATCTCTTTCCATCCCCCGCCTGGGCCCCATCTTTCCAAATCTTTGTCTCCATGCCTTGTCCAGGCTGATAAGGACAGAAATCATTTCCTTTCCTGGGGTATTTGATCAGCAGAGTAACCTCTTAGAGTCCTCCAAGCCTTCTGGAACCCCTAAAATAAAGCCCTAGTGTTGGGATTTCTGGCACCCTGGCAAACCGAGGTGGGGATAACCTGGACATAGGGAGGTCTTCCATTCGGACATGGGCAGATCTGCAGCCTAGCCTTGCAGGCCTAGAGTTGGCCCTGGTGAGTAGTTTAGGGCAGTGCTGGCCAAGAGAAATAGGATGTGACCACAAGTGTACGCCACAGAGGAAATTTAAAATTTCCTAGTAGCCACGTTAAAAAAGTAAAATGCTGCAATTAATTTTAATAACATATTTTATGTAACCCAGTATATCCAAAATGTGCTCATTTCAACGTAATATTTTTTAAAATTTAGGTATTTTACATTCTTTTCTTTGTACTAAGTCTTTGAAATCCAGTGTCTATTTTATACTCACAACACATCTCAATTTGGATGAGACAGACTTTAATATGTAACTAGTGGCTACGTTTTAGACAACGCGGTTCTGGGGGATAATTTTCAACCCTTTTTAAGCCATAAAGCCTTTTTCCAATAGATTCTCACATAGAAACTCAGTCCATACAAGAGAAAAACATGGTGCTGCTCTAAGTGGGAGCAAGAGTGGGGGGCCTGGAGCTGCCCTGTCATGCCTTTTCATCCGCTATTCCTCTGAGAACTGCTCAGAGCAGCCATTGAAACTACTAAAAATAACGATAACTGACATTTATTGAATGCGTACTCTAAGCCCGTCCTGCTGCCTGGGGTAAGATAGTCAACTTTACATAAGTCCGAAAAGTGGGAATCACTGAGACTGCCGGTGAGGCCTGCAAAACCCCTAGCTGGGAGAAGAGGGGACAAGTGGGGAACAAAGTTATTGCCCCTCACGTCACCCTCCACAAAGGACCTCTGCTTCCCAGGTCCCAGTATCTCCAGCCTCTTACCTGGGCCCAGTGCCCCTCCCACAGCCTCCCAACCCCAGCAAGAAGCAACAGGCTTGGTTTTCTAGCAAGTACCAGGCAGCTGCTCTGCCAAGTGAATTTAGTTATAAATTAGTGAAGATTTAGAACAACTTAAGGGCCAAAAAATGAAAAACAAGGGGAAAGCACTTTAAAACAACTTCCTCAGGCACTGTCAGAAAAAAACAAGGTATGTTGGAAAGCTTTGAGGGGACTTCTGCTTGGTATGTGTCTCAGTGGAGGGTCGGGGGAGAGGGGACGCCGAGCAGCCAGGCACCCCCTCCCTTGCTAGGAGCTCAGCACAGCAAGAGGCTGAAACTCAGATGCATCACTTGGGATGGTTTCTTCTCTGAACCTCAGTTTTCTCATTTGCAGAGAGGGTTGCTATCACAAGCCAAGGCCTACATGGAGTTCAGCCTCAGCCCAGAGCTTGGCACACGGACAGGAACCAGATACAGCAAGTGGATGAGCTGAGGAGTCAAGTGGGAGTATCTTCCATCTCAGCTCAGCTATTGACTTTGGGGGACCTGGACTTCAGTTTTCTTATCTTGTTTGCTTATTAAGAGTGCAGGTCCAGACCTTTCCAGGAGATGTGTTGACTCACACGCAATGGGTAGGGGAGAAGCCTGGGACTGCATTTTAGAACAGAGTTTCTAGCTCTTTCTGATACACATTCAAGTGTGAGGAGTATTGGCCTTCATGTTCTCAGTGAGCCGTTCAGGCTCTGGCATCTGTGGTTTCACTGCACAGCCATGCAGCACCATCCTACAATAACATCCCTTGTGCCACCAGGCACTCAATACTGTCTCTCTGTCACAGGCTGCTGGACTAGCCCTGAGATGGTAGGGCCCCGTTTCCACACCAAGGCACCCTCTCTGCAACCAGGTGTCATGTACATCCTACCCCTGCACCTGGGAGCTCTGGGCCAGCAGTTACATATATAGCAATGAATGGGGCCCTGGGCACTGGAGCCAGAGGGTTTACCCAATTCAGCCTGAGGAGGGAATGGGGTTGCTGAGTTCTCAAGGGGAATGGAGAACCAACTGGACAGCCCCCTCTGGCTTGCATGCCAAAGACCTACTGGTTCAGGACCCAGCACATGCTAAAATAGTTCTCTCCCATCCCAGAATTTTCTGGGAACCTACTGCACCCCCCACACCCCAGGAGAAGACTTATCACACATCTCTCTCTCTCCTACCAGCCTTTCATAACCCAGCCCCCAAGTTCTGACCTAAGCCTTGGAACCAAGTCCTTGCTTTTGCATCAGGGAGTAAAAGCAGGCCTCTGCACAGCGTTTTTACATGGACATTCCTTCTAAACCCAATGCCCTGCCTGCCCCTGCCACATCTGCTCCTTATCCTCCAGAGCTCAGCCTTCCTGACGGCACTGATGGGGCCGCCCATCCCACCAAGGCTCCCAGAGCCCCTTAGGAACTCTGAGAAATTGTCCTGGTCAAAATTTTACACTGGGTGAGCAATTATTTGATCCCCGTCTAACTCACCCATTAATCTCTATGCTCATGTGAAGACAGAGCTTGGGGGCTTGTCCTTGTGCACCTTGCCCAGCATCTAGCCTGGAACACAGTAGAGGTCTACAAACATTTGGCGATTGAATGAAAGGAAGAGAGAGGGAGAAAAGGAAGAAAGGGAAAGAAAGAAAGAACATGGGCCTCATCTGTCCGATGTCAGGTGACTTGTCAGTCTCTTATTTTCTCTTTCTCTCCATCTGTTTGTTGCCGTCTTTTTAGGTAGCTCTCTCCCGCAAAATGTGTGCGCGGGTCTGTTTCTACGTCCCTGTTTTTGCTTTGTCCTGTCTCTCCTATCGTATTCTCTCCGTGTCTGATCCCAGTTGTCTCTCTCGATTGTCTAAATCAGTTCCGTCTTTCCTGTGATGCTCTCCGTCATCTCTCTCTCTTGCGCTGAGCCTTTCTCTCTCCCAGCTATCTCAGGTCTTTCCTCTCTGTCTCTGGGATCTGTCTCTCTCTGTCTCTGGGGGTCTCTGCGTCCATTGCTCTTTGTGTCTCTCTCTCCTTGCGCCTCTGTCTCCGTCATCTCTGCTCTCTGCCTCCTCCTCCAGTCCTGTCCCCTGGAATCTTTCAAGAACAGCGAGAAGCATGTAATTGAGCTGGGGCCGTCTCCATGGTTGCAGCTGTGGAGTAACTGAAAGATCAATTTGGAATAACTGTCTCTGTAATAATTGTGCCTTAATAGTTTCTGTGAGGCAGAGTGGGGCTCTGTGTGAGGTGGCCAGGCCCGCCCTGGGACCCTGGCAGGAAAAGCCCACCTGGAGCCTCCAGTATCCCTGGGCCAGGATCTGGAGGGGGCACTTGGCTTTGGCCAGAAACAGAAGGGGTGCAGGAGCAGATGAGTAGGAGGGAAGCCAGTCTCACCCCCTCCCCCTCCCAGAGGTGCTCCTGCCTCTCTGCTCCTACCCGCTGCGCCCCACTCCTGTTTATAATTTATGCTTACGATCAGAATTATCAGCAATAATGATAACATGATTATAATTGCCGAGCTGCCTGGCTCAACTGCAGTGCTGTTGGTAAATATTATGATAGAGAGTAGCATGAGGTCACTGCCTCCCAAAGCTTGAGGGACGGCATGGGGAATAGGAA
>NW_006441386.1:6015459-6029883 GCF_000325575.1 Pteropus alecto
ATGCCGCAAGTTACGTGGTTCCTCCCCTGGTCCCAACCAAACCCACCCGCTCCTCTGTAGAGCACTTACTGCTCGACCATTTGCCCATCCATTTTAACACCTAACAATCCTCCCTATATTTAACTGAAATCATCCTGCTTTAGGCTAGGCAGTAACCATTTAGAAGCCCACAGGTGTGGGGCACATCATCTGTCGACACGGTTCCTCCCCTGGTCCCAACCAAACCCACCCGCTCCTCTGCAGAGCACTTACTGCTCGACCATTTGCCCATCCATTTTAACACCTAACAATCCTCCCTATATTTAACTGAAATCATCCTGCTTTAGGCTAGGCAGTAACCATTTAGAAGCCCACAGGTGTGGGGCACATCATCTGTCGACTCACCAACAGAGGGCACTCTAGAGCTGTGGTGTGACTTCCACCTGGGAGGTGAGGCAGCCCGGAGAGGATGGTCCTTCCACACCCAAGTTGGGTTTGACCAGTGACTCAGCTCCCCAGGAGCTCAGAGGTCGTCTCAAGGGTCTTGCCAGAAAGCTAAGGATCAGGACAGTGCCATTGCCTTAGGCATAGGTCCTGGGAGATGGGATATTTCTGGCATCTAGAGACCCCCTTTCTGCCCAAGAAAAGTAAGGCTGGAGGCCCAGGGTAGGAGCAAGAACTGCAACCTGCCTCAGACATAAAAATAGCCCCTTTAAGAGAGCCCACCCAGATCATCCAAGGACGGGGTGAGATGTACCCACTGCTGCCATTTAGCAGGCCCACTCCGAGCTAAGCCCGCTCGATGTGCGTGGAACGGGCCCTCACTCCTCCTGTGCCTCCCAGCAGCCTGGAATTACTGTCAGTCTCCGCTGCTATCAAGTCCATATTTACAAAAGGCTGGTGAGCTCTGAGAGTCAGTGAGGCCATGAGCAAGGACAGTGAGGGCCCAGGCAGCGATGAGGACGGGACTGCACTTCATGGCTGCTGTGTGGGCGGCAAGGAGAGGCTCAGCACCCCCATGTTGTATCTGGGAACTCTAAGGCTCAGAGAGACTTGCCCAACTGCACAGAGCAGCAATTGGCAGGGCAGGATTTGCCCAGGGCCCATTCGTGGTGACCTGGAGCCTCCTGGATAGGACAAGCCAGCAAGGCCCCAGTCCCTGGTGTGCTGCATTATTCATAAGCCCAACATTCCCCCCGGGATAAACATTCAGAAGGAGCGTTTCAAATCCACTTGCCTGCTCTGAAAATGAGCAGAGAATGCCGGCGTCCATGGAGGCGGTACGCCCAGACTCCTGAGAGCCCTGGGAAAGCTCACAGATGACCTATTTCTGTCCCCTCACCTGGGGCTCCTGAACATTGGGGCCCAAGACCCGTGAGCTTGGCAAGCTGGGCCATGCCCAGAGGAGGTCCTGAGGCCAGATGCCCCTCTCTGCCCGCTTTTCCTGCCCTGGCCTAGGGACAACCCAGCCCCCAACATCCCAGGTGACTGTGGTCCTTGGAACTTGTCAGGTCCTGGGCAGTTGGTACAACCTGGGGATCCTCCGGGATCTAAGAAGCTCAGAGTGCCTCAGCTCCCTGCCAGAATCAGGCGGACACACTCTTAACTCATGCTTTTGTGGCCTAAAAAATAAAGAGGTGCCACGCTGTTGTCTCAAGATGCCCCAGAGCCTCCCCTCTCCCTGAGCTGCCTCTGCACTTCTCCATCAGACCCTTGGAAGGAGCACGTTAGAGGCCCTCGACACTCATGTATGGCCTGAACTCCAGGGCACACCTTTTCCAGAAGGTGCCTCAAAGATGGAAATGTTAATTTAGTTAATTTAAACCCACATCAACATTGTTTTAAAAAAGGAGGTCAGTGCTCTGGACCAAGGTCACAGAAAATGGCCTTGGTTTCAACAGCAAGAGGGCAAATTGAGAACTGCCCATTTGAAGTTCAAGAGTGGATATTGAGTGGTCAGGGGTGGGTGGGAGCTGCACCTTCAGGGCTGGGCTGCTCAGATGAGGGAGAAGAAGGGAAGGTAACCCAGGTAGAAAATGTGGGAGAATACATTTAAGTAACCTATCAGCTCAGGTCCCCAAGGAGAAGGGTAGAACATGTGTCATTATTCCCTGAGTGGCTACGGGGAGCAGTATACAGATACAGGGAGCCAGGCCTCACCCTCTGAATCTCCTTTTTGAATCCCCATAACCACCCCGAGAGCCCTACTGCACACCAGTACACTGAGCATGGGCTGGATTTCAGCCCCTGTCTGTCCCTGAGCACAAACTACCAAGGCCAGGTCCCCCAAGGCTGAGGGCTGGGACCCTTTGAGATCTCAGAGGGTCCTTCAGGTGACAGAAGAGGACCATTTGCTCCACGCCAGGGCAGGAAGGTAGGAGTTGCTGTGCAGCTGCAGGCAAGCCCCTTCCCTCTGAGCCTTGGTTGGTCCATTTGTAAAATGAGAAGTTTTGTTTAACATTTTAATAAATTTCCCTCAGCTTCATTCTAAATGATCTAAAAGGGACCATCTAGAACCAAAGGGAACCCATAGATAAGGAGAAAGAGCTTGTTGGCCCAGTGATTAAGAGTGCAATCCCCAGCTCTGCCACTTGCTAGCTGTGTGTCTTTGGGTAAATAACCTCACCTCTCTGTGCATCAGTGACCTCACTGATCAAATGGGGATGAGGAGCTTGCCTCCCTGGAGGAGGTGCCGTGGGACCTAAATGAGTTCCTGCATGCTAAATGATCAAAATGGTGTCTGGCATGGAGGAGGCTCCAGGGCATTAGCCTCTACTACCTGGCCTTGGCTCAGTAGGGAGGTGGGCCAGACACCTGAGAGGATGGACACACCGGACATCTAGACCTGCCATGCCAGGCCTTAGTGGTCTGGCAGGCTGTGAGCAGGTGAGCCAGGGCTGAAGTCTGGCCATGCTCAGCTTGCCAGGCCACAGAAGCACAGGGCTGCTCCACAGTCAGCTCACCCTGGGGCCCCAGCATAGCATCTGCCCGGAGCAGAGCCTCTTTGTAATTTGTTCAGATCCTACCAGCTCCAGGCTACCAGTCCCCTGCCCCTTGGGCCCTCCCGAGAGGTGCCCCTCAACCCTTCTGCATGTCTGGGCCTCCTGCCCAGGCTTCCCAAGAGCAACGTCCAACTCTGAGAAACCGTCTGTCCAGGCCCGCCTTATCTGAAGCCTCACTGGACCTGGAGCTTCCTGTCACTGCTGATGGCTGAGACTGTCTCTCCCTAAACTTCTGGTCCTTTCCAGTTAGCTGTCCCCACAAGGCCAGGGCTCTAGTATGTCTTGCTCTCTGCTTCATGTCCTGTACCTAGAACACTACCTAAAGAAGCTCAGTACATGTATGTTCGCTCAATGGGGTGGGGCTATCTAGGGCCTGGATCTGGAGTGCAGCCCCGCCGTCTCTGTGGCATGATCTTCCACCCTCGCCTTGCTATGGGTCCTCTGGGGCCAGTGCTGAAGGCCTTCCAGAGCTGCTGCTCAGGTGGACACACATACCACGGCCAGCCAGGCACTCAGAGAACCCCGAGGTTCCTGGACGGATGACCACCGGGTGTCCTCAAAGTCCCCAGTCTGCCTGCCAACACTCTGTTCACCTCTCCAGATCCAGCTGTCATGTCACCACCTCTAGCAAGGGGGCCCTAATCTCAGGCTGGTCAGCCACCTGTCTAGGCCCCCACAGGCTCACAGTACTCTGCCCCTGCTTAATCTGCTTTGCAGAGAACTGAGTAAAGAAGAAAAAGAACACCACACGAGACGCTTCCCTTCCTGCCTGGCTGGGGCCAGCCATGTCAGTGCTGAACAAAAACATGGGGCGCATTGTTCAACAAGCAAGAAAAGTGTTTCTTGAAAAGTACTAAAACAAAACGTTTTCCTTTCTCCTGCGATCTCGCTTTTGACTTCTCATGGTGTTAGCTTTGTTTGTTGTTTTGATTTGCTATTCGAAGTCATTCTAAGTAAAGAAAAATTAAAAATTAAAATTATTTGCATCGTGACATCTCATTCTTTACCATCCATCTTTACATTGTTCAATGCCAGTCTTGAATGCAGCTATAAGAACATTTAACTCGTAGGTGGAATCACCAAATTCACACATTTCATACTGTGGCTCGTCTGTGCATATGTATTTCGTTTTCGCCCCGACAGTGAAAGCGCTGTACAAAACTAACTCGACTGTTTTTATTTCACTTCTTGATACATAAACATTCAACCAACTCCCTCTCCTTTGGGCTTATGACGTGGAAAGAAGGACTGAAAGGGAAAACTATGCATTGCCCTATCTTTCCTTTTCCTTCTGTGTCATCATTTTGGCTCATACAGGGAAGTAACAAGTAAGAAAGGATGCGATAGGTTTCCTTGGTCCTTTTTGTTTCTTAGAAAGCCATTGCCTTTTTTCTACATTTGCGGCAAGGACTGGTTTGAACAGAAACTGGCCTCTCAGGGCTCTCAGGGGTGCCTTGATGTGACATGCTTACCTTGCTTGAGTCTCCCTGAACTCCTGCTCATCCTGGGTCCACTGGAATTCCGTGCCCCTGGGGCACCGCCAACACCGTAGGCAAATATGGCGGCATGGCACAGGGACACCCATGTTCTGAGTACCCCTCCTGCTCCTGCTCCTGCTCACTGTTACCTTGGATTCATTTACAGAACGCACAAAGAGAAAATTACTAAGAATTTAAAAACGGCAACGGCCGAGCATTAAACCAAGCATGGAGCCCTTCTGAGCACAGGGCCCTGTCTGGCTCAAGAAGCCGATCCTGCCAAGGGGAGCACAGTTTGCCCATCTGCCTGTTTGCACATCCACCTGCAGGGCTGCTGTTTTTTTCTGCTGGAACCCTAGGGGTCCAGCTCAGGGCTGCCTCATCGAAGGCCAGTCAAAACCATTGCCCCAGCATGGTCTCCCTGGGACCCAGGCCCAAGCTTCAGCTTCAGGAGCCCCTCACCCGCTCCTCCTCCTGCCCAGAAACCAGAAACCTGCCTCCCCACCTGTGCTGTTCTTGAGCTATGTTACCTTCGGTGCGAACCTCCTGTCTATGTGAGTCTCAGACAGCAGTGGTACCATAGGCTCCCTAACTCACTCCATGAGCTTGCTGTCAGCCAGGCCGGGGAGCAGTTGTCCTCTCTCATCCACCTCTTTGCCACACTTGGGGACATTTTAGTGAACTGTCAGTATTTATGGTCATGCAGATTTCACGGGCCCTGGGCCTCGGGCAGCCTGGACCTCTTCCCAGATTAGGCGTTGTTCATCATACAGTGCATTGGTTTCCTTCCCAGTTGGAGTTTCTGCTGGCACAGCCGTATTTTCAGCACTGGCACTGTGTTCGTATTTAGGTCAGGCCTATTTTAATTCCCCTGGGACTGGTGCTGGGCTGAGACTGCCTTCCAGGGCTGACATGGAGAAGTACTGGGTTGGTTCACCCCAGCTGGGCTGCTGAGGGTTTGAGGAGGTGGCAGAGGGAGGAGGGAAGGAGGTGAGGAGGCAGGCAGGCAGGGGCAGGTGACCTCAGCCTCATCTGGGGCCCCTTCAACCTGTCCCTTCCTGTGGAGCCCCCCAACACATACTTAGGGGCGAGGAGAGGGCATGATTTATGTTCCACCAATGTGCAGTATGATTTTGATGCCCTCTCCTGCCTCAGTTTCCCTACCTGTGTCATGAAGGGCTGTTTTGATGATGCTAGCCAGCGTGTCTAGGTCTTTGTGTTCTTGCGATTAAGAGCACAGGCTGGTGTCCTGATGCTGCCATCGTGTGACCCTGTCAAGTTATAAAACCTCTCTGTGCCCAAATGTCCCCAGCTGCAAAATGGGGATAAAAATAGGAGTGATCTCAATCAGTATTGGGAGTGAGATGACAGAAGGCATGTGACAAAGTGGTCATGTGGCCACTGCCTAGTACTTGGTAACTGCTTGGCAGGAGGTAACTGGTGCTGGTGGCGTTATTATTGGTCATCCACACAAGGTGCCCCTTACCTCCCAGCCCCTCCTCAGCCTAGACTGAGCCTCAGATGCTGGGTGCTCATTGACATTCTGACACCAGGATCCGCGCCCAGCCTGCGTAAACCTATCCCATGTCTATCACCAGATCTGGTAATTAACACCCTTGACGGTTTTTATTGGAATGAAGCAGGACCTGCACATGACTTGCTTTTTAATTAATAACCAGCCTCCCTCCTCAGTCCCCTCCCCTCCTCCTGCTGTCCTTCAGGACAGGCTGGGGTGGGGGCCTGGAGCAGCCCAGGACTGTTCAGCTACCTCTGGAGGGAGGGGTGCACAGCAGGGCCCAGGGAGGCGGCCCCTGGTCATCTCCCCACATATGCCCCAAACCTTCCCTGTGCAGGACAGAGAGCTGGCTCTGACATGGCCCCTGACCTTGGGGAGCATGTAGCCCAGAGTGGCCAGACCCACAGACACATTGATCCCAGGAAAAGGTGCTACAGAAGAGCAGAGCCAGAAACAGCCAGCTTGGCCCAGAAGCACTGGGAAGGTGCCTTTGAGCTGATGCTTAAAAGATGACCGTAGCTCTCCTGGTGGGAAGAGAGAAGCCACCGCTCCAGGCTTCAGGAGTGGCCTGTGCGAAGGCTCAGAGTCAGGGCAAGACCGGGTGATTGGAATGGGTCTTCGCTCACTAGAGAAATGGGGGGTACTGGGGACGTGGTGGGAGAGGGCGCTGAGGAACCAGGCAGCACGGGCCTGAGCTCAGGGGTAAGAGCTTGGCTTTACCCTGTGGGCAACACGGAACCTCAGCAGCTTATGTACAGAGAAGCGACGTGATCAGATCTGATTTTTAGAATCACTGTTTGGGTGTCCGGGGTGTGAAAGGGACTAGTGGGGAACAGGACGGCTGTAGGGGTAGCTGGTTGTTAAAGCCGGGGTCCATGACCAGGCTCTGAGGCCTGGTCACCCCACCAGGGGCCCAGGAGCTTGGACCTTCTCAGCTCATGTGGCCTGGCAGCCTCCCTCCTCCCCTAAACTCACCTCCTTCATCCTGCTATTTTTAATGTAGCACCTTGTTGAGATTCAAATGAGCATCTCCAATCTGGGCTCTTTTGCATAATTTCCCTCAATTAACATTTTTAAGATGTCAAAGAAGACAGTACACACCCCCAAATGGAGACTCCCTCACTCAAGAGGGACCCGGCTTCTTGGGAGAGGAGCACTCTCCCCTCGTCCTGAAAGCCAAGTCCCTGACAGGGACTTGTTGAGCTTGACCGAATGAGCTTGGGTGGGCCCTTGACCTGTCTGGGCCTCGGTTTCCCCATTTGTGAAATGAGGGGGCTGGTGGCATGATCTCTAAGGAGCGCTGCCCACTCTTGGCTCAGAAACCACACGCGGTCTCCTTTTCTCCTGGCAAGCGTGAGGACAGTAAACCCATTTAACAGACAAGGAAACTGAGACCCAGAGAAAGGGAGGAATTTGCCCAAGGTCATTTAGGACTTTGGTGGTGGCATTAGACCCAGTCCCTCCATCTCACTCCGTAAGGTCTCCTGAGTTCTATGGGCTTCCAGGGTATTTGGGAAGGCAGACCCCCCACGGGAAAATGATGCCCCTGAGGGCTGGGGCAGCCAGGAAACCCTTCCTTTCTGTTCCCCAGGTCTTAGCCCAAACTTGCCTCCTTCAAGTAGTCTTCTCAGATCTCTCGTTTCTCTGAGCTACTTTTGTCCCTTGCCGTCCACATTGCCCACCATCGCGCGGTCCCCTCAGGTGGTCCTCTTCTCCCAGAATGCTCTGGTCTCCTTGCTGGGTGGAGCTTCATGAGGGCAGGGATGGAAACCCCTTCGTTTCTGGCCTTCCTGCCTCCTTGTCCCAGGAGGCTTTGCAAACAGGGCTGGCCATCCCAAATGCCTGCATCTAACACGTGGCAGGACACTCCATGTACACTGGACGTGTGAATGAGTGCCGGGCACTCACACAGGTCACCCTTTCCTTCGCTAGACTGGATGCACCCCTAGGGTAGGGTTCAAGTTATCGCCTCTTTTTGGCTGACAAGTCCAAATAGGATTCGAGTTACCATATAGGGCTGAGTTTCTGTTGGTGCCCAATAAGGCATTTGGGGATTTTGGTCACTTTGCTTCCTAAGTCCATGTCTCCTCGTCTGGAAAACGAGAATTCACAAGCTTTTTAGGGGGCATCTCTTACATGCAGGGCACAGTAGTAGACCCTGCGACCCACGGAGGAAGCAGATCTGACCATCCTTGTCCTCTCGGAACCTAAGTTTAGTTAGGGAGACAGACACATCTAGGAAAAGATACCAGGTTATTAGATCAATGCTCTGAAGAGGGCAAGTAACAGGCCACGGGGACGTGGGGGAGGGGAAGACACTAGTGTCTGAGGTGGACCTACATGACGAGAGGAGGGGGAGGCCAGATCAGGAGGAGGAAAAAGCCTGAGCACATCCTAGGAGACAGGAGATAATGCAGGAGCCATTGGGAATAGTGTGCCTGGCTTGACCCAAATGTGGGAGAGAAGGCAGGGAAGGGAAGTGGCAGACCTATTGGAAAGCGCCCTGAAGTTGCGGGGGTGGGGGGGACCTCAATTGTAACATTGGAGGGGCACAGCACTATTTGTGGCACTTTTACCCACATGGCCGGGGCTGTTGGTGTCCTTCCCCTATGCCCTTGGCCAACCTGGAGTCACCTGCCAACAGCTACCTCTAACTGTAACTGAGGGCAACGTCTGGCTCCAGGTGAGTGCCAGACAATGGGGGAGGAGCTGGTGACCGAACCGCCCAGCTGCTCCCACTCAGTGGGATAATCCTGAGGTATGCTGTCCTCCCCAACTTTCAAAAGGTCTCTAGCAAGACTGAGCCCTGAAGGTTACCTGAAGGTTCACTAGCTTTCCTCCCTGTTCCACCCTCCACATCCTAGTGTCATGTGCCAATCATCTGCACCCAAGTCCTTGGGGCATCTGAGTGAAGACAGCCAGAATTTCCTATTTCTCTGGGATCAACTTGATCAGGAAGAGGAAGAGATGTAGTAGACAAGGTAGGAGAAACAACCCAAGAGGGCAAAGCTGCAGGAGCCACGGAGAAGGGAGGCGTCTGCAGCTATAAAGGTTGAGACACCCCAGATGTAAGGGTCTGTGGGATGTGGTGGCATCTTCTTCCTTTCATTTTTTTAGTTATCTTGATTGCACCTTGTTTCAGAGAGGACTTAAAGCCACTTTTAACCACATATGTACAACAGTCACATCAGTTGGGGTCACCGTGTGCCTTATGAAGTGACATTGTCCCATCACAGGGCCTTGGTCCTTAAAGCCACCACTTCAGCCTCCCGTTGTACACACTGGAGCTCAATAGTATTAATATTGCTGGTTTATCTGGCACACCTGTCCAGACCAAAGCTATCTTCTCTGATCTCTGTTGGGTGCATGAAGGTAAATTTCACATACTGAGTTTTAATCTTTTTCTTATTGATTTGTAGGAATTCTTTACATATTACAGATCTCATTTTTTTGTCAGTTACAAGTGCTGCAAATCTTTTCCCAAACTGACATTTATCTTTCATTTTGTTTTCAATATTTATTTATTAGGAGAATTTAAATATTTTATTAATTAGAAGTTTTAGATTTTAATATACTCACATTTGTCAATATTTTCATTTAACATTTGTGCTTTTTACCATGTTGTTTCAGAAAAACTTTCTATGGCTAATTCTGTTGGTGTTGTCTAATATCCATTCTACTCTTCTTCCTTAGTAACAAAATTTCAATTTTTAGCCTGGACATATTGCTACCCAGCTGTAAGACTACATTTCCCAGTCTCCTTTCCAGCTGAGTGTGGCTATTAGAGTGACAGCTGGCTAATAAAATGTGAATGAAAGTGTTTTGTGGGACTTCTAGGACATTACCCTCTTTCATCTTTCTCATTCTGCCATCTAGAAGGTAAATGTGATGGTTGGGGCTCCAGCAATCGTCTTGGACTTTGAGATGACCTCAGTATGGAAGAATGTGCTGAGCATGGCCAGGCAGAAAGTTAGAAGTCTATTTCATCACAGTGAATCAGTCATAATAGTTTTTCTGGTTTTGTTCTGTTTCGTTGCCTATCTCTAGAGTGATTACACCTAAGATAAGACGATCATAAACAGAGAGAGCTTACTTAAGCCACTATAGCTTTGGGTTTTTCTAATCTGATACACTATTCTACATTTTCCTTTCAAAGTTTCATAACTTTACTTTTCACACATAGCTCTTTAATTCATCTGGAGTTGATTTTTGCTTATGTGGGAGGTGGGAATCTAATTTTATCCTTTTTCCATATGGACAGTTAATTGTCCTAGCATCATTTATCGAATAGTCCAAAACAAAATAGAAGGTATTTTTGGAATAAATTTAGTAAAAATTGCTGAAGACCTTTATAGATAATATTGTAAAATTAACTTAAGGATGTAAAATTTTAAAATGCTTAGATACACAGAAAAATATACCGTGCTCACAGATGAGAAGGTAACTCTCCCCTAAATCAATCTGTAAATTCAATGCCACCGCAATCAAATCCTGCTGTGGGTTTTTCAAGTTACATGTGCAAAGATAAACTTAAAAAAAAAATAAAAAGTTTAAGAACTTAGAGGAAATGAAGGCAGGAAAATAAGATGAAACCAGAGGTGAGGGCGTGTGGTTGTCAAAGGTGGGCCACGCATCTCCCTTTGAAACTTTCGGGCACGGATACACAGAGGGAAACGTGATCAGTTTTTATCTAAAAAAATAAAAGCACACCGTTGCCAGGTAAACAAAGCTGTTCCCGGAATAGGTGGACAAATGGGGTGTGGGGTGAAGGCTAAGGAGCACAGGGTTTATTTTCAGGGTGATGAAAATGTCCTAATATTGATTTTGATGTTTGCACAACTCGGTGACCATAGGAAAAAACTTGCATTGTGCACTTTAAATGGGTGAATTGTATGGTATATAAGTTACATCTTAAGAAAGCTGTTAAAAACTAAAAGGGGAACAAAGAACACACAGGCAGGCCCTGTAGATGTGTGGGCGTGAGCGAGGCTTCCTGACAAGCCCTCTAGGATAAACTGGCTCTAAGTCGGGCCTGGGGGGCTCTGTGGGGCAACTCGCTGAAAGGGGTCATTACCTAAAAGCCTGTAAAATCTCAAGATTTCCCAGTCCTGACCCAGGATGGTGAGTCTGAGCCCTCTGGTGGAGATAACTAGCAGGTAAGCCAGACCTGGCCTGGGCCCTTGGGAAGCCATATCTTCTGCCTACAGGAGAACGCTTCCTTTTTTGTTTTTTTAAAAAAACTTTTTATTGAGGGATTACATAAAAGTACACAAATCATAAGTGTTTGGCAGGTTGGATTTTATAAACTGAATAGTTTCATGCAACCAGCACCCAGATCAGGAAATAGAATGTGCCTGGCCCCCAGAAGTCCCTTCATACCTCTTGCTGGCCATCGTCCAGCAGCTGGACTTCTGAGAGCATGGATGACCACTGCCTGTTTCATTCCTTATACACATGGAACCCTGCAGTATGTGTCGTTTTGTCTGGCACCTTTCAATTATCCACTACTTTTCTGTTCTTTATAGCTGGTGGGTAGGGGTGGGAAAGAGGCGAAACAAGCCTGACAAGTAGACATTCTAGGGGCTCCTGGTGACCAGCGAGGGTTCTGGCAAGAAAGTGCTGGGATGGGGTATCTAACTGGCTGGCCTTAGTCATGAGCCCAGGTGTGACCGATCGTAGGTGACCCTGAAAATGATCCCTGTCGGGATGAATTCTGCAAGAGCCAACTATTCCTTGACTCTTGGCTCATTAGGAGGATGCTTGCACGGGATCTCTGCATAGTGCTATGTGAATAGCGCCTCCTGGGGCTGTGCGACGTGGTGGCTCAGTCGTTACACGGCCTTTCGGAGAACAGGACCAGACCATCCAGGAACTCAGTGTCTCAGGGCAGCCTGGAGTAAAGCAGGGCCAGCGGCCTGGTGTAGAACCTCTTCTGCCCTCCTTCATGCCAGCTCTCAGGACTCCAGCATCAGGTCAGACCAGGGTCCCACTGGAGGGTGAGGGACATGGGTGGGACCTCATGCCCAGTGTCCCCTCTAGGTTCCTGGCATCTTCCAGGCATAATATTCCCTGACGCCAATGGCTATGGGTGTCAGAGACCACAGATGCTAAAACATGAAGGTTCTTAGAGGAAGCCTGGGTGACATGAGATTCAAGCAACCATGTACTTCAGTAAATCAAGAGTGATGTTTGCACGGACAGGCTAGTGAGTCTCTTAGATTGAGCTTTTTGAGAAAAGCAGTTGTGAAAGGGCAGGGAGATCCATGGGGCAGCTTGAGGAGACTTGTAAGGACAGCCAGGAGTAAAGCACCCGACCTTTCTGGAGGGCACTGTGTGCTCTTGGGGTGAAGTGGAGGCAGGAGACCGGAGACGGGAAGCAGAGAACTCAGACGTGGCCACGTGGCCCGCGTTTGCCATCCCTCCCACCATCCGCCATGTGATCTTGAGCCAGTGTTTACTCTTCTTGCGTCTCATTTGCTCATCTGCAAAACAGAGTTGATGACGATCATAAAACATCCATTGCATGTGTGAAGATTGAATGCCTGGAAGATTAAGAAGTAATCACTGAGATAAATAAGAATTTTAAACTGAGGAAATCAAAAGCCAGCAAAGACTTAAAATCAAGAATTTTTTAAAGTAACGAAAATATTTTAAGACAAAAGAAATAAAAGACTAGGACCAATGATGTGGCAACTTTAAAATATAAATGAGAGGAGAGCTAAAATATAATGCAAAGTTAAAATCAGTAAATACAAAATTAAAATGAAAAACCGGGACGTAAGGCTTAAAAGTTACCCTTAACAAGAGATAAAAGTTAAGAGGTTTAAAATAATGATAAAATAAAGTGACAAAATGAATGTGATTTAAGTTAGAAGATCAAAGCCTAAAGTCTGAGATTAAGAGATTAACGTATGAAAGTTAAAGATGTGAGAGTTTAAGAAGATGCAGACGGCCACCCATGAGACAAAAAGAGATCTTCAAGGAGACAGGAGGGTGGATGAAGAACCGACACGAAGAACGAAGACAGTGATGTTTACCTTTTAAACAAAAAGTAAACTTTAAAGAGGACTAGGAGACAATAGCAAAAATCTTGACGATTACAGATGCAGATGGTCAAGTAAACTCAGGCTACAAAAAAAGAATGAGAACAATTAAGTGACTTGTAAAGGGCTTCAGGAGAAGGAACGTTGTTTAGAATGGAGGGCGAATCTGGGAATGTTTGGAGCTCAGAGAAGCTGGCAAAGAGAAGGGCAAGGTTGAAGGTTTAGGGGTGTGTGTGTGTGTGTGTGTCTGTGTGTGTGTGTGTGTGTGGGACAGACAGACAGACAGACACAGATGGTCAATAGGGACATTGTGTTGGGCCTTATCAAAGAGAAGGGCAAGGTTGAAGGTTTAGGGTGTGTGTGTGTGTGTGTGTGTGTGTGTGTGTGTGTGTGTGTGTGTGTGTAGGGGAATAGATCCATCCGACAACTGTTTATTGAGCACTTACTAAGTGCCAGGTGCTGAGCTAAAAGCTAGTGGTATGGTTGAGCCCAAACCAGTGACTGCCTGCCCTTGGAGAGAGACAAGTGTTAAAAAGTTCCCTACGAGTATGTCTCTTTAGACTATGGTGCATGCCATGAGGGTATGAAGAGAGTGCCGCGGGGGATGAGGGGGCAGAATGGTGTGTGTGTGTGTGTGTGTGTGTGTGTGTGTGGTCACTGGAAAGGCTTCTCTGAGGGTGTGGGGTTTGAGCCAGGATCTGAGGGCTGAGCCAAGAGAAGGCGGGGTGGGAGTACCCCAGGGAGGTCCAGGCAGGAGGAGGGCAGAATGAAGGTCAGAAAGTTATGAACATAATGAAGTCCAGGGATGTGCACACAGTGAGGGGGAAAATGAAGATGCTCCTGGTAAATTTCAGGCTCTAGGCTTCTGGGAAATTAGATCCCAGGTTGTTCATGGGGGTCAGAGGGGAGAGTGGCTGCTGCAGCTGGGGGACGCTGGCTATAAGGGGTGTCTAGATGGGTGTTGGGGCAGCCCTGGAGATGGCAGGTCCTTCCCTCTACTGGTATGTTTGAGAGAAAGAGCAGAAAACTGTGCCCAAGATTCCAGAGAAGATACTAGAACTGAGGCTCCTGGTTATTTGCCTTCCCCCTTGTTGCCTGCTGAGGGCTGGACTGAGAGGGCTGAGGGTGACACCTGGTGGTGATTGGGAAGCATGACAGATGAGGCTTGGCTGATGGGTCACCACAGAGCCAGGGCTCTGTGTTTCACCCTCCAGTTTCACCCTCATTTCCCTCAGGAGGAGAAGGCCAAGGCCTTCCGATTGACCTAGATGATCTGACTGAAGTCGCCCAGAGCAGGCAGAGCAATGAGGGGAAGCGCAACAAGAGAAGTGCCAGTTCCTGAGATCACTCCCCCTTCACCCCTGCCATGTAACAGACCCTGTGTCCAGGCGGGGGAGTGGGGGGGG
>NW_006441386.1:6029915-6074008 GCF_000325575.1 Pteropus alecto
ACAACCCTGTGCAGTGTGTTTCACTGTCCTGACCACAATGGAGATGGGAAAGCAGAGGCTCAGGGAAGTATAGGGGTCTGGCAAAGGTCATAAACCAGGTAAGTGGCTGAGCTGTAATTCAAGCCCAGATGTTCTCATTCTTAAGCCTGCTCAGGTTCCTTTCATGTCCCAACGGGCTGCTCTCCAAGGGCCAGCGTTGTGCACATCGGAGCGGAGGTGTCATGAGGACACTGCTCCTTGCTGCAGTCCACAGTGGATCAACCCTGCACCCACGCACTGCTGCTCCAGATTCTACTTAATCTCTGAAGGGAGGGACCTGCCTGACCCCACCCCCGGAGGAGTGACCCAAGAAGGATGCTCCCCTGACCTCTGCCCAACTCATGATTCCCAACATTTCCCTCTGTGACCCCCACGCCTGGGGATCGTGCTTCCCACTTTAAAGATGAGGAAACTGAGGCCTTGCCCAGGGCCACAGGTAAGTTGGTGAGTCAGAGATGGAACCTGGGTCTCAATCACTGCATGGCACTGCCTCTCATTGACAGATGCAGGATGTGGTTTACCCTATCGGGAGTATAAAAGGAGTCCCATTCTTGGCAGATGAGAAAGAATCAGAGGAGGACTGCTTTAGAGCAGCATTTCTCAAAGGCAGCACTACTGACGTTTCTAAGCCAGGTGATTCTTTGTTCTGGAGGCCTGTCCTGTGTACTGCAGGCTACCCAGCAGCACCCTTGGCTTCTAACCATGAGATGTCGGTAGTAACCCCCCAGTTGGGACCACTCAAAGTGTCTCAAGAAATTGCCAGATATCCCCCAGGGAGCTGAGAATCACTGGCTTGGAGAGAGTTGTGTGGTGAGTCCCACCTTCTGGGGGAGGGCAGGGTGCCTACCTCCCAACCAAAGCCTCAAAGCCTCGTAGGAGGGGCTTTAGGAAGACCCCTTGGAGAGCTCGTTATGCCTTCCTCGAGGTTGGGGAAAACAGTGGACATTTTAAGTTGTGCCTAACATTTTAAGTCGTAAACTGAGACGATGCTTGCAATCAAAATGACCTTTGTACTCTCTTACCTTTGAATGTTGACTGAGGCGGAGGGGCCTGCCCAAGTCTTGTGCAGGGTCAGGGGCAAGAGCACCCCCACTTGAATAGGCTTCATGACAAATAAAGAGACAAAGATAAAGTTGCTGCTATGACTACACCCTGTGAGTCCTGCTTGGATCTTTGTCATTGGCGTTCTGCAGATTTAATAAAATATGACAAAATGCGGACTTCTTTTTATTTATGATGATCGTGATTCTTTGCATTTCATATTTATATATTTTGTCAATTCTGGAAATTTCTCAGCTGTTTCCTCTTTAAATAATGTCTCTCTTCAATTTTATTTTCTTTTGGAACCCAGCGAGGCACATATTAGCCTTTCTTTTATTCTCTGTCTCTTATTTACTCAGTAAATATTTATCGAGCACGATGCCAGGCACGATTCCAGGCGTTTGGCCTCGGTAGGCTCCTTTGTGAATCTGAACCAGTCCTTTCCATTTTCCACCTCTGGGTAATCTCTTCAGACCTATCTCTAGTTTTCCAATTCCCCATCAGCTTTATTTAATATTTTGTTTTAAATATCTATTGAATTTTAAGTTCAGCGATGAGATTTTTCATTTTAGAAGTTCTAATTAGATCTTTTCAAACGAGTCTGGTCTTTTTTCTTTTTTTCTTTCCTTGATAGTGTCATGCTCCTTGCTCCTGTTTTAAAGAATCTTATTTCTTTAAAACTTAAAGATAAAGCAACTTAAAGATAAAGCAATTCCAGCATCTGAAGTTCTTTTTCTCCTGGCTTTTGTTGGCTTTTGCTTTGCGTATGGTTAAATTTTGGAGTGTGAGCTTCTGTTCAGTGGGAGTCCCAGAGGCCCGGGTGATGGCACATTCCATCAGAGTGGACTTGCTCTGGTTTCTGCCAGGTGCTCTGTAGCAGGACCACTTCAAAGTCATCTGCCGGCTTAGTAGTCCCTAAATTACCTCAGTGGCACAAATTTAAACTCCACTCTCTCATGAGGCTTGGGTTGTTGGAAAGTCTGTGATTTTTTGTTTCCCCCACCCAGAGTCTAGGCCAAGACACTCAAGTTTCTTGTCCCCTCCTTTTGCCTGGGCAAAGATTTTCTAGCCCATACTTCTAGGAAGGTCATAGTTGCGTAGTTTTTGACTTCTGGTGGGCATCTTGGTTCCAGTTTTCCACCCTGCCAAGCCTTGTCCTCTGAGCGCCTTGTGGCCATGAAATCCCCAGCCTTTGGGTTTCCGACACGGGCAAATGCTCCGGGCAGCTGCAGCTAACGCATTGGCTTACCACTCTGGGTTCCAGATCTTGGTTTTCAGCCCTTGGGGATTTACTGTACTTTCCTGCAAGCTCAGCATATGCTTTAAAAGCACATGTGTTATATTTTAACTGGCAAATCACAACAGGAGAAATTCTATGAAGAGGAATTTTTTTAAAAAACAAAGTTTCGCCTGCTATATTGTCAGAAACAGAAATCTCACGTGTCTTCAGGAGCACATCTGTAATTCTTCTGGATTCTGAGGTAAATTGTTTTCAGAGGTTTGTTTTTCTGCTCCTCGTCTCCCAATGCCATTCTCTTTCATTTTTTCTGCAGTGTTTTTCTAGGTCCTATACTGCTGAGTTTTTTACCCCCTCTTTCCTGACTCTCTGGTCTGGGAATAGCTCAGAGTGAGGGCTCTGTTTGCTCACTCCTGTGGTCCAGTTTTCAATTCCCATGTGGAGTGTGGGTGGGAGCCCAGTTCCTCAGTGTGACCCTCCGTGTGTGCCTCTGCTTGGCATCCCATCCTGGCACCTCCCCCCGCACCTCCCCTGGGGCGGCCCCACTCCCCGGCACACGTGAAGTCCCCTGAGGTCTGGGTCACAGGACACAGAGGCTTGATTACTGTCGTCAGACCTCCCAGATCCTGGCATCAGGTTGTCTGTCCATCTTATTGTATGGTGTTATAATGAACCTTTTGCTTTTCCTGTGTCTTCATGGGTATAGCATACAATATTTCTAACTCAGTTGTGCATCAAGAGGAAAGTGGATAAAGTCAAATACCATATTATCTCACTTATATGTGGAAACTGAACAGAACAACACCAAACCATAGATATAAAGAACAGATTGGTGGTTTTCAGAGGCAGGGCATGGAGGGTGGGCAAAATAGGTGAAGGAAGTCAGAAGGTACAGACTCCCAGTAACAAAATAAATAAGTCGTGGGATGTAATGCACAGCATGATGACTACAGTCAATAATACTGTGTTGCATCTAAGAGAATAGATTTTAAAAGTTCTCAACACAAGACAAAAACTGTGACTATGTATGGTGATGGATGTTAACTAGACTTGTGATAATCATTTCATGATATATACATATAGCCAATCATGTTGTATACCTGGAACTAAGAAATGTGGTTATTGTATTGGCAAGTTGGCAGAGGCTGCATTGTAGTTTCTCCACCTGAAAACCAAAGCCCTTATTACTTCTTTCTTCTATTCGAAATTTTAAGGTCAGCTTATTACATTTAATGATGAAAGTTATCAAAAGAATATCCTTCTGAAAATTATTTTTTCTTAGAAAAAAGAACATAAAAATTCAAAACACTTTCAGGGTAGCCTCAGATACCATGCCTGCAGATGGGGACAGGCCATTGATCACTCTCTGGTCAGCAAGATTGTAGCCCGGACCATCCTCCTAACCCTCTTGCTCCAAGTCACCCATTTCCTGGCACAAAGCCTCATCCACCTCCACGTGTTTGCGGCACTTCCTGCAACCGGACATCAGATGCCTGAAGATCATGATCTGTTTCAAATTACTGTTTCCTACTTAATGATTTTTTTCTTCTTGTTCTTTTTCCACTGATTTCTTTCTAATTTCCAAGAGTCCCATGTCAAACTTGACCTTCCAACTTGAGAAATTGTTAATTGTAACGGAACACCATGGAATAATTGCTTTGTGGCTCCTGTTTTTCCGTTGCATATTCTGTCTTTTTTTTCTTCTGGTGTTTATTTGATCTACTATTTCATTTAATTTTTCTTGCAAGGCAGACAATAAAGTTAAGATCATGACCACGCTGAGGGTTTCTTTTGCCCATAGTGCTAATTTAAAAATGTCAGAGACATCCTTGTGTTTTAGATTCTCTTCTAGAGAATACTACATAAAGGGGGAATTCTTTCGGGTATTTTTCACTGCATGTGAATGTAGTGAACTTGAATGTAGTCTAGACAGCTTCATCATTTTCTTCAGCCTCAGATGTCAGAGTAATGGTGAAGCTGGGGGGATTTCCTGGTAACGACACTGTCGAAGCCTTCTTTACCCATCTCCCTCACATCCTGCAGCATGACAGGGAGAGAACGAGAGCAGGCCTGGAGCTGGACAGAGGCAGGGAGGGTGGACGCCAGCACCTCCAGCGCACAGCACTGCTCCTTGCCAGACTCTGGCATGGTGGCCCTCTCTGCTGCCCTTGGATGGCCAGGACACTGTGGTGGGATGGTGGTCATGGGCACAAACCCAGGCCAAGTAAGCTGAGCACCAGCCCCCATTACTCCCTGGTTCTGCATTTGACTCCGTCATAACATTTTTCAAATTTATTTTTTATTAAGATTTTTTTCCCAAAAGAAACATTGTGTCATTTCCTCCCCAGCTTTACTGAGATATAATTGACACATAACATTGTATAAGTTTAAGGTATACAATATGACTATTTCATATATGTGCATATCGCAAACTAACTATCATCCCTTCTAACTTCTAAATCAAGCGACATCAAACAGATTCTAATGTACAGCATGAGGACTATGATTAATAGTAGTGTATTGTATGCCTGACATTTGCTAAGAGAGTAGATCTTAAATATTTTCACTACACAGAAAATGGTAACTTTGATGCGTTTAATTCGCTTGATCATGGTAAGCATTTCGTAATATATACATGTATTAAAACATGTATTTAACGCACACCTTAAATATATATATATAACTTTTTATTTGTAAATTATACCTTAATAAAAGCTAAAAAAAGAAAATGATAGGTAGTAGCAAATGAAAAAAGAAAACATAGTATATATATGTATATATATATATATACATATATATATATACATAATGGAATATTATTCAGCATTAAAAAGGGAATAAAATCCTGCCATTTGTGACAATGTAGATGGACCTTGATTGAGGACATTATGCTAAGTGAAAGAAGTCAGTCACAAATGGACTGATATGGTATGATTTCACTTATATGAGATATCTAAAGTAGTTAAACTTACAGACACAGAAAGTAGAATGGTGAGTGCCAGGGAGAGGTGAGGGATAGAGAGGTAGTGTTTAATGGATACAGAGTTTCAGTTTTGCAAAATGAAAACATTCTAGAGATCCGTTGCAAAACTATGTGAATATAGTTAACACTACTGAATTGTATACTTTAAAATGGTTAAGATGTTAAATTCTATGTTATGTGATTTTTACCACAATTAAAAATGAAAAAAAAAATTAATTTACCATCTGCACAGCCTTCCCCTCACCCCAAGTCTAGTGCAGTTGCTGAAATGATTCTTGGTATTTTCTCTTCTTTCTCCGGCTAACATGTTAAGTTGCATCAACTGATCTTTTCCCAGACATTATCTGAACGAATGAACATGTGGACACACCATTATTTAACAGATTCCTAATACAGTTTGGCATGAATATTAATAAATCACAATCTTTCCACAATCTTACTGGTACATGGCAATTATCATAATGCAAAGTTTTTTCTTAAAAAAAAGCTTACTGAAGCAAACATAACATAAAATTAATCATTTTAAAGAGGCATTCAGTACATTCCCAAAGTTGTGAAACCATCACCTCTATCTTGTTTCAAAACATTTTCATAAATTCTAAGTAAACCTCGTATCCATTGAGCTGTTTCTCCCCACGTCCCCTTCCCCTCAGACTCTGGCAACCAGCGACCTGCTTCCCGTCTCTATGGATTTATCTCTTCTGGACATTTCCTATAAACGGAATCATGATATGTGACCTTGTGTGTCTCTCTGGCTTCTTTCACTTAGTTTGGAGGTTTATCCGAGTTGGAGTATATATTAGTACTTCATTCCTTTCTATGGCTGAATAACATTCATTGTGTGGATATATTATTTTGTTTATCCATTGATGGACATTTGTGTTGTTTTTACTTTTTAGCTATTATAAATAATGCTGTTCTGAACATATTATATACAAGTGTTTGTGTGAATATGTTTTAATTTATACTGGGGATATACCTAGGAATGGAATGGCTGGTTTATAATGGCAATTCTTTTTTTATTATTATTTTAATTTTTATGAGTTTATTTGAGCCAAACCAATGACATATCCTGGAGAGCAAGATCTCAAATTCTCTCATGGCAATTCTATATTTAACATTTTAAGGAATCGCCAAACTGTTTTCCAAAGTGACTGGATCATTTACATTCCCACCAGCAATGTATGAGTTCCAATTTCTCCACCTCCTCGTCAACACTTGTTAATGTATGTCTTTTTTCTTTAGCCATCCTAGTAGGTGTGAAGTGGTAACTCAGTGAGGTTTTGATTTGCGTTTTCCTAATGACTAATGAAGCTAAGCATCTTTTCATGTGCTATTGGACATCTGTGTATCTTCTCTGGAAAGATGTGTATTCAGATTCTTTGCCTATTTTTTAATTGGATTATTTGCCTTTTTATTGTGAGTTGAAAGTGTTCCTTATATATTCTAGATGCGACCCTTATCAGATACATGATTTGCAAACGTTTTCTCACATTTGGTGGGCACTCTTTGGAGCAGAAAAGTTTTAAATTTTGTTAAAGTCCAAGTCATCTGTTTTCGCCCTTTGGTTACTTGTGTTTTAGGTTCATATCTCAGTGACTGATTCCAGGGCCGTGGCAGGGAAGATACAAGATGAATTTGGAGAATACTGTAGTACCAGAAAGTAAGGAAGTCCTTAAAAAAGCAAAAGGATGGGGCATGTCAAAGAGATAGGAGAGCCAACTGAAAGGGCCCCCAATGACCAAAATCACACAACTTGAACAACAAAGTAAATATAATATTGGATAATAACCCAATATTATATTTAGTCCATTAGTCCATAGTGAAATAAATAACTGGATAAATAAACAAACGGGGGAGAAGGGACAACTCTTCCTTACAGAAGTATTCCAGTTAATCAATGGAGAAAGAATGAGGGAACTAGAAAATCACTATTAGAATATCACAGTAAAAATTGCCTCAGGCGAGATTCACGAATGGATGTGAAAATCAGTGGTGAAAGTTTGAGAAGCAAATGGATATTTGCATAATCTCAGAGTATCTCATCCCAAGTAGTTATGAATTACTAAGGGAAAAAGTAACGTGATGGTGGAGAACGCTGGTGCTGTGTGCCAGGATTCTCCACTGTCCGATTACACTTCTTTGTGCACGTCGCCTTAGTCAAGTGATCATCACAGACATCGAATCAGGTGCCTCTGATACGGTGCACTGGGAAGGCACATGACTTCTGTGCTCAATCCAATCATGAGAAAACACCAGACAAGCCAGACTGAGGAGCATTTGATAAAATAACTTCAGTGCTCTTCAAGTGTGCCAGGGTTATGAAAGACCAGGAAACTCTGAGAAACTGTTACAGATTGGAGGAGGTTAAGAAGACATGACGAATATGTCCCACATGGATCCTTTATGGGATCCCGGAACAGAAAAGAGACATTAGAGGAAACACCAGTGAAATCCAAATAAAGTCTGTACTTTCGTCAATAGTATCCTGCCAATGTCAGTTTTCTAGTTTGGATCATTGAACTGTAGTTGTGCAAGAGGGTCACTGTCGAAGGGTGTGTATGGGAATGCTACTATTTTTGCAGTTCTTTAAAGTCTGGAATTATCCGAAAATTTAAAAGTTAGAAAAGTCAGTGTAAGAGGGGTATGGGGATGCCCTCTGTCTGGAATGGCTGGCTCCCAACCCCCTCCCACCAGCCGGCCCCCTCCTACCGTAAGCCAGATCCCATTCAGCGGGAGACCTGCCCATTGGCTCCTGCAGCATCAATGCAGGGATGCCTGTGGCAGCAGTGAGCGGCTGCACTGAGCTCTTGGAGCTCCTCTCACATCACGTGAGCAATCTGCTGTCTCCCAATCTGGACCATCGAGGGGCCCACCAAACTGAGGTGGGGGCTCCCAGGGACCCACAGATGCTCTCTTGCAGATGGAGAAGGGGCAACTTCCCTGCTAGGCTGGGAGAGTTGAAGAAACCACCAGGTGGAGCCTTTAGTCTAAGGGCTTCTCTGGGGTCTCATTTAGACCCCACCGTGCACAAGGTCGTTTTTATTTTCCCCATTTTGCAGATGAGAACCCTAGGGCACAGGGAAGTTGAGCAATGGGCATGGCCCACACAGCCAGAGAGTGGTTGGCTGGGCTGGACCCCAAGGGTGTGCAGTGCCTGTGCTCTTTCCAGAGGGGTCCTGTCAGAGATGACTCCTCTCACCCCCAGGATTGCAGCTCTGAAGGTCAAGGCTACCCTCCAGGCCCTCAGCTTTGCACACACCTCCCTGAAGCACGCCCCCACCCGGTGCCTGGAGCTTCCTGCCTCCAGACTGGGAGCCCCTGAGGGCAGCTCTGGGTAATAGTCTATCATAGCCACCTTGTGCAACAACACTCTCCCCGCCCTCAGGAGGCCTTAAGTCCTTTCAGGTGTCTTCCTTCCGCCCTATACCTCCTGGATGCCATGCCCTGGGCAGACAAGGCCTCAGGAAGCTCCTTTTGTGAGAGTCAAGTCCTTTGCCATCTGATCTCATTTCAGGCCCTCTCAGCTTTGGTGATAGTAGGTAAGCCTTGTACTGGAGCCCTGCCCCCAGACCTCGCCCAAGAGGCCAGCCTCCCATTCTCCCCATGACAGTCCCTGCCTGCTCCCTCCCTCCTTCTTCCCCCACCCAGCACCCTCTCCTTCACAGCAGCCAGGGTTACCCCAACTGCTGGCCTGGGAGCCCACGAGTGAGTGGGGGCCTTGTTCTTCTCTGATAGCATGCCGTGCTGTGGAGTTCCCAGTGAAGGTTAAACTGGTTGCGAAAACACTTTAGCCAGGCGACAGTGACACATTTAGTGTCATCAACTCAAGTGATTGGGCTAAACCTCAGGTGAAATGAAGAAAAAACCGTGGGTCACGATGGCGTTTGGTAAATCTCAAGAGGAAAGAAACTTTTTTGTAGCAGCTCTTTGAATTTCAAATGCCGGGCTAGTAAGAAAGTTCTGGAAGGACAGAGACCATTTATATTTTACGTAGCAGAAGCCCAGAGAATAGGGCACTGTTTAAATTTACCAAAATATGTCTCTTGATGAATGCTGTGTTGATTGCTTTCCATTTTTCCCCACCCCCAGACCCACTCTGCACGCCCTCCATCCTGGCTGTGCGCAGGGGCTGGCCTCTCGCCTTCCAACAGGCCCCCTTGCCTTGGCTTTGGGCTGGGTTCAGCGAATGGGCGGGGTGGCAGGAGGGCGGGAGGACGGGCAGGCGCGTTCACTCTTCCAGCTCCTTCCCTGCTGGGCCATGCGGCTTGCTGGGTCCTCTCCACAGCTGCAGCTTTTGCCCAGTTTGTCACAGCCCCTTTGCTTTGCCCCCTCAGGGTAGCAGTGGCTCTGCAGAGTCCTTCATGGGATCCCTTCGCCCTGTCCACACCTGCGCACACAGCCCTCTCCTTCAACTCCTGGCCCCCCTGGGCAGTCCCACCACTTCCTCCAGGACTGCGTCGATATAGCTCCTGAGAAAGGGCACGACGCTTCCGGACACATTCAGCTTAGCCTGGAGAGCCTCATTCAGTCTCCCAGGGAGACAACCTCAACTGCAAAGCCTGTAAAATAATCCACAAAGCTTGCAAATGCTGGCTGTTCATTTGATCTATCGACAGCTTGCTGCAGGAGATAGAATTAGCTTGCTAAAGTTGTAAGCGTTCTCATCTAACTTAACAAACTTGTGTTAGCCGATCCAGCACTATTTTGCCTATCAAGGAGATTTTTCTTTTGGGCCCATTTATAACTCTAACACTCAAATTCAAACCCTCGCCCCTCTCAAAGAGCTGCGGCAAATAAGATTCTTTCCTCTCAAGACTCAAATTCAAATCTAAACAAGGCAGCTCAGCCCCGGATTTCTTCAATGCCAGGCCCTCTGAGGCCCTCATCAGCCACTCACACCTGAGTCAAATTAGCTAGAAGCCCCCCGGGAGCAGTATCAAGGCCAAGCCCTGGCACCAGGATGTCCACAATCCAGGAGAGGCTTGGGAAGCTCAGGACAGAGGAGTAGACGACTGCAGGGATCCTGGACCTCAGTCACAAACTTTATTGTCTTGAGCACAAACTCGCCACACTTTAACAATTCCACTTGGGGGAGGGGAAGGGTGAGGGGAGGGCTTAGGGAAGGGGCATGGCTGAGTCCACACTGGGCAGGCGGAGATGCTCACTGGGAAATCGCTTTGTTGACACCTGTCACCTGCAAGCCCACAGGGAGAGGGTACTCAGCTCTTCCCAGTGTGGGCCTTTGGCTGTTAGTAAACTAATCAGCGCCTCCTGTGGGTGGGCGAGCTGCCTGATTTTGCTGGAAATAGTATTTGACTCTGGGTTAGGCCGGTAAAGCATCGCTTCTACATGATGTTAAAACCGCATGCGAGAGCTACCGAAAGCCGGTGGGGAGAGGGCAGTGGGCCGATGAGACTTAACTGGCTGCCTGCAGGATGGGCACCACCCCCTGTACCTGGGAGCCTTCAGAGGCTACCTGGGCGGCGTCATGGGCTGCATTCCTGTCCTGACGTACCTCGGGAACACCATGATGAGGCACCAGGCTTTCCCCTACAGCCCCAGGCAGGGGAGGGCCCCAAGTGAAAACTCCCTGAGCTGGGGGAGTCGGAGTAGGCCCTCTGCGTTATGCTGCGGCATAAGGCAGTAACCTGCAGGCCCTCCAGCTCTAGAGGTGGGCGTTGTTGGGGCAAAGCTGACTTTTCCCACTGCTCATAAGCCTGGAGAAACTCAGCAGATCTTGAGAGAAAGAGGGAGAGACGGTTAGATTTTTCTTGCCAACAATATCCGTTAGGTTCTTTTCCTGGCTACGGGAGATAAGGCTTAAAAAGCTCTGGGCAGGTACGTGCCTGGTAAGACTGAAAGGGGCTGTTGGTACCTGTGCATTCTGATGTGTGTGCCTGGCACACACATCTCTGAACACTCACCCACATGTACCTGGGTGTGTATGTGCCACATTGCAAGAATGTTTGTGGTGTGTGCAGGCACAGCCCTGCCAGGCCTGGGGCTCAGTCCTGGAACCCAAGCGTGTGCATCTACATGGCCTGAGTGTGGCTGACAACAAACACCTCACCTGCATGGCCACGTGCGCACGCATGACCCCTCTGAGTGTGCATGCGCCAAGGGTCAGTGGCTGTATACATCAGGGACTACACGGGCACACCTGCAGGTGGGAGGCCCAGTTATGGAACATCTAGTCAGCCCAGGGGACGCTGTATTACTGACCAGTCAAAACACACCTGCAGCCCTGTTCTGGGTAGCCCTGCAGTCCCCTGCTCCAGCTGCAAGCCAGGTCAGTACGGTGGGGGGCGGGGGAAGGCGTGGCGGGCTTCCAAACTTTCCTAATACTGTGGCTCCTGGCCTTGGTGACCACCCTCTGGCCAGCAGCTTGAAGTTCTGTGTGTGTGTGTGTGTGTGGGTGGGTGGGTGTTAGTGTTGGGAGAAGAAAGGCCTTGCCCTCCAACACCTTGAACCTGGGACCTTGCTAGGCAGACAGGCTGAGGGGAACTTGCACTCTTGCTTGAAGGAGACTCAGGATGTGGGGACAAGCAGCCTCAGGGACTGCCGTGGCCCAGAAGTGAATGGAGAAAAGGGGGTCTCCACCTGGCTCCTGAGGACTGGACTGCCCACCTCGGTGCCTGAAAGGAGAAGCTGGACATCCTCTGATGCTTTCCTGGGAAGATGGCTCTCTGGGGTCTGAGAGGGACCAAGGAGAAGGAGGGGAAGAAAGGGAGGGCAGAGACACGACCGGGGGCCAAGATGGTTCTGGGGAGAAGGGCCTGGCTGGATTGCCTCAGTCTTCCCACACACGCTCCAAAAACTGCCGGGGTGTCCTGGGTGTCCAGGCTGAAGGTCCCGGGGGCCAGTCCAGGGCTGTGCCACTTTCTGTGGAAGGTCGTGCTTGAGGAATCCTCCTGGTCCGGTGGGGGGTCGGGGTGGGGGATTGTCCACGGCGGAGGGTATGTTACTGTTACAAACACTGTTCTCATCTCCAAAGCGACAGTCCTGGCCCCTGCCTGGAGGCGGGCGCCGCTGGGGCAGAGCGGAGGGGCTCTGGTGCCGACCGGGCTGTTCCAAGGTGTCCCTCAGGGTCAGTGCTTGTCCTGGAGAGAGCAAGGGCTTGATCAGCAAGTGTCTACAGAAATGGCAGAGTGGGTCAGGTAAAAAAGAGGGTGGGGGAGGGCTGGGGGAGGAGAGACCACACGTGCCAGGTAGAGGGGACAGCATTGGCAAAGGCCCTGGGGCAGGAAAAGTCTCTTTGCTGTGTGCTTGAGGCATGGTAAGACAGGAGGTGGGGTGGGAGCTGTTTAGAGGAAGTTGAGGAGAAGAGGCAAGAGCAGGTGGGTTTATAAAGAGCCCTGAGTGCCTGTGTAGAGACTGGAACCAAGAAAATGAAAATTGGAGGTAAGACTCCAGGCCTTGGTTTTCATGACTGTAAAATGGGATGACCCCATGTGCCTCCTAGGATTGCTGGGAGGACAAAGCCACATAAGGTACCAATATCAGTTCCCAGGGTGGCTAGCACGGGTGGCTACTCTGCAGACAACCCCGTCACTCCTCCTCCGTACAGCTCTGTGCCTCTGCCCTGCTTGCAGGTCGGATGTAGGGTCTCCTCCTCTCCCCAACCCATTTCTCCTTTTGTCCCTCACCCACAGGCCTGGCCCTTGGCAGATTCTGTGGCCAAGATTCTTCTGTCTTCAGGTGAGCCCCTGTGGCCGGGGGTTCTACTGTCTGGGTTGGAAGGATGAGTTCCTTCCCCCGCTCCAGCCTCACCTGCCCAAGGTCACACAGCAAACTAGAGACAGAGGCAGAGCTGGGCTCTTCTGACCTAATCAGGCTGGCACCTGGGCCCCCGGTGGGTGCCTATAACACTGTCAGTGAAGGCCAGGGGTTAACTGTTGGGTGGGGGCACTAGGCACCCCCTTAAAACGTAATAGTTGAAGCAAAGACATGACAATCATGGGAGTCACAGGCACCCTTCAGGCCCACAAAGTTCTAGAAAATCAATTTTACACCCACGATTTTATAAAACATAGAATTTACAGAGATTGCTTAAGAGAGAAAACGCTAATGCTTAGAATATTCAGTGAAAACAGAAGATGAAATTGAACATAGAGTATGTGTCCTATTATATTAAAATGCTGTATGTGCTGCTTGCATCCATCACAGTGAAGACTGGCTCAGGCAAGAGCCATCCATGGAGGCTACATTGGAGGTGGAGTGGGGATTCAGTGAGGAACAGGGTGTCAGTCTCAAAGTCTCTCTCCACAGACTACTCATTAGGAAAAAACCAATAACTATACAGTGGAGAAATCAGATAACTCCTTGTTTGATCAAGTGATCAAAATTCACATCAGGAATGAAGGGCAGATGGATGTCACGCCCTCAGTTGGGATGCCAGGAAAAGGACACAATATTGATGAAGTGCTCCGGCCTGAGATGTAGAACCTGGCTCCGATTATGAGAACCCATCAGACAGACTCAAAATGAGGACTCTTCTATTAAAAAAAGGAGTGGGGACTATATTTCAAAAATGCCAGTGTCATAAAACTCAAAGAGAAATTAAGAAAATGTTCCTGATTATAGGAGATTAAAGAGACATAACGATTAAATGCAATAAGCTAACTCAACCTTCGAGTGAATCCTGTACTGAGAGGAAAAAGATGGAAGATGCTCCTAGGTCAACTGAAGAAAATGAGTATGGAGAATAGATTGGATATAACTCTTGTGTCAACGTTACAGTTGCTGAGATAGATAACTGTTCTGTGATTATGGAAAAGTATGTCCTTTATATCAGGAGATATAGACTCAAGTGTTAAGAGCCACGACACATGCAATCATACTCAAAAGGCTGAGAAAAAAATTATAGGTATTACATACATATCTTCATACAAAGAGTAAAAGATAAGCAGATGGGGCAAAATGTTTACAGTGTTATGAGGGAAAAGATAAAATGTTACTATGTTATAAGGGAAAAAGTATATGAAATTCTAGGGACTATTTTCATTCTTGCAACTTTTTTGTAATTTTGAAATTATTTCCAAATAAAAAGTTAATGTATACACGCACACGTACATACATACATATATACATAAAACAGTTTCTCATTATTCACAGTAGTTATGTTCTGTAAAGTCATCACCAATGCTGAATGAGTGAATACTGCCATGGATCCTGGGGGAAATACAGGGTTAGGTTCCTACGAGCCTCTGATCATGTTTTCGTCAACTAATCGACACATAACCATGTTTTATGTGTGAGTCTGTGTAATATATATTGTTGACTCATTAACAATGAACTCAAGGCCAATGGTACAGAAGGTCCTTGAATAACATTGCTTCATTATAATATTGATGAGAAAAAAAAAATCGATTCCCAGCCAGGGCCACTGTCTCTGGGGCATGCGCATGACCTCCTCTGTCTGCGTAGGTGCTCTCTGCGCACTCTGGTTTTGTCCCACGTTCCAAAGATGTGCACATGAGGTTCACTGGCATGTCTACATTGTCCTAGTCTGAGTGTGGGTGTGAATGGTGCTGCAACGGAGTGGTGTCCTGTCCAGGGTGGGTCCTGCCTTGCACCCTGAGCTGCTGGGAGAGACTCTGGCCACTCTCCACCCTGATCTGGAATGAGAGGGTTGGAAAATAATTAGCTCGTTTGTTTTTATTCATCTTTTTAAATGTATACATAGCTCACACTTATTTCGATGTTTAATATTAGAAGTGTTTGGGGTCTTTATTTAGAATTTTGGTGATGTTTTCGTGACCAGAACTATGACGCAAGAACTTAACTCTTGCTTATATTGATTAGCCAACGGTAAAACTGGTTTGTTGTATGTCATTTTGTTTAGAGTTGCAGTTTCCAAAAACCTATCGACAATGATGAGTGAGGACTTATTGTATAACTCATGTCTGAAAGAGGCTTATTTAACACACAGTTTCTTCGTAAGGCATACAGCTGTCTTCTTGTGCTTAGCACATTAGACAGCACTTCAGCACTGTCATTTTAAACAACAGAAATCCCCAAGAAAAACACAAAAATATGAAAAATGTGGCACTAGATAGACTACAAAAAGGATATGTTTACAGAATGAAACAAGAAGGCAGAGCATAGCCCTGTCACCCCTCACCTGGGAACACGTGGGTCTAGCAACTCAAATTTTTCTCTGCTCTGCACATGTCCATGAATGACCATAAAATTGCTGCAAATACTGATTTTGAGGTTACAAGTAAATTTTAGTGAGTAGGCAAGTTCGCAAATATGGAATCTGTGAATAATGAGAATTGATTGTACCTGTATATGTATATGCACATACACACACATGCTTAGGAAAGTTCAGGAAGGAGATCACTTAAAAACATTAACCTTATTCCTCTCTGAGTAGGGGGCTACTGGTATTTTCAAATATATATATATAAGTATATATGAATGTGTGTGTGTGTGTGTGTGTGTGTGCGTGCGTGTGTGTGTGTGTGTGTATATATATAAATATATGAATGTGTATGTGTGTGTGTGTGTGTGTGTGCGTGTGTGTGTGTGTGTGTGTATATATATATTTCCAAAAGTTTCCCAAAAAGCATGTATTACTTTATAAGTTTCTTTCTTTCTTTCTTTCTTTTTTTTTTTTTTTAAAGGAAACAAGGTTTAAACAGTAGGATGAATACTGAATCAAGGTTGGAGGTTTAAACAGTAGGATGAATACTGAATCAAGGTTGACTGCACCAGTCCCTCTGTGAGAGACCCTATTGTAAAGCCTTTGCATAATGCATCTTTGTATTTTTGGTGACTTTTTGGCATTTTTTTCTGCCTATACAGGAGAGCTGTGGGAGTGCCAGGGTGTCTCCCAGGGGCCAGGGTGCCCCTTACCTCTTGTTTGTGGGCCCTGTCTTGCTGGTGGATGCCGTTTGCAGAACCGGAATTGGTGATGGCCTGTAAGAGTCATGGGCAGATGCTGAGCGAGGTTCATCAGGCAGCAGTTCCTGGTTCGTCCACTAGATGGCGAGGTCTTCCTGACAGAATCATCTCAGGCTCCAAACTCTGACCGGAGCTCTTCAGAATGGGGTCCCAGGACCCCGGAAAACCAAGGCTCCCAGAGCAGGGCTGCATCTCTCCCCTAAGTCTGAGATCCTCATGATAAAGCCATGTTCCCTTTGGTTCCCAAAGGGCATGCCTGTGTCTCTCCCCTTCAGACCAGGGTTCCCAGGACAGGGCCATGTTCCACAAGGACATTGCCTCCTGGCTTGCCACCTGGTCAGCCCAGCCCTGACCCATGGCTCACCGGACACTTGTCAGGACAGCTCCTCATAGCCTCCATGAGCTTCTCCACCTGCTGAGCCTGGTCCAGGGCGTCCCGTAGTGCATCCTCCGTGCTCATCAGCTGGTGCTGCAGTCGCAAGAGCTCAGGCGCGGATGGGTCAATGAGGGAGTAGCGCCTCTGATCTGACAGCGACTTCTCTCTGTCCTGGAAGCAGCCAGAGAGAGGAAGAGTGTGGGAGTGGGAGTGCGCATGTGTGTGTGTGCACGCGTGTGTGTGTGTGCATCGCGTGTGTGTGTGCACGCGCGTGTGTGTGTGCACGCGCGTGTGTGTGTCAGGGGAAGGTGGCCTCTCCTCTAGGCAGGAAACTCTCTGGCTCCACCTCATCTCTGGGCAGGTCCTGAGCATCAGGGGACGTCCCTCAGTCCTCCCTCTTCCCCTGAGAGTCTTCACTGAAGCATTTGCCCTGGCCCTGGCTCTGAATTCCCAGGCTCTGTCAGATGCTTCACACGCTCCAAGTCCCAAAATCCAGGCTCCTCCTTTCTTTCCTTCCACTCTCTCCACACTGTCTTATGTGGGTCCCTCCTCTTCACCCCCAGACCCACAGCCTCACCTCATCTCATCTCTTACCCTCCAGCCATCTGACTCTCTCTCGCAGTGCCCCCTCTATCCCTCCTGCCCTACCCAACAGGACGCAGCTGCCCCATAGATCATGGTCCCCAGAGACACACCTGCCTCATTCCCACACAAACTTGCCCCCTCTTTCCTGACAGTCATGTGTGAGTCCCCACAGCAGGACCCTGAACAAGGTGCTGCTTTCTGGTTGATTACTTCCCTGGATGGGGAACTCGCCACCCTGCAGTAGCCCATCCTACTTCTGGATAGGTCAGACTCAGGAAGTCTCCCTTTGCACTAGCCGACCACAATGTCTGCAAAAGCAGCCGCCCAGGGCCCCTCCACCAGCTGTGTTGCTGACCCTAGGGGGTTTTGAACTCTCTCTGTGGCTTGGCTGTTCCTGGGGAGGCTCTAGGAAGTTACTACCACTCTCCATGGCCTGACAGCAGGGCAGTTGCAGCCCCACCCTGGCACTCCCCTGCCCCCAGACCAACCCCTCCCTCACGTACCAGCCCTGTTAGCTTTTCACGCAGGCCACGGATGTCATCCTTGAGTTTCTGCTCCTTGATCCGCCACTCAGCCTTGTGGACCTCCCGACTCAGGTCCCTCTCGGGCCCTGGGGAGTGGCGATTGGCCTCCAGTAACAATACCCGCAATTCATTCAGGCTCCTGGAGGGGGTGGGGGATGGGGGCCACAGGGGAGCCACTGTCAGCCCTGGCCCCTCTGCTTCCACACTCCAGCCATTTGCTAAGTGCCTAGCGACGGGCCTCTCCGACGGGGACCCTGGCTATTGAAACATCATCTGCATCAGCAGAAGCCAGAGTGGAAACACAAGGCATGAAACCATTCGACCACAGCCCAAGAGGGGCCAGGACTTAGGGACAGACAGTCCAGAAGACTCGGCCTTTCCTAGAATGTTTTTAAAGTTTTTTTAAAAAAGAAAGTATTTGTTTAACTAAAAATATAAGCGAAAAGCAAAACAAAATATTCATCCAAGAGAGCTTATGTAGCAAGGCATTTTAAATGGCTGATATCAAATGAGTTGGATTTCCCATGTCAACTCTTATATTAATCGACAGTAGCTGATGAGAATGACTCTAAGGCCACATCGGGGCTCTGCAGAAAAGAGTACGGTGGTTAATTAGCAATGTCTGCCATCAGTGCAGAAAAAGAAATTAGGACGTACTCCATTATGCCTTTTCCCTTGCTTGTATCTGCCACAGAAGAGAAGAAAACACTCTTACTAGGTGGCCATGGGTAGTTGAGAACAAAGTGAAAGTATGCTGGTACTGCCCCTTTCCCTTTCTTCTTCCTTCCTGCTATGAATGTGATGACTGGAGCTTCAGCAGCCACCTTGTAACCATGAGGGAATGACCAAGAGGGCCACAAAGGTGTTAGGACTGATATTTTGAGCCACTGAACTAACTGCCAACCATAGCTACTCCCAGATTTCCTGTTGCATGAATAAAATAAATCTCTTCATTTAATCTGCCAACATATTCTTACCTGATCTCCTATTCCCATCGTAAGCACCTCAGGAGCATGGAGTAGTTCATGACAGCCTATTTCAATCAAGAAAGGCTTCAAGCAAGAGATGAGCTGTGAGCTAAGCCTTGAAGAATGGACTGGACTTACTGAAACTGAGGCAGGATAGACAGCCTAGGGATGTTCCCTGCTCCCCTCTAGGATGCGGCTCGGGAATTTTTTCCTTAGTCCCTTACTCAACCTTCTCTCTGTTTTAACTCCAAGAGAGTGGGTGTGAGAAATAAGGCAAGGCCTGGAGACAGAGTAGATGGCCTTGGGCTGCCTCTTCCCTTCCAGGTGACACAGGAGACCAGCCAAAACCAGGAGGCAGGATGGATATGCGACAGCCCCTCCCCTCCAGGATAAGGCTGTGCCGTCTTTCCTTTGCCCTTTGTTCAGCTTCAGCTAATCATATCATCGTAATATCACCTGCATGGCAAGTACCACATCTCCAGGCCCCGCCCCCCAAGGAAAATGAAAGCCCTCAGGGAGACTCGCTGTATGACTGCATTTCTCTCTTAAGTGTGTACTTTTGCTTTAACAGACCTTGAGCTTTCCTGCTTGCTGTTTGTCTTGTCCTTGAATTCCTTCTTAAGGCATAAGACAAGAACCTGGTCACTGGATCTGGATCGGGGTCCCTTTTTAGACTCCCGCCCCACAGAATTCTCTGGCATCAAATGTCCAAAAAGGTGGTAAGAACTGCATGAGTGATGAGGTGGAGGAAGGAATGAGCTGGCTGATAGCAGAACGACAGACTCCTCAGAGGAGGTGAGACTGGGCTAAACACTGAGAACAAAATATCGGATTTGGATGGGGGAGGGTGTGGGGAGCAAGACAGCAGTGGAGCCTTGATGGAGAGGCCTGGCTGTTCATTAATTCGTGCTGGGAAGGAATGTTGCTCAGTTGCACCTGTTTATCTCCCTCTTGGGTGAGGCCAAATTTTCTAGAGAGGTGCTAGATGTGAGGCAAATCTAGAATAGAAACTCCCATTTTGTACAACAGACTTACAGGAGGGAAGAGAAGGCGACAGCATTTCCTTTATAAAACATGCTTGTGCTTCAACAAGATTCCTTTAAATCAGGGCATGAACCTCAAATGCTTACAGGTGCTCGCCAGCAATGGCTGGTTGTTACCATATTGGAAGTCAGCCTAGTGTTGTCAGATCTTCTAATATTTTAAGGGAATCTGGAAAAATCTAGATTTTTATGTGAAATTTTCTGATTTTTAAGTGGTAATCTATTTTTTAAGCCTCATATGGGTCACACAAACCATGTCTATGGACTGGAACAAAGAACCCTCAAAGTATGGTACAAAGAACCCTCAGGGGTCGCCAACACCTTTTCAGGGGGTCCCTGGGTCAAAAGTATTTTTACAATAATTGGAAAAGTATTTTCACTGTCATTCCTCATGATCATACATTAATTTTTTCCTGGGGCCATGTGGCATATTAATTATTTGAAAAGGATATTAAAATACACTCTTCTCATGTCTCGACTCTATTGATGGGTTTTACAGTTCATTAAAAAACCTCAAATAAGATGATTGTTTTTTTTTTTAAAATATGCTCTTCTCCAGCTATATATCTGTTTAAGGCCAGGTTTTCATAATAGAGTTAACCAAAACAACACATTACAAAGACTGAATATGCAGAAGACATGAGAATCCAGCTGTCTTCTATAAAGCCTAATGATCAAAAAATTTACACAATGTTAAACAATGCCACTCTTCTCACTAAATATTTTTCATTTTGGAAAACAGCTACTTTTCATCAAAAGCATGTTATTTATGTTAAAAACAATTGGTTTATTATTTTTAAATGGATTCATAAATATCTTTAAATTCCTCAGTTTTAATTTCAAATATGGTAAGTAAAGAATAAATAAACGAAAGCTCTTTGGGAATCCTCAATAATTTTAAAGAGTTTAAAAGTGGTCCCTGAGACCAAGAAGTTTGGGAAGCACTCATCTTTTCTATAAGCTCTGCTTGGAGAACTGTGTTAAGAAGGATTCTGAAACTTCATATGAGCATAGCAGAGGGGAGTACAGTTATCACTGGTGATGTTGGCCACCTGTCCCACCCAGTCTGTCCTTGCCTAACTCTGGAGAACACTGGCTAATGTCAAGTGGAGTTAAGAGTCAGGGCCAGAGGGAGGACAGCTGGGTGATGGGGTCAGGCAGGTCTGAGCACACAGCCCATGGCTGACTCACCGCTCCTTCCTGAGCAGCTCCTGGCTGATGAGGACCAGCTGGCCTGAGGCATCGTGGGTCTTCCGGGACACGGTCTCCAGCTCCGCCTCCAAGCGCCGCTTCTCCTTCTGGAGGGCATCTACCTTCTTCTCTCCCAACTTGCACTTGCTCTCCAGTGCTGAGGGTCAGCCAGCAGGAAAGAGGTAGAGAGTCAGGATTACCATGGGAATCTGCCTCACCTGAGGGCCAAGGCCCGGGCAGAGAGCTGTTTTTCTCGGGGGGGCGAGCGGGTCACAGTGACACATCTACTGAATGAGTTTCTCTCATCCTGCAGAGCCAGGCAGCTAGAGGCCGAGAGAAAAGCCACAAAAAGCAGACCAGGACTCCCAAGCACAGCAGCCCAGGCCCTGGGGTGGCGAGCAGAGCACCCTTCCCAGGACAGGATTTGGCGTTACACTGCTGCCTGGAGAGAATCTGAGGTCAATGGACCTTTGTTGGGACCAATTATGCCACGTGAACGTGATGGGAACTGGAGAGAACTGGGGGTGGGAACCATTTCTCAGGATGGGGGTTGTCTCATGGACACCACCACTGGCACTCTGGTGGAAAAGAAGCAGGGCCAGTTTGTCACCAAATCACAAATTCCAGACCCCTGGCTCTCCTCAGGCTCCCCCTCTGTCTGTCACTTCCCCTGTGCCTTGCTCTCTGCTTTAACTGGCATTCTTCCCCCTCAGTTCTAAAATCCAGGTATTTCCTCCACGGGTTGGGGACGATATACTGTATCAAAGTGGCCTCTGAAAAACCAAAAAGTTCTGATGGATTTCAGAATGCAGAGCAGCTTCTAGTGAGAGAAACTGGCTGGGGACCCCAATCATATTACAGACCAAGGGTGGAAGTCTGGTGTCGGTGAACTGACCCAGGCCACTTTCTCCTCCAGGCAGAGTGCGCGAAGGCATCCTGACCCAGGTGCCACACTCCACTGGCACACAAAGCCCCCGCATCTGCCCTCCATCAGGGAAACTTACCACTTACTTGGGCCCTGAGCATCTCGGTCTGCGATGTCAAGGCTGTCACCTCTTTGTCCCTCTTGTTCAGCTTGTCCTGCAGGCCTAGGGGGGAAAGGAGAGATAAGGAGCCATTGATACTACAGGTTCAGTGCTGCGGTTCAGTGGTCACCACCCCTCTCACTGGGTAGCCCACTCTGAATCAGAGGCTCCGATACCGTGTGATGTCAGGCAATTTAACTCTCAGAGTCTGTTTCCTCGAGCAAAAAATGGATAATAATAATGGTGCCCATGTCACCTGGTCATGTGCATTCAATATTGGATAGCCTGAGAACAGTTGTAAAAAAGATAATGCATGGAAAGTGCTAGAAACATCACAACTTTCCATAAGTTAATTAATAAATTTAATGTAATACTAATAAAAATACCAACAAGATTTTAATGTTTGTAGAACTAGATAAGCTGATTGTAAAATCTCTTAGAAAAATAAACAAGAATAGCCAAGAGAGTATGGCAAAACTTTTTCAGAGTTAAACAGAGAATTACCACATGACCTAGCAATTCTACTCTAGGTGTACACCCTAAAAACAGGTGCTCAACAAGTACCTGTATATGCATGTTTTTAGCAACATTATTCATAATAGCCAAAGTGTGGGAACAGCCCAAATGTCCATCAACAGGTGGATGGATAAACAAAATGTGGTATTTGCATATCATTGAATATTACTCAGCCATAAACAGGAATGAAGCACTGACACATGCTACAACATAGATGAATATATTATGCTTTGTGAAATAAGCCAGACATAAAAGGCCACATAGTCTATGATTCTATTTATATGAAATACTCAGAATAGGCAAATCCATATAGACAGAAAGCAGATTAGTGGTTGTTGGTGGCTGGAGCGAGGGGAGAATGGAGAGTGACTGGTAATGGGTATGAAGTTTCTTTTAGAATGATGAAAATGTTTTGGAACTACATAGAGGTGGTGGTTGCAGAACATTGTGAATGTACTAAATGCCAGTGAATGTTTACTTTAAATTGGTTAATTACATGTTATGTTAATTGTGCCTCAATAAAAAAAAAAAAAAAAGGCCAAGAGAATTTTGAAAAAGCAAAATAGGAAAGACTAGGATTACCAGTAATTAAAAAACAAACAAAACTTGAATAATTAAAACATAGAATTGGCATATAAACAGACAGAAAGGTCATTGGAAAGAAACAGAAAGTCCAGAAACAGTCAGTTACATAAGGGAATTCAAATCAGTAGAGAAGGGGAAATGAGTTTTTCAAACACAGTGTTGGGACAAGTAGGTACTCTTTTAGGGAAAAAAAAATGGATCCTTACCTCGCACCTTATAGAAAAATGAATTCTACATGAATCAGAGATTTAAATAGAATATGGAACTAAGAAGTACTAGAAGAAACCATGGGATACATTTTAAAATAATAAACCCAGAAGCCAAAAAAAAAAAATCTGCATGGCAAACACCACTATAAAATTCAAAAGACAAACCACGAATGGGAAAAATATTTGCAATGCCATATATAAAGAGTTTCTAAAAATTAACAAGAAGATCAACAACCTAATAGGGAAAAAATGATCAAAAGATACAAATTGAAATGGAAATGGAGCTTCATTTACAATGAACGAAAGGTGAGTTGAAATTACATCAGGTAACATCTTTCACCACTCAGACTGGCAGGGATCAATCAGAGTTTTTGTTTTTTTTTCCCCATTGAGGCATTTTATTTGAACATATGTTTTACATCTCTAGGAAAAGAATCCCAGGATTTTCCCTCCTGTGTGTTTTCGTCCTGCTTCTTCATGGTCCATGATGCCTGCCGAAGTTGTCAGTACAATGAAACCAAACTGACAAGATGGGAAAAGGTTGTTCTGCCATTTTTCTAGATCTTTGAATCGCACATTGAATCCGGGGCTGATCACTCCACACTTGTTTGACCTGCCTGTGAGGTTCATAACAATTTTCCCAGCTCTGTGATCATCAATTATTTCAAACTCGCCAATGATGCTTCTTCATCACAGTCAGAAACCGGACGATGACTTTGGAGCACAGCCTAATGAGAACCTGGTGTTTGCCTCTCTTTTCAGCAGTGTTGATGCTCATGAGTGCATCGGCCAGGATGTTCATGCGCACCATTATGGCGGCATAGAAAGATTGTGGAAAGAGCCAATCACAGAGTTTGATGAAACGTAATTCGTGAGACTTGTGAGGAAGCACACTTTCAATCACAGCTGGCAGAAGTTAAAATTAGTTGAGCCCAATGGAGAAGAAGGTAATTTACCACAGCAGTGTTTGTAACAGTCAAAGACAACCTACAATCTATGAGTAGGAAATGACTAAATACATGATGGTGGCTCCACAAAATGGAATATTCTGGACCATGGAAAAAAATGTAATGATAAGGAAGAGTCTCCAAGATACATTATTAAATGGAAAAAAGTAAAGGGCTGAACAGAGCGGGAGGTATGGCACCATCTGTTACCCCTTTGCTTGTTTGTGCATAAACTACCTCTGTATAGGAACAAAAGTTGGCCAACATTGTGCCTTTAAGAAGGGAACTGGGAATAGGGGACCCTTCACCTTATGCCCTTTGAACCATTTGTAGTTTATACCTCTTTTAAAAATAAAGTAAAATCAAACAAATAACAAGGTATTTACACAATGCCTGACTCTCAATAAACCTCCTCACCTGGGGGGGTGAAAGGCTTGTGCACGCAGTAGGCACCTTTCACTAACTGGCAGATGATGCAAAACCAAGTGGGACCCAGCCTGAAGGCAAAACCAACCAGCCAGCCTGTTTTCCCGAAGCCCTGCGTCCCGCCTGCCCAGTGGCCACTCACCCTCCACAGTTTCCTTCATCCTGATCTTCTCTCCTGAAATGTCGTTCGACTCAATCATCTGAAAGAAGAGGCCTGTAAAGGGGACGCTCGCCTCCCCACTCTGCCCTCAGCCCCAGCCAGCCCAGTAAGCACACCCCGCCCCTACACAAGTTGACTTTCAGGTACTTGTGGCAAAAAGCACAGATGTCCTTGGTCTGGCCACCCTGACAACAGAGGACACGCCCTCTGCTCCCAACGCCCCCAAGGTTGCTTGTGCAGTTTCTGTGTGAACACCTCCTACCCCTTCCTCAATTGAAAACATCTTATATTAAACAGATGTCTCCTCTGAAATGCCTACAGAGGTTGGTCCTGGGAACATTTCCATCAACACCCAGGGGCAAGACTGCAGCCTCAGTTCCCACCCATGAAACAAGTTTTGGCTACCATGGGCAGTGTGGGCAAAGCATGCCCAGGGCTGGCTTCCACAGGGTCTTCAAGAAAGGCTGCTTCCTTTCTCTCCAACACTTCTTTTAAATAATAAACCCAGACGCCGGAAAAGAAAAGATTTAGAAAAAAAAATCTGTATGGCAGACATCAACTGGCTCCTTACTGCTTCCTCCCTCAGAAGTTTCCGTCCAAGCTGGTCCTGTCCAAGCTGGCTGTCCTCTGGGCTTGCAGTTTGCCAGAGCCTAACACTGGGGATCAGGGCAGCACAGAGCTGAGCAGGCAGTCACCTCTATCAACCTGCACCTCTTCTCACACATCCCAAGGCCTCTTTTAGTCTTAGCTTGTTGTGATTGACTAAGCCCTCTAGATCTTTACTTACATACACTGCAGGGAAAAGGAGGCACACACTAAAACATTTTTTACAAAAAAATTCCCATACTTGCTACACAAGACAAAATATCTAATTGTCTCTAGAGTTAAACCTCTGAATCTGGAAAGAATGTGGGTCCAGACCTAGGTCCCACGTGTGTGGAAATCAAGACAGGTCTTTCTGAGGTCTGTGACTGAGGACAGAGGACCATCCTGAGGCCTGTACCCCATGCTCTGTGGAACTACAGCAGCCCCAAACCTGCCCCACTATGGGAGTCCAAGTCCCGTCCCAGGTCCGACCCCTTTGCCCTGAGGAGCCAGTCAGGCCATGTGGACACAGCTAACCTGGGGCTCTTCCTTTTCTCTCTGCCCAAGATCTTGGCAGAGTGTGGTCACTCCCTGGAAGAAGAGACCTCAAGGCATGACACAGGCAGAGCTCTGTTTACAAAAAGTGTCCTGTACTTGGAACTCCTGACAACTTTTTACTTGAATGCTAAATTCTAATTTAAAAGTACAAGGGGAACTGGAAGCTGAAGAACCCCTGGGGCCTGTTAAAAGGCAATGATCATGCTGCTTTCCCTTTATATAAGATTTGACTTTTGTCATCTTCTCAGCATCCTCTGTCAGCCCTCTGGCAGCAGTGTCGGGCACGATCTCTGCCGCTGGTGGGCAGAGACCCTGGGAAAGTTACCATCTCAGGGTCTTAGTTGGCTCATCTATGAAATGCAGCCAACACTGACCTCCTGGGAGTGAAGCTGAAATGGGGCAACATAGGGCTTGACACAGGTGTGGTGCCCAGAGCCACTCAAAGGCCCTTCCCAGCTCCGCTGGAGTGGACATAGCCCATGCCACCTGGGGTCTCAGCCTCCTCAGCTAGGACGTCTAGATTTGGAGCAAAACTGATACTGGTGGCAGCACTCTCTCCAGGGCTCCCCTATCTAGCCTTCCAGACCCCACTCTGGGGACCTCCCCACTCTGAAGAGGTGGCTGTTGAACTGCTGTTCAGTCTCAGTGGGACTGGCAGAAAGGAGGACATCATCAGATACCCTAGGTCAGTGCTCGAGTTGAAGACAGGGGCCCTGGGGATGGGCAGGGCTTGTCCTCCATGTCCGTGCAAGCCCCATGGCACAGGAGCCTGCACAGTGGGACATGTCTGGGTTCAGTGGGGATTTGGGGCCTGGGAGGAAACCTGTTCTCCGCTCTGAGGTACATCTCTCTCCAGGCCTGGACTCCTCTGACCACCTTGGGTCCTCAGGCCAGCTACCTTTCTGAAAGAGGGACAAGGGGCTCTTCCTCTGAGCCTGGTGCCCCCAATCCTACATGGGCACGTATCTGGGGGTCAAGGAGAATCCTTCCCTGGGCTGGAAAGAAAAGGTCAATAAACACTTAAGCCCTTCCCAGCCAGACCCTTGTGACCATGGGGTCCTGCACAGCCCGGCAGGGGGGTGCCTGCCTACATTGGTGTGCTGGGATGAGCACAGGGACTCGACAGCTTGAAGTCTATTTTCGGCGACCAGCAGCTTCTCCCGCAGCCTCTCGGCCTCCTGCTTGCTCTGGGCCTCCGACCGCTGCAGCAGCTCATAGTCTAGCATCTTCTTCTCAGCGAGGGAGATCTGCTCCTTGAGGAACTCAATGGCCTGTGCCTGGCCCCGGTACTCCGCATCCAGCTTCTCCAGCTCATGCACCCGCAGCTCGGAGTCGCGGCGCTGGTCCTGGGCCTCCTGCAGCTCCAGCCGGTGCTGGCTGGCCTGCACCTCCAGCTGGGCCCGCCAGTGCTGCTGCAGCCCAGCCAGCTCCTCCTGGGCCTCTTGCAGCTTCTGACGCAGGCCCTCCTTCTCCTTCACGTGCACGGCAGTCTCAATGTCGTGCTTGGCCCGCAGGTTGCCCAGCTCCAGCTGGTGCTCCATCTTGATGCCCTCCATCACAGCCTTCAACTCCCCGATCTCCTTCTGCTGGGCACCCGGGCCCGAGTTCAGGGTGGCCTTGAGGTCCTCCAGGGACTTCTGGTGGTCCGAGGCCAGGGAGTCCAGCTTGGACTTCCAGTTGTCCATGAGCCCCATGTTCTCGCTGGTGGCCTGCTGGACCTTGGCCTTGAGGTCCACCACCTCTTGTGCGTACTTTTCGTTGGCAGCCCGGAGCTTCTCCACCTCCGCCTGGTAGGCCCTCAGAGCCTTCTCATACTTGTCCCGCAGCACACCGCTCTCCCTCTGGTGCTCCTTGCTGGCCGACAGCAGCCGCTCCCGCAGCCGCAGGGTCTCAGCAGCCTCGGGGTGGTCAGTGGGAGGTGGGCCCGAGTGCAGCAGGCACTGCTGCAGCTCCTCGATCTCACCGCGCCGCAGGTTCAGCTCCTCCTCCAGCTGCAGCACCCGAGACTTCTCTGCCACTGTGGTCAGCTACCAGAGAGAGAGGGAGACAGGGGTCAGCAGGACGGCTGGAGGGCGAGGGACACAACAGTAGTATGCGGGGGGGGAGGGGGGTGTCCTACCACTCAAGGGCCCCAGCCCCTGCGGGGAAAGGTCGTGGGAAGGGAAGGGCACCCACTCCTCCCCGAATGCTGGTTTTTCTCAGTGGCCCTGCCCACCACAGCTCCCAGAGAAACTCCCCAGCTTGTACCTCAGTGACTCCCCAGCTTGTACCTCAGTGATTCAGGGAGTCAACTGTCCCTGCTTCCCTAGGTTTGGGGCAAATTAATTTACGGCTTTCCTTCAGTTCATGTTATTTTTAAAAGGCAGAGATGACAGAGGGAATTTTGCACTATCCTGCTCTAGAAGGGCTCCCAGCCAGAATGGGCTGGTTCAGAGGGGCTGTCTGGAGGGGGTGGCTGAAGAAGGGTTGGTTGAATGCCTAAAGCAGAACAAAATCAATGCTCCCGGACCTGCCTTCTGATGGGAAATGAGATCAGAGGCTCCGTCCTCCAGAAACCCACACCGTGATAAAGTCAGCGGTCACAGATTTGGAAACAATATATGTAAAAGTTTTAAATCTTTTACGAGCTTAAAAATTTTTGTTTTCGAAGCTGATCTTTAGTTCAATAAACCTGTTTTTGTTTTTCAATCAGGTTGAACCCTAGATCAAGATGCCTCAACACCTGGGATGGGGTCAGTTTCTGCAAGTAGCCTCTGCATATACTTGTGTACTGGAGAAGTGCACGCTGTCACTGGGCAACAGTCAGTGGGTGTAAAAGGACTTCTGTGTGTCTCCAGATGCCCACATGCATGCACACACACACACACACTCCCTGTGTGCTGAGGCCGAGGTGCAGAAACTGACAGCCGCTCGCCACCCTCCCCCCCCGCCCCACACTGTTTATATCCCAATCCCTGCTTGCTGGGTGTTTAGCGCCATTGCCAGGAGAACAGCAGCTGGGCTGTTCACTAGGCTAGACAGGCCAGCAGTTCGGATGTGTGGGCCTGCACAGGGCGCAAGCCCTGGGACATACATGGTGGTCATGGAGGGGCCAGTTAGGCCTGGAGCCTGGACTTGGAACCAGGCCCTGGGACTCAGGGGACCTCACTCCCAATCAGAGCTTTCCCTAGCCTAGAAATCACTCCCTGACCCATCATATCATAACAGCCCGACCCTGGAGCTGAAACAAAAACCCATGTCCTGGGGACACCCCCGCTCCCCCAGCCCTAAATCCTTCAGGCTGGGACCTCCTGCCAACATATTTAAGACAGCCCCCCGCCCCAGGCTAGAGAAACCTGGATCTACAGTCCCCCAACTTCCAGCCTTCCCCAGCTGAGAGAAGGGAGGCATGGAGAGGTCGTTTCCATGCCCGCCCACAGAAGGGGCAGACTGTTCCCAAGAGCCTCCCCATTTCTGAACACGACAAAGCCTTGTCATGGCAATGCATGAGGAGGTAGGAAGGCGGAGGATCTCACAGAACATTCCCAGCCAGTGGAACTGGCTGGGGAGCAAAGTCACAGAGAGCCAAGCCCCCTCCTCCCCAGTAAGCATCACGTGGCAGTGGAGTGGAAGCACGTTCCAGAACCTCTACTTCCCTCCTAGAAAGGGAGCAAAAGCAAAAAAATGAGGATAGCAGCCAAGGACAGAGAAAATAATAAAACAGAGGAGCCCCAGGGGCGTCGACAGGCCAGGGCGCTGATGGGCCAGAGATGGTAGGCGCGTTACCCTGTTGTCCGCTAATTCTCGGAGCAGCCGCTCAGCCTGCGCCTTCTCCAGTAGCAGGCTCTGCTCCAGCTCCCCAACGCGTGCGTGCTCCAGTTGCGTCTGGGTCTGGTCCACCCGGGGTGGGTGGGGAGATTGGGACAGGGCAGAGGGCACAGGGAAAGGAAGCCGGAGGAAGAGAGAAAGAGAGAGAGAGAGAGGCAGCGTCATCTACCATGAACAAGACAGGAGAACAGGTCGAGAGGAGGTAGCTCGGGCAAAGAGAGGAAGTCTGGGTAGGTGTGATGAGGTGGGCCTGTCACCTGCCCCTCAGTGTCCTGGCTGGCTTTCTTTAAGGGCAGAGGACAGGCTGCAGCAACCCTGTCCAAACTGGCCCCTGGTTGAGCTGGCAATGGGTACCCTGGGTCACTTTTGTCACCCTCAGGTGGCCCTTCCCCTTGCGCCTGGGGAGGAGCCCATCCTGCTCCTCCATCACATGGGGAGGCTGAGGGTGGTTTTTCATTTCAGGCACAGGATCCTGCACACAGGAGGCCCCCAGGGTGGGTGAATGAGTAATGACCCCAGGATTCCTGGCCCTAGGCCTGTGCTGAAGGTGGATGAACCAACTGAATGGAAGGTTTTCAAAAATATATACCCACAGCATGATGATTCTCCTGGCCTGGCCTCCCTGGTGGAGGCCGAGCCGTGCCACCCATAGCCCAGCTCTAGCCCAGCCCTGTCAGTACCCACCCCCGGGGTCCTGCAGAGGATGCCTGGCCTTCAGAAAACACAAGGGCACTTTTGTCCCAGCTTCACAATCCCCACTTCACACTCTAACAAAGCCCACCATTCTCTGGGAGTCCAGACCGGCATCTGGGTTTCCCTAACAGATCTGCGAGCACCCAGAGCAGTCTGGAGACCAAGTTCATGGTAGGGAGAAATAAGAGGATCCTCCTCATCCTCCTGTTTGTCCCATCATCATCCAGGAGAAACAAGGTGAAATGAATCTGTGTGGCAGCTCTGAAAAGAGGGCTTAGCAACATAGCATACATGTGTAAAAACAAGAACACACCCCCAGTACTGGCAAGGTGATGGTGATGACAGGGTAAGCTGATACCACCTGTCCCAGAAATACTCTTGTAATTCATCAAGAGTTACAGAGATGTTCATGTCCTTTGGCCTATGACCTTATTTCTGTGAATTTTCCTAAAGGAACAATTAAAAAGTTCCCTCTCCCTGCAGTCCCCAAAAGCAGCCACATTCAGGTCTCTCCCAGAAAATTACAGGCTCCAACCCAGGCCTCGTAGGGGCCATGTCCCCACCCTCCTCTCCCACTGCGGGGCACAGCAGCTCTGCCAAGGACCCGCGCTAGATGGAACATGATTCTTTATCCTGTACTGGTGGCCTCATGGGGTAAGAAGAAGCCCCTAGCTTCACAATTTCAAGGCAACATCATGTGGTGCCCCCCGAAAAGACTTTCTCATCACTTTCAGAACTTCCAGCCTCCTGGTCTGTAGGCCGGGGTCTCCGTGGGGATGTACGGGGGCCCAGAGGAATTGCTTCCAGTGCTCACTTAAGATAAAGTCAACACAGGAGGTTAGGGTGGGAAGGTACAGCCTCAGAAGCTAGATTTTAGGTGAGGTGGACAACCTGGCCTTCCATTCTGTACCAGGGACACTGCCCAGGGTGTGAGGAATGGGGGCCGCCACACTCCTGTATCAGTCACTCGTGTCTTCTGGAGTTAATATTCATATGACACCGTCAAGGCAGTCTTCCCCTCTCACAGGAGAGAGAAGCCACTCCAGAGAAAGCCTCAGGCTCAGAATCATGGGGCAACTTTGAGCAGCATGAGGCCCAGACCTCTGGATCCCGGAACTGGCGCCTTTCCCCGAATCAGCCTGACACTCCACAGAGGAGGCCCAGGTTTTCGGCAGCCACCCAGGGCAGTGAAGCCAGCTCTTGAAGTGGGGGACTCCTCGTTTCTCTGCCCCAACTCAAATCCCAGAAGCTTGGCCCAGCGCCGCCTGAGTCCTTGACCAGCAGCGTTTCCCTACCCACCTCACGTGCACTGTGTCTACTCCCTGCTCCAAAGCACACAGCCTTGCCTTGGGGCGTTATTATTATATTTAACTATTAATTATTATTAACTAGTTGGGAGAGGAGTTTCCTCAACTATAGGAGGGGCTCTTGAAGGTCATGGGCACATGTCACTCCTCTTGATGAGGAAAAAAGGTTTAAGATGAATTTTAGTTGTGTGGCCTGAGGGGGGGCATAGGAACAAATGGAGAGATCTGTTTGGGACATGTTACATGTGGGATGCTGTACTGAGTGAATAGCATCCCCCAAATTCCAGGTTCCACTTGGAACCTCAGAGTGTGACTTTATTTAGAATAGGGTCTTTGGACATGTAGCTAATTAAAATGAGGTCATTCTAGATTTAGGTAAGCCTGAAATCCAATGACTGGTGTCCTTATAAGACCTCGTGAAGAAACACAGGAACACAGGGAAAAAAGCCATGTGATGATGGGGGCAGTGATGAGGTCATTCTAGATTTAGGTAGGCCTGAAATCCAATGGCTGGTGTCCTTATAAGGCTTCGTGAAGAAACACAGGAACACACAGGGAAAAAAGCCATGTGATGATGGGGGCAGTGATGCAACTATAAGCCGAGGGCACCAAGCGTGGCCAGCAATCCCACCGAGCTGGGAGAAAGGCATGGAGCATTCTCCCCCAGGGCCTCCAAAGGGAACAACACCTTGATTTCAGACTTCTGGCCTCCAAAATTGTGAAAGAATACATTTGTGTTGTTTTAAGCCACTAAATTGTGGTAATTTTTTTTAACTGCAATCCTAGGAAACCACTACAGGTACCTGTCACTTACTTGCCCTGGAGATGTCCAGTAGGCATGTGAGTACGGAGCTTGGGGTAAGACAAAGGGAATCGTGGACTTATAAAGGGCAGTTAATGCCGAGGCATGTGAGTACGAACATGTCCAGTAGGCATGTGAGTAGGCATGTGAGTAGGCATGTGAGTAAGACCAAGGGAATCGTGGACTTATAAAGGGCAGTTAATGCCACAAACTAAAAGCTCTCAGACTGGGTGTAGACTGAGATGAAATGGGCCTGGACTGGGCCCTCAGGCAGGCCAACATCAGAGGTCAGGAAGGAGGCTGAGTGGCTAGAATGGGCACCTCATGTGGTTGGGGAGTGAGGCCAGAAGGAGTACAAGCAGAGAGATGGGGTAACATAATTGGAGGGGGACCAGGAGCTCAACGAGGTGTTCTAGGTTTTATTTTCGTCTTTAAGGTGGGTGAGGATGAGTGAAACTTTGGGTCAATTTGCCTTCTGGTTGCCATGAATATGGTCACAATAGAAACAGAAGCAATAGCACTCTACTGCTCTTGAACTAGATTAGCTGTCAGTCACTGTCTGCCCCACCTCCTGCTTCTTCCAACCAGGACCAATTGGATCTTGGGTGGACAGCTGATCCAAAGCCAGCCAGCCTATTGGCTAGCCTGGGACCAACCAGATTCTCTCAAGAGGACACCTAGTAGATGGTGGGTGCTGGAGCCTGGGTGGGGCCTGGAGGGTGGGTGGGTAGCAAGGGAGAGGGAGCAGATGTGCCAAGGGACGTGAAGACATAGTAAGAGGGACAGACAGACATACAGCCTGACCACAAGTCATGAGAAGAGGCCCCTGAGCCAGAGAGAATGGGCTTGGTTCCTGATGCTATTTCTTGTTCCAGTACCCTGAACTACCTGTGAGATTTCCCTGTAGCTGTTCTCTCTGTTGACTGGAGTTAGTAGGTGAGGTCTCTGTTCCTTGTACCTACAGACGATTTTTCCCGAAGCCCACTCCAGCCCCTGCAGGAAGCAGCCACCCAGAGGGAAAGCCAGCTAAACATAACCACATGACCTACCCCCTGGGCTAAGAAGGAAACATCCATGAGAACACCCTGACGCTGGGCTGGGGCTCCTACATCAGGCTGGGCATCCATCCTTTAAATTCGGGCAGCAAAACCTGCTCTAACAGGGGCAGCTGGCAGTGACCCTACGCAGATCACACGTCCCTCCCCTCGCTGGGGTCACCTAGGGACAGGACAACCATATGCATACTTTTGCTGCACACTGGAAGTTATAGGGGTCTTAATATGGCTCTTTTACAAAATCAGAAACTGCAATTTCCCATTTGACCCCAGAATGATCTAATGCAATGATTCCCAAAGTGATCCCTAGACCAGCATCATCTAGGAACTAGTTAGAAATGCAAATTCTCAGATTCCACCCAGACTTACTGAACGGCCACTCTGAGGTTGGGGCCTACCTTTTGTATCTGAACAAGTCATCTAGGTGATGAATTCTCAAGTTCGAGAATTACTGACCTAGTGCAACCTCCTCATTTTACAGAAGAGCAAACTGAGGCATAGGAAGGAAGGAAAGAGGCTACCCAAGGCCAGTTAGGGCCAGCTCAGCATGTGGAGAGGGAATTAACTCACTGTCCCCTGCCCCATCTGACAGCTCCAGGAATCCTTGTCCCTTGTCAGCTCCCAGGGAGCGGAGAGGGCCACAACTGTTCCTGCCCACCCAAATGTGGTCTCATGAGCCCTGCGGTCTCTGCATGGTTTGGTGAGGAGGGCTGCATTAATAAAGCAGGTGGGGTGCTTTATTAATTAATGTGAGCACCCATCCCTCAGCTGAGAAAGGGTGGGTTGGACTGAAGAGTGAAAGGTCCAATTGTGCCCAGACCCCTTGTCTAGGTGTTATAACCAAAGACGTGCTATATAGCCATCCTTACAGGCTGAGCTCAGGAGTCAGGAGTCCTGGTCCCTGGTCCCAATGGCTGCTGACTTGCTCCATGACTGGGTGAGTCTCTGTCTTTCTGAGTCTGTTTTCTGATCTATAAATTCTGTGACTCAACGACAAGCTAATTTTAGCCAAAATTTTAGTTCGAATCCAAGATGAACTAAGGGCTCAAGGGATACCTTTAATGCTATTGCCCAACAAGTAGGGACAGGGGTGTCCAGCCAACACTTCCTCAGGCCCAACCCTGTGGATACCCTTGGTCTATACCACCCAGTGGCTGATACAGGAAGCACGGCCCTTCAGGGTCCTGGACCTGAGCCATTCCTACCTCTGATACCTGAGTCTCATGACAAAACCCCTCCCCACTCTCCCAGGGCACGACCTTTGACTTTTCCTTATTTTTCCCTTGAAATCCCCACAGCCTCCTCCCAGGGGGCCTAGAGTTGCTGCCTGGACCTCGTGGCCATCTGCCCTGCAAGGGCTGGGCCTGGGGTGTCAAGTGAGCCGGGGGCAGGACCTTTGACCGTTACCTCCAGGTCTCCCTTGGTGATGGACTCCTCCTCCACTCGAAACTGCAGGTCCTCCACCTTCCTGTGAGGGGGGAGAGGGGTCTGAGCAGGCTTTGCCCAGAGTGTTGGGTTTCCCCAAGTCAGTCATGACAGAGAGGTGAGGCCACAGATGGCCCAGAGTCCACACGCAGACCACGCAAAAAGCACTGTCCCCGTGAAACAGGACCTGCCCAGGGCCCCACGGCAGATGATGCAGAGCCTCCTGCAAACCTCCAGCCTTCTTCACGTCCCAACCTGTACTCCACGCAGAGGCCACCGACTTCTCTAACATGGGAGTGTTTAATGCAACATCCTTCCTCTCCAGGCTGGTTGTGGGAACAAATGATGGAATGATTGTAAACGGAAGCAGAGTGATGCTAGTAACCACTGCGTGTTCATCATTGAAGGGAACAGACGCTGTCACGTGGAACAGTCTGTGTGTGCGGGGCGGGGAGGAAGGTAAGCTTCTTCCCCTGCTAACCCTGCTCTCAAACACAGGCCTCAAAACCAGGGGCCAGAATCGCAATCTCCACTGCTCCCTGATATGGAGGGGGCCACCCTCAGGGAGACATATTCACCCTCTCGCGTGCCAAGATAGCAGAGGGGAAACACAGGCACGTTACAGCTCCGGACAGCTACCAGAATACAGATTTAAGGGGCGGCTTAAGGGGTGAGGACACTGAAGCCCAGAAAGGGCAAGTGACCTGCCCAAGGTCATCCAGCAAGTACAGGGCAATGCTGGGACTTGTACCCAGGCCCTTCCTGAACACAACTCCCACAATGTCTTAAAGATCTGTTTTTGTTTGTTGGCATCAAGCACATTGCCATGGGAACCAGATGTGTGGGCCCTGACGAGGGAGTGTCTCAGGCAGATATAAATAAGCCCTACTGTCCCTAGTCAGACTGCAAGAACAGCCTGTGCAGCACATGCCTCACTGCAAGTCCCCAAACAGACCCCAGGGTTGGGGGCTGAGGATGGGGGCTGCCTACTGCGCAAAGAAGAAGGAGCCGCAGAAATCTGTGTCCGCCAGGAGACAAAAAGAGGCTCCTGGACCAAGGAAAACCCTGTTCTTTGTCAGCAATGTGTCCCATCAGGTCAAGGACCAAGCTAGGCCAGAGTCCTCACACAGAGGGAACCACAATCCCGACTGGCTACTGTGACAGGGCTGAAAGAACCAGCATCACCACTAATAGCTTATCAGCAATGTGTCCCATCAGGTCAAGGACCAAGCTGGCCAGAGTCCTCACAAAGAGGGAACCACAATCCCGACTGGCTACTATGACAGGGCTGAAAGAACCAGCATCACCACTAATAGACTGGTGGCCTCAGGCATGGCCCTTCCCTGCTCTGATCCTCAGTTTTCTCATCTGTGACATGGGGTATTACCTGCCCCCCAGGCTAATGGTAAGACTGAGAGATGAAGGTAAAGCACTCAGCACGGGGGCTGACACCCCGGCGTTTCAAGTGTCCTTTTGCTGCTGCTTCTCTGAGCCTCAGTTTCCTGACGTGAAATGAGAATATGAGCTCCATACATGGGGCCTGGCCCAGAGGGTTGCTCTGCGGACCTGAGCTGGTAAGGGGTAGGGACATTGGGTCTTCTTCAAGGTGCATGCCTCCCAAGGACAGCGGGTATGAGAGCCTTCCCCATAATACGCTGCATGAGCGGAGCATGGCAGGAACAGTGAGCCCCATACGGTTGGAAAGGAAAGAAGTAAACAAGTGTGGTGTCCTCCATGTGGTTAGCACCATGCTAGTGCTTTACTGGAATTATCTTCTAAGTCTTTCCAACACCCTGTAGAGATGCGGATCCCCACACCACTTTACAAACGAGAAGACTGAGGCTTGCAGAGCTCATGTCACTAGTTCAGGTGACACAGCCTGTAAGTGGTGGAGGCAGGGTTTGCACCTGGGCCTGCTGGTCCTGAGTCAGTACTCTTCACTGTCATCTTTAAGGAGGCTCAGAGAAAGTGTCCTCCTAGGACCAGGGCAGGGGCGGCACGTACCTCCTCTCCTCCTCTAGCTGGTTGGACAGGTCCACCTTCTCCTTCCGTACGCTCTCCACCAGGAGCCGGGCCCGCTGCAGCTTCTCCTCTGCTTCTGCAACATACTGGGCCCCGAGCAAGGGCCAAGACAGGGTCAGCCTCCTCCTGGGGACCAAGGGCCAGGTGGCAGAGGGGTAGGAAAGAACGGGGAGGAGTTGGGCCTGGAACCCTTGCCACCTCTATTCTCCTGCCAGCCCTAGCCGGGTGTGGACAGTGGGCCTGATGTGAGGGAGGGTAGGCCTAGCTGAGTGCCTCAGGTCCACCTGTTTCCATACCTAGCACCCCAATATCTGCCACCTCCTTCAACTTCCAAGGGCCTAAAACCCTTGTCTTGTGAAAGCCCCTGTCACAGCACACATGGGACCTAGAACACACACTTGAGCTTGGCCTTATTAATTCTAGCACAGAGGGAGAGGTGAGTTGGCCCCAAATGGGATAAGGGCCCAGGAAGTGCTCTCATGCAGGTGACAAATATCAGGGAAGAGTAGACATGTGACGGTAGCTGAGTCAAGGCTACAGACAATGGCTTACTTCTCTAAACCCAACCCATGAATCTGCTTGAAAGCACAATCTGAAATATGGACAGTTATATACAAAAAAATACATACAGTATTATTTAGATAAAGTCAGAAATCGGAAACAACTTAAACAACAGCAGGGGACTGGCCACATCAGCAAGTCATAGCCTGTGACAGGTAGCAACACAGCCATTGAAACAGGGAAGAATTTTCCTCGACCTAGGAAATGCTCATACTAAGAAAGTAGGAAAAAGCAAGATATAGAGTTTATTGCTGGGTTCTGAAAGTATGTGTACTTATCCACTGGAAAGAAATTCACCAGGAGGAGGAGAAGGGGTGTTGGTAATGCACATCTTAGTCTTCTCTGTATAACCAAGCTCTCCATTCTGAGCACGAGTGACCTACAAGCCTGGCCCGAGGAGGCTATTTGTGCCGTCTGGGTGTCTACTGCCCCACTTACCCACCTACCTGCTCATGCTGCGCTTTGAGCAGGGCGATCTCCTTCTCGACCTCGCAGATGTGGCTCGTGGCCTTGGCCACCTCGGCCCGCTCCAGGTCCCGTTCAGCTAGCAACTGCTCGATGTGCTGCTGCTTCTCCTTCAGCGCCTCTTGCAAGGCAGTTGTGCCGGAGATCTTGCGGGCGTAGCGTGAAGAGGTCTCTGTGAGCTGCAGGAAGGTGTGGGTACAGGCGGAACTCAAGAATCTGGAGCACCTCCAGATCACTCACAGCTACCCAGCAGGTGGGGGGCCCAAGTGCCTCCACTCCCAAGGTCCTGCTCCTCCCGCTGCCAGTGCCCTCCTGTTGCTTGGCTGCTGCCTACTTACGTAGGGAGAAGCGTATTATTTCAGGTTCAGGGAACTACCCCTTCCCAGGAGAGTCACAGCTCCTGGGCTCTGCCTCATGGTGGGTTTCCTCACCTGGGCCACCTTTTCCTGGGCCAGGAGGAACCTCCCATCCTAGACCAAGCTTGGATACAAGGCTCTCTGCCCGGAAGGGCAGCCTCACCTTCTCTCGTCACCCTCAGTGGCTGTGGCAGCCTTTTTGAACCCCCTGCCCTGCCCTGTATGACCTGCCCTGCATCTGTATGACCCTCCTTAACTCCCAGGGAAAGGCTTAATCTTAGGCTACTGACAAATCAGTAATATAAAAATAATAATAATAAATGAATCAATTTGCTTATTAAAAGATACACACTTTCATCATTGTTCAACAACTGCAAACTGAAGGATTCCTGGAGCCAGAGCAGGTCAGGGGCAGATTGGAACGCCTAGATCCTTCTGACCCTACCCCCCATACACACACGAGAGTACCCTACCCCAGCCCCATCCTCACCAAGCCACTGCGGCTGGGCCGGCCCCCCACAGAGGAAGCCACAGAGCTGACAGAGCTAATGGAGGAACTGCTGGGACTGTGGGTCAGCGCTGAGACACCCATGGCCATACGTTTGGTCTTCTTGGCCTTGGCAGGGCTGGTGGATGGGAAGCCGATGCGGATCACCTTATGGATGGGTGCGAACAGACCAAACTTGGGTGGGCACTGGAAGTACCTGAGGAGGCAGGAGAGACCCACATGCTGTCATGGCTGAATAGCCTGGAGCCTCCCCTGCCTTATGCACCTCTTCAAAGCCCAGCAGAAAGGCTCATCCTTGGGGCCCTATCACCCACAACACAAGACCAACAGATGGGACTCCTAGAAAGGGGATAAAGGTCAGTAGGGCCTGAGTTTCTCTGTAGCTACGAACAGCCATTGGGCATATTTCTGGGGACTGGTGGAATAACGATTATCGAGCACTCGCTCTGTGCCAGTCCCTTTTCATGAATGCTCATTTCAATTCCCCAACCACTCTATTGTTATCTACATTTCACAGGTGAGGAGACCGGCTCGGAGAGATTAAGTAGCTTGCCCACAGTCATACAGCTGGTCAAGTGGCAAAGCTGTGACTGGACCTCCCCGCCCCCACAGTCTGCTGGGCTCCAAAGGCGACTATGCTTTGCTCCCGCATATCATTCAGAGGCCTCCAACTGTATATGCAGCCCCATTTCATGGCTGCTCTTGGACCACCCAAGACTCAAGGAACCCCATCAGCTCTCCGCCCAGGGAGCTCCCTGCATGGAGAAGCAAAAGCTGAGGGAGATACCTTGGGGGTGCAGTGGGGGCTGCCGCCCAACCTGCCCCTGAATTCTAAAAGCTAGAGTGAGCTGAAAGAAACATCCATCTTGAAAACAGGAAGGCAGTGTCGTCATGGAAACTCTAGGTGGTTTTCTTCTCTCAAAACCTGTCTGGTCATGGAGTCCTTATGGGACCAGGTGAGCTAGTCGTGTCCAGTTTCTGATTCACTTTGACTGCCATCCCATCCCAGCTCTTTGCGAATTCAGGTCTTTGCTTGGGCTATCCCCCCAACCTAGCATACTTTCCTCCTCATAGCTGTCACAGCCTCATCTGGGCTGCAGAACCGAGCCCAGGGACAGACAGCACAGGAACTTAGGCCACGTGGCCTTAGTCTCACATCCCTAACACTGTTCACCCATCGCATCATGCCCCCTGCCCCCAACAAGCCCAGACAAAGCCTTAGACTCTTGATGCAGCATTCCCGGCAGTCACTTCTCTTTAATCAGAGACGGTATGGGACCTAGAACCAGTTGTGACCTCACCTTGTCTGTGGAGCACCAGTCACTGTCTTATTATTTCTTTTATCAGTAGAGGAACCCCTGGAAGGCAGTGACCACTGCCTCTCCTAGTATTTGTCCCTGACTCTGTGTGACCTTGAACAATGACCTCTCTGGCCTCTGTTCTCTCATCTATAAAACGGGGCTGATATTCTCACCACCTGCCTCTGTGGACTGTTGTGACAGAAGGGAAGAGGCAGCATCTACACTGTGGTGTCTGGCACAACCACCCAGACATTCAACACTGGCTTCTTCAAATGCCCCATCCCTGTCCCACACTCCCAGGGGAAGGCCACTGTACCTGGTGCCTGCCACCGCCCCATCATTCTTCCCAAGGGGCTCATCCAGCTCCACGCCACACCACTCGCCCTTGGCAAAGTCCGTCTCCCCCACGTACCGCACCACACCAGTCTTTGTCCCGCCAACCTGTTGGCACAAAGAGAGACTCAGGTCCAGAAGATGCAGTGGGCACAGGCAGAGATGGCACAGGCGCCCTGGTGCTCAGCCTCATCCCATCGTCCCTTCCAGCATGCAGGGGAGAGAGGAGCCAGGTTGAGGAAGGGGAGAGGCCTAAAGACAGCTGGGAGGAACAGTCTAGTCAGTGCTTCCTGGGGCTGTCCCACGCAAGGGCTTCGGAAACAGACAGACCTACATTCAAACTCTGCCACTTACAAGCTGTGTGAACCTGGACAAGTTATCTAACCTTTCTGGGCTTCAGCATCTTCATCTGTAAAATGGGTTTTTGTGAGGATTAAGTACTGTATGTGCACTGTCTGGCACATACTAGAGTCTCGGTACATTTCATCCTTAAAAAAATGGTTTAAAGGGTGGTAGCCAGGGGTTGGGGGAGGGGGAAATGGGGAGTTGTTTAATGGAAATAGTTTCAGTTTTGCAAGATGAAAAAGATCTGTAGATCTGTTGCACGACAATGTGAATACATTTAACACTATAGAACTCCACATTTAAAATGATTAAGACGGTAAATGTTATGTGTATTTTATCACAGTTTAAAAAAATTTAGTGAGGCGGTAAGTACGAATATTACTGTAAAATCAGGTAAAATTTTTTAATTGAAATTTTTATACATAAAGATTCAAATCTTCCTAAAGACTTAGAAAGCCCTAGAAGTTTCTCCACCTCTCCCCAGAAGCAAACACTTTAACTTTTTTTTTAATTCAATATTTAATTGTTCACGTGGGTTAATATGAGTTAACATGTTAGATTATTGCAATGGCAGTTCAAAAATACTTTAACTCTTTAAGGTGAATTTTTGGTATTTATTTACCATATTTCTAACTAACATGCTTATATTGCTACGTCTGGCATTTTCGATTTTGAACGCTCTCCACTGACCTCCCGTCAAGGAAGGGGAGGCGCTAGTGCCCCATTGCGACTGCTTCACAGTCCCAGTCTTCTGCTCTTCTCCACACAGCGACGTCTTAAATTTCATCAGATCTGGGTTCACGGTGCTCGTGCCCCATTACGACTGCTTCACAGTCCCAGTCTCCTGCTCTTCTCCACACAGCGACGTCTTAAATTTAATCAGATCTGGGTTCACGGTACTATGACTAATAAACACCGCTCGTGGATGAGAACGGGAGAGTGGTTACTCTTCCTTTCTCACACAACTTTTAAACTACGGATAACGGTCTTTTATGATTGTTTGCTTAGTTTTCATGAATTTAACAGTACTTCGACCCCAAACCCCCAATAGTCTAAGTCTGCCAAGATGTTCAGTAGCATTGGAAATTCCATCCAGTTCTTTCTACTAATACACACCGCTCGTGGATGAGAACGGGAGACTGGTTACTCTTCCTTTCTCACACAACTTTTAAACTACGGATAACTGTCTTTTATGATTGTTTGCTTAGTTTTCATGAATTTAACAGTACTTCGACCCCAAACCCCCAATAGTCTAAGTCTGCCAAGATGTTCAGTAGCATTGGAAATTCCATCCAGTTCTTTCTGAAGAAGACTTTCCGGTGGCTTTGTGACCAGCTACAGGGTGGACTGGCTGCCGGCTCTTCAGCTTTGAGGCTACCAGCCAGGGGCCTCTTGTCACCATTACACTGAGAAGTCCCTTTGCCTCTCTTCTGGGCTGGATCCTGTTTCCTGGATTCTATGTCTTCTTTTTTTTCCCGGTTTACTCACTTATTTTGGTAGAGCACATCCTCCCATAGCTTTCTTAGAAAACATGTATGAGAAAATAAGATACTTGAGCCTCCGCTTATCTGAAAATGTTTTTTATTCTATCCTCATTTTTTAAAAATTGAGGTAAAATTCACATAATATAAAATTCACCATTTTAAAGTGTACAGCTCAATGGCTTTTAGTATGTTCATGACTATCGCTGCTACTAATTCCAGAACATTTTCATCACTTCCAAAAGAAACTCCATACCCAATAGTGGTCACTGCCCGCCTCTCCCCAGCTTTTGTCATCCACTAATCTACTTTCTGTCTCCATCTCTATAGATTTGCTTGTTCTGGATGTTGCTTATAAATGGAGTCACACAATAAATGACCTCTGTGTCTGGCTTCTTTCATTTAGCACAGTGTTTTCCAGGTTCATCCATGTTTATCAGTATCAGTATTTCCTTCCTTTCATGGCTGAATATTTCATTGTATGGATTATACCACCTATTGTTTATCCATTCATTCACTGATGGACATGTGGGTTGTTTCCACTATTTGGTTATTATGAATAATGATGCTGTGAATGAACGTTCATGTCTAAGTTGTTGTGTGAACACCTGCTTTCAATTCTCTTGGTACCCTCGCTCATGAATGATAGTCTGGTTGGGTCTCTTCCTTCAGGATTTCGAAGGCTCCCTCTGTGTGTTTTAGGAGTCCAGTGTTGCTGTTGAGAAGTACAAAGCCATTCTGAGTCCTGATCCTTTATGTGAGCCAGTCTTTATGCAGGGTCCTTTGTCCGAGGGTTGTGCTGTGTCACAATGAGGTGCGTTGGTGTGGGCCTCTTTCCATCCCTTTTCCTGGGCTCCCAGGGGCCTCTTCAGTGAAGAAACCTTTGTCAGTCCGAGGGGATCTTCCTGGATTACTTATTTGGCTTCCTGCCTCCTTTTCCTCTGTTCTCTTTCTGGATCTATTGGACAGGTTATCTGAAAAGTTTTCTTCTTTTCTCTCATTCTGCATATATCTTTTGGCTCTACTTTCTGGAAGATTTCCTTAAATTTATCTTCTGATACTTCTGTGGAGTTTCTTACATCTGGAATCAGACTCTTCATTTCCCAGAGCTTTTTTGTTCACTGAATATTCATATTTATACATTCGATGGTGTTCTGTAAGGATTTAATGCCTAATTTACTTGTTTCTCAGAGCCGGCCGTTTTTCCCCGGAAAAAGCTTCTCACACTCTGTCCAGCGTGGAGAGCACAGGCTTGGCAGCCCCGCCTCCCAGGAGCCAAGTGAGGAAGAAGCCGGTGGGGAAAGGGGCTCAGCTTTCAGGATAGAAACGTTCATCTCTTCCTTCTCAGTCCAACCTGCCTGGGATTTTCCCATCCAGCCCCTCTTTGACTGTCTTAGGAAACCAAACATCCATTCCAGAGGCCTGCTGGAGGGGTGGTCAACAGGCAGAGTGAGACAGGGCCAGGGATGGGGAGCTGCAGGTTTTTAGACCGATTCTCCCATTTCTGGCCCTGACGTCAGCCCCATTTCCAGAGGCTGAGTCCTGCAGCTAACTCCTGAGCTTCTGAGGCTTCCCAAGGAGACATTGACTACTTCTCTGCTTCCCTCCTGCTGCCTGTGGACTTGGTGACACTGGATTTCCAGTGTTACTGCTGCTGTCTCCTCTCCTGTTCTCTTTGTCTTTGAGGGTTTGATAGCTTTTTAAAAACACTCCCTTCACTGCC
>NW_006441386.1:6074027-6119387 GCF_000325575.1 Pteropus alecto
AGAGAGTGAAATAAATGTTTACCTACTCTGTTTATCTGAACCTAAATATACCTTTCTAAATGTTACTTTCTCTGTCACCCCTAAGTATACTTCAGGTATGCCTAAAAGGGACCACCTCCCTCATTAAAACGCACTCTACTTCCACCATTTCTTAAGGACTGACTATATGCCAGGCACTGAAGACACAAATTTGAAATCTCACAACTCTATAAGGTGGGCAGCGTACCCTGTTCCTGGATGAAGAGACTGAGGTTCAGAGTGGTCAGAGAGTAGAAGAGCCCAGTGGGCCTCACTCTGCTCTGTCCTTAATCCCGGCTGGTCTTAACTACCAGGCCCTGCCCTCCGGGGTCGCCTCTCCCCTCAGGAGGGAGTCTCTTACTAAAACAGCACTAACAACCCCTCACCAGCCCCAAGGCGGTGCTGCTGCAGCCTTAGTCCTCAGCTGCCTACAAACAACGAATCCTCCCCTGTTGCTCCCTCAGTCTTCAGAGTGATGGAGCCAGGCAAGTGTCCTCTCAGAGACAGGAGCAGAGCAGAAACAATAGGAAGGTTTCCAGAGGAAACACATCTGGTGCTGACCTCCACCCAGGTCAGCATAGCCTTAAGGAGCTCCCCTCCCTGAAGCCCCAGACAGTGTGCAGTGACCCTCTCACTGGGAGTGTGTGCCAGGCCTGTCCTCCAGAGAGATGAGACTTGCCCCTTCTCTCTTTTTTCCCTTTGTTTTTATTATGTTTTAAATTTTTTAACTTAAAAAATGAGACTTTATTTTTTAGAGCAGTTTTAGGTTTATAGAACATTTAAGCAGAAAACGTAGGGAGTTCCCACAGGTCTCCTCAAGTCTCTCCCTACGGTTTCCTCCTTATTAACACCTTGCATGAGTGGGGCACGTTTGTCACAATAATGAGCCAATACTGATACAATATTAACTGAAGTCCATAGTTTACATTATGGTTCGCTCTTGGGTTTTGACAAGTATATGATGACATGCATCCACCACTCCAGGATCATACAACATAATTTTATTGCAGTAAAAGTCCTGCGCTCTGCCTATTCTCATCTCTCTGTCTCTTCCTACCCCCAATCTTTTTACTGTCCCCAAATCCTACCTTTTCTAGAATGTCATATATTTGGAATCATACTGTATATACCTTTTCAGCATGGTTTCTGTCACTTAGTAATATGCATTTAAGGTTCCTGCTTGTTTGACAGCTCTTCTCTTCTTAGCCTTATTCCACTGTCAGGATGTACCACAGTTTATTTATCCATTCACCTCCTGAACGATGTCTTGGTTGTTTCCAAGTTTTAACAATTACAAATAAAACTGCTATAAATATTTGTGTGCAGGTTTTTATGTAGATACTTTATAAAAAAATTCTTTTTTAATTCCCAGCCCCCCACTTCCACCCCTGACCTACGGATGTTTCCATCTCCCCCTAAGAACTAGATCTCCGAAGGCGGAGAATCACCTCCCACGCACTCCCAGTGCACATTTGGGGCCTAGCACACCCAGGGGGACTAGGCACCTGGGGGACCTGGCACGCCTGGGGTATAGATCGTGGCTCCACTGGGGGTTGAACCCAGGACCTTCTATGTGTAAAGCAGGCATGCTAACCACTAATCTATAGAACCACCACGTGTAGATACAAGTTTTAAACTCACTTAAATGAATACCAAGGGACATAATTGCTGAATCATATGGTAAGAGTATGCTTACTTTTGTAAGAAACTGTCAAGCTGTCTTCTAACGTGGCTGTACCATTTTGCATTCCCACCGGCAAATGCATGAGAGTTCCTGCTGCTCCACTAAGGAAATGGCCCCCTCAAGTCACCCCCGCTGTATGCCAGGCCCCAGGCTCCTGAGGGGTGAGCCCCACCCTCTTTCCTTTTGTACCACCTGGGGTTCACCCGTGGGCCTGCAGTCCCTTCTGGCTTGGCCCGAACACCAACTGGATCCCAGGTCCCACAAAGCAACGGTGGTGGACAGCTTGAACGTATCTGTGTCTCAGGGACTTTCCCCTGAGGAAGTCAAAACTGGTGAATCACTTAAAATAGCCACATGTGCCTCAGATCATGGTTGCACCCACACGGTGAGAGAACAGGGCCTCAGAGCTGCCCCGCTCTGTCATCAGGAAGCTGGACCAGAGCTGCTAGGAGGGTACAGTGAAGGTTCATGTCTGAGGTCTGGAGCAGCCTCTGCTGGGCAGCTGTGGGAAGGGGCAGGAGCATGGGGTGGCGTGCTGGCAGGAAGGAGGATGGCCAGGGGAGAAAGGCAGGTGGGCAGTAATATCGAGCCATCCAGGGAGATGAGGGGACCCAAGTGGGCAGCCCCCTTGGTGACTCTCCCTGACAACTTCCACAGTCGCTGACCTGAGTAATAGCTAGCGGGGCATATCTGGGACTCAACTAATCTGTGGAGTCCTGACATCATTCATGAGGAGCCTTGCTCACTCTCAGGCTGTTGGAGGCACTGGGGCACAGCCACAGGAATGAAACAGACAAGACCCCCTCCTCGTAGAGCTCCCCTTTGGGGGCAGGAAATAGACAGTAAAGAAGGAAGTGAATAAATGCTTTTATTCCAGGTGGATGACAAGAGCTATGTGGAGTAATATGGGAGGCCTCTGTCTCTGAGGGGTGACAGTGGCACAGAGGCCTAATAGAAGTGGGACAGTGTGCTATAGGAAGCCTGGGGGACAGTGTCCCAGGTAGAGGAATTGGCCTGGTACTCTGGAGGAAAGGAAAGAAGGTCAGCATATCAGGGGCACAGCAGCCAGGATGGAGGGAAGTCGTTTCATAAGGAGGCTGGGCAGGCAGGTCACAAGAGTCTGGGGGCCATGGGAAGGCAGGTGGGTTTATCCCAAGTAAGATGGGGCCTCTTGGGTGTGGGGGCCTGACTGGGAATGAGGGAGACCAAGGAAAAGGCAGCTCCATTGTCTGAGAGAGAAAGAAGCTGCCAGTGGAGGTGGTAGGATGGGAACAGATCTGGGTGTATTTTGGAGGTGATACCAGAGACCTGCTGATGAGTCACATGGTGGGGGAAACAAAGAAAAACAGACCTGAGGCCAACTGCCAAGTTCCTGGCTGGGTTTAGCAGGCGACACAGGTGTGCCATTTACTAAAATGAGAAAGATGAGGAGGAGCAGGTTGGGGATGGCTGGGGAAAGCGGGGTGATGATCAACTGAGCTCTGTTTTGGACATGTGTTATGAGCTCAATTGTGCCCCGCCAAAAGATATGTTGAAGTCCTGACCCCCAGTCCCTGCAAATGTGACCTCATTTGGAAACAGGGTCTTTTAGGTGTGATTAAGTTAAGATGAGGTCATTAGGGTGGGCCCTAATCCAGTATGCCCGGAGGCCTTATAAGAAGAGCAGTGACACAGAAACACACACGAGGGAAGAACACCATGCGAAGACGGGGCAGAGACTGGAGCGATGCAGCTGCAAGCCAAGGATTGCTGGTGATACCAGAATGTAAGAGAAAGACATAAAGCAGATTCTTCCCTTGATCCTCTGAGACAGTGTGGCCCTGCTGACACCTTTGATTTCAGACTTCTGACCTCCAGCAGCGTGAGAGAATAAATTTGTTGTTTTAAGCGGTTCCGTTTGTGGTACTTGTTTCAGTAGCCACGGAAAACTAATACACATTAAGTGGAAATGTTGAACGAGAGCTTAAGATATGAGGCAGGAGCTCAGAAGAGAGACCAGGACTAGAGATCCAGCTGTGGGTGGTGTGATGCTCACATGTGCCTGGACTGTCTAGTCACAGGCCTAGATGGTTCCACCAAGGACAAGAGCACAGGAACAGACGAGCCGAGGTCAGAGTTCTGCCCTGATGTGGGGAAGGGGACCAGCAGAGAGTGGTGGCCAGGGAGGCAGAGGAGGAAAGCAGGAGAGTGTGTGGAATCCTAGAAGTCGAGAGAAGAATGTGCTTCTAGGAAGACGGGAGAGACTGATGGTGGCCGATTCTGCTGAGCGGTGACATAAGATGAGGACTGGGAACTGACCGTTGCATTTGCAATGTGAATGTCTCTGGTGGCCTCTGGGGGAAGGTTCCCCTGGAGGAGAGGGTGATGGGAGAGAGCAGGAGCTGAAGACCGTGGCCACAGACAGGCCCTTCGAGGGGTTTAGCTGAAGAGAAGACAGAGAAATGAGCAACGGCTGGAGGGAAACATGCGGTCGGGGAGCGTTTTATTTTTGAGGTTGTTGTTAAGAGAAGCTGGAGCTAGTGAGTGAAAAGACTGGCCAGGGGAAATGTGCAGCGGAGGACGGGGTCTGTCTGCTGGGGCGGGTGGCACTGACCTGAGACAGGAGCAGGCGGTTGGGGCCCTGGATGAAACGAGATGAAGGGGAAAAAGTGTGCAGATGCTGCAGGTTTGGGGGTGAACCATGGTTCTGTTCTTCCCAGGAAGCACAGAATGTAGGGGAGAGGCAGGTGTTAGAAATTTTTAGAGAAAGAAGGTGGTATCACTATTACAAAAGAGGAAACTGAGTCTCAGAAAGGCAAAGCAGCAGGGAGGAGTGGCCGAGCCAACTCCCTCAACTAGGTCTGTGGGCCTTGAGTCAGTCTAATTCCCAACCCAGCACATGGGGAAATTGGTCATTGTTGAACACAGAGGTTACTGCCAGACATAGGTTACTGCACAGACCCATGCTAGAATTCCTCCACTCTGACCTAGGAGCTTTCTTAGCCTGGGGTAGATCTGGTCTCAGATTACTCCTCTGGGGAGGAAAAGGGAGTACAAAAGGCCAGAGCCCTTGACCCATACCCGGGGCCCCCAGCCATCCAGTGAGAAACCCTGTGACAGAGAGAGGAAGCCAGAGGCAGACATAGTCCTCCCTGCTGACCTTCTCCAGCTCTGCTCCCTATCAGTGAATCTGGAAGATGAAGCCTCAGCAGCCATGTGGGTTAGCAGAGCCAAGTCTCCTCCTTCTTCTCATCCCTCTCCCCACACAACAGACACCATTTCCCTCTGCCCCAACCCCAAGCACACCAGCCCCCAGAAGGGCCCCCAGGCCACTCCTACAAATCCCTCCCAGCTAGAGCTAGGTCTCACACCCAGCCTCGAGGTATGCACCCCTCAGCCAAGAAGACTCGGGGATGAAGAAATGGGATCTCGGGCAGAGGAAGAACGCCAGGATTTTCCAAGAGCCCACAGTGTACAGGACTTTACCTGAGTAGATTTCTACAAATCCTGCAGTCAGAATATCAGTCCCTTTTTAAAAGTGAGAATATTGAGTCTCAGTCTCTTGCCCTGGGTCACACTACCGTAAGGGACAGAGCTGAGTTCATACCTAGGCCTGTTTAACCCCTACGCCCACCTTCCCACCACCTGTTGCCTCGACACCACAGACGGCCCCTGCTGGATGTTTGACCTGCGGACTGTGCAGGGTGGGACCGGCAGAAAGAGAACCAACCTCATTCCTCATCTCTCAGAAACCATCTCTCAAGACACTGCTCCCACACCTAACCAGGCCAACTACGAAGGCGGGAACCAGCCCTGCAGAGAATCTACCAGCCCACAGGGGAAGGTGTGGCTGACTGGTCAGACTGCCTCGTGGGCTGGTATGTTCTGGGTGATCTGCAAGGCAAGGCTGGCCTCAGCTTCATGCTTTGAGATATGCTGGGAGAGGGTGCCAGCAGTACAAGTGGTTCTCTGGAAAGGTCTCTTAGCCCATCCTTCTCGGGATGCCTCTGTGACCAGTACGTGAAGAAACTTGAAGGGACAGACTTCACCTACATGGAGATGCCCTACACAGATTCTGCTTCAAGGAAGGCCTTGCTGTCCTGCTAAGGGAGCCCCCTTGGCTGAGATGACACCCTTCCTGGGGCAGCCGCACCTGGTAACTGAGCGAGGCAGGGGCAGAAAGGCTGGACACTTTGGCTCTACTTGGGGCACTGTGATGAACAACCTGGCTCCAGAGCTGCGCCTGGTCAGCTGAGGTTCTGTCCAGCCCGCGTTGCAGCCTGACTTCCACCTCTGCCAATTCTTTCACAGATGTTAAAAGCCATAATAAACATCTGTACCCCCAAAACACCTCGGCAACTATTTCCGGGGAACTTGACGTGACACAACCTACTTATCATCTGCGTCTTTGGGGGTCAGAGAGCTCGCTACCCCAGGCAACTCCGTGTTGACATCTGTCTCTTTGGAGCTTTGGCTCTGGGGCGCCTCTTGGAGCCACAAGCAGCCAGGCAGGCCGCTTCCTTCCTGAGATAGCTTTTCTCTGTTCCTTGCTAATTATACCCTATACTGTCAATTGTAGCTGACCAAGACATTTCCAGCCTGGGCACACTGCAGGTAGGGGATAAAGGGAACATTCCTGGGCTGGAAGGTAGAAGCCCAGAGCCCCCATCCCAGCCTCGCCCATGCCCTGCTGTGTGACTCTGAGCAAGTACTTGTCCTCTCTGAGCCTCACCATCCTCACCCTTACAACAGGCAGATAGGGCCTGGTGTTCTCTGTCCCAGCAGGCCTGTCTATGAGTCTAGATCAGCTCTCACTCACCGATAAACCTCAGGTAGAGGTGCCTTTCCAACCCTTCCTGTCTCAACCCACCACCCCCTTCGTTCCTGCTTCTCTATACTTCCAACCTGGAATGTCTTTTCTATGACCTCAATCTTAAGCCGGTGGCTGCCTGGCTGGCCCCTGAGTCTGCCATACCAGGTTATGCTGCCTCTGAAACCAACTTCCCTAAAACTCATGCAGACAGACCCATCTCTTGGGATGGACTTTCGGGACCACACGCTGGGGCTCCCATAGGCCTCAAGGGGGACACACACAGCAGCTCTCCTCATCTCAGGCCAGACAGACATCCAGGTGCCCTCCACATGCTCCCTGGGCCTGGAAGGTGCCCAGGACCACAGGTAGCGGAGGTGTTTCCAGGAAGAAGGAAATGGAGAGGTGTCCTGGGGTGTCAGGGTCCCACCTGGCTTGGGTCCTGTCTCAGCTTTGCCTGGCATGTTGTAAAAGGCTATGTGACCTTGGGCGAGTCACTTCAGCTCTCTGTTCCCACCTCTGCTAGGAATCCCTACCCCATACACCCAAGATCCTTGAATGCTCATCCAGAGCAAGGCCCCAAACTCACCCAGGCCAACCTCTGAGAGAACTTGGGAGGGAGGATTTTAGAAGAGGAAATAGGGCAGAACAGAGTGGATCATTGCTGGAGGAATTTCAGGCATTAGCCAGAAAGGTTATCTGTGTGTGTACTGGGGCTGGGGAGGGCGGCAGAGGGTGGGAAAGGGCAAAGGCAGGACAGCCAGCCTATGGGCCCCGCTCAGCCGCTTCCACGCTAGGTGCTATGGGAAATTCAGGTCTCAGGCTGCAGTCTGTGAAATGGAACATCTGCTTCCCAGGCAACTGTGAAAACAAGAAGTGATCCACGCAGCCCAGGGCACAACTCCAAACCATAGCTGAAAATCTGGTTCAGACAGGCCTGGGACAAAACTCCAAACATTTAAGAAACCCCAGTCCGGAAGGTGAGGCATGTTTCTCCTGCGATCTCCAGGTCTCCCTCTCACCTTCCAGAGGTTCCCCCGGAAATAAGAACCTCTCCGCGCTGAAGTGGAAACGGACTTCTTTCACAGCAAACACTCCACCAATGGAAGCCAAGGACATCCAGTCTGTCGTAGACCGCCGTATGACCTCGGGGAGGCTCCCTGAGCTCTGAACCCCTCACTGCACCAGGGGCTATATGACACCTACCCCTCCCTCACAGGCTTTAATGCTGGCAATAGCTAACACTTCATAGAACTTACTCAGAACCACACGAAGCAGATGAACTATTATCCCCATTTTATAGGTGAAGAAACTGGGGCATAGAGAGGCTAAAGAACTTGCCCATAATTACTTAGCTCATACATGGACCTCATGGGATACTGTTGAGGCCCAAATGAAACCAGGATCCAGAGGTATCTTTGAAGAGCAGCACAATTTAACAAACATAAATACTGTTACTTCATAAGTAACAAATACTGCTCACGCCTTTGACCCAGGTCAGAGGCAGGTTTGCAGCTGGTGAAGCTAACAGAGCTTAGACCCCTTGCCTGGCCTCTTCTGAGGCCCTGACAATGCATTTGCGGGAACACATGATTTATAAAATTTGCAAAACCAGTACTTTTTTGTACGTTTTTCCTAGAGTCCCTCATCTTTAAATTGTATAAGTTCAGGCCTCTACAGTCACCTAGGTCCAGGATATAATTTTTTTTAAGGGTGGGGTAGGGACAGGAAGGTGATAAGTCAGGTGTTTATAGCAGGGGCAAGGGAGAAAAGCAAGTTCCAGGGTCAGCCAGGCCAGCTGGGTCCTGGCAGTGCACAGTGGACTAGGCTGGAGGACTAACCCGAGGCAGATTAGGGTAAGGTGAGTGGCAGGTGAGGCTTGATCCCCATGGTAGAAACAAATCCGTCATTCAAATTCCTCTCCCCATCCCAGAATCCAGGCACATCCAGGGCAGGCACAGTTGATGAGTGAATAAAGGAATAAATGGCCCATCACCTCCTGGTGTGACCCTGGGCAGGCTATTTTCTAGGGCTGAGCCCAATTTCCTCATCTGTAAAACAGGTGGATAACTCCCACCTCGTAAGGCAGTGGGGAAGACCCAAAGAGACAAGGTACAGAAAGTGCTGGGCATGGTACTCAGAGTGGGGTACTCCCCCAAGAAAGCAGTGTCTGAAAGTGAGGGTGCAACCTGCTTGTGGGCTGGGCAGTCAACGGGGCCTGTCTGTTGCTACTGCTGCCAGCTCTGCTGAAGGGCTAAGGCCTGGGGGAGAATTCTAGAGCAGTGCCTGCCTTGTGCCAGCTTCAGTGCCCTCTGCCTGGCATGTCCAGTTCCCATTCCATGAAGGGGAGCAGATGCAAGGGGAGTTCCTGGGCTTAATCCTACTGTTCCCCAACCTGGGACCAATCAGAGCTGGTCGATAACCCCCAGAGCTGCCACATCCCACCTCAAAGAGGTCGAAGACACCTCCTAGGGCTCTCATATGACACAAACCAGGCCTTGCACAGCCAGAGCCCTTCATAACTCTGAAGCACTCCCTGTTCACTGGCTCTCTCTACGCTCCTGACAAAAGCACCACACAGCGCCACATGGGTACGACACTTACCAGGTGATCACCCTGTAAGGTATACAAATGTCTAATTACTACATCGTACACCTGAAACTAAAACAATACTGTATGTCAACTGCAATTGAAAAAGAAATTATTTTTTAGAAAGCATCACATGGGTACTAACTATGCCATTTCGCTAGACAGATGATAAATGCATGGAAAAAATGGAAGGAAGGAAGGAAAGGAGGGAGGGAGGGAAGGAAGATGAGACTCAGTTAAGTGACTCGACCGACATCACACAGCTGAGACATGGCATACAGGGCACAAATCTAGGCCTGATTTTCCTGCAGTGGCCATGGCCAGCATGTGCCCTCAGACCCCAGGCATCCCCAAGGACAGCTCAGTGAGACCGTAAGCCAGGTTGCCTGGGCCCCATAGGCTGGGGATGGCTTCTCAGGGAGCCACCGTAAGAGGAGCAGAGTTGATGGCCTCAAAACAAGCTCTCTGGACAGAAAAACACAGGGGCCCCGTGAGTCCAGCCTCCCCCGCCCCCACAGTGCCACAGCAGCCCCCTGACACCCTCTGCTGTACTCTCGCCCCCTCCCATCCTGTCTCTACCAAGCAGTAACCAAGATGTGCATAAAACGTGGATCTGCTCACACTGCTGTACAGAGACTTCTGCAGCTCCCTTGGCTCTCAGAACAAAATCCTGCCTGCACCCCGGCTCAGCCTTGTAGGGTCAGCCCACGCCAGCCTCCTGGGCACAGTCTCGCTCTGGCTCCCATTCTACCTGCTTGGCCTCCCTGCTCTTCTCTCTGTTTCTCTAATCTCTGGCTACAGCCCTTTGCCAGCACGATGCTCTTGCCCGCGTCGGCTGGTCAATGCCAGGCCATTCCCCTATCTCAGCATTAACGCTGTTCCTTGGGGAAGTCCCACTGCCAGTTTCCTCTGTGATCGGCTCTTGAAGCACCGTGTATAATTTCTTCATGTCATTTACCAGAGTCTATAAAGAAATACTGATGCCTGCAATCACACAAATCATGGTCTCTCTTCCAGTAAACTGGGAGCTGCTGGAAGGCAGAGACCAAGCCTGGCCACGCCCACCACCATATCACCCAGGGGTAAGTTCCATCCATAGGGACCTAGGCTGGCAAACCAGACCCTGGGGTGGGCAGACCCCCGAGAGTATGCCTGGATACAAAGACATGGCTTAGTGACAGGAAAGCAGGCTTTAGGGGCTGGTTTGAATCTTGGACCTGCTCTGTCATCTCACACAAGTTACTAAACTTCTCAGCCTTGGTTTCTCCATCCAAGGAGTGAGGGTGATAAAATTACATCACAGCAGGGGCTTGAGGATTCAACAGGGCAATGGGTATGAACATTTCCTGTCATCCCCACAACCTAAATGTTCTTCCCAGAAGCCTCCAGGAGAAACTGTGGCCCTGGGAGAGGTCTCTGGAGTGGGGGCGGAGCATTCCAGGAGGTGATACCCTCCTAGGGTCCCCACTCTGTGACTCCAGAGCTCCCCAAACCTTTCCCCACTCAGCCTTAGAGCTCCGGGCATATGCTCCCCACCTTGAAGTGGGATTTCCCCCACTCTCCCTCAGGAAGCCCCGCTGACCTGAGCACAGGAACCTCTCCCCCTACCAACTGACTACCTCCTTTGGACTCCTCAGACCCCAGGCCCGCAGACATCCTTCAGGGACGACCCCGTGTGTTATTCTCACCTACCCAACACCACGGTTCTTAGAGGGCAGAGCCAGCCCGGGCCCCCTCAGCCACCTCAGCCCTGGGTTTTGCATCACACGTTATGATCCTGTCCCATGTACCTTACCATCCCCAGCCCAGGTCTGGCTCACACTGCCACATTCAGACAGCAAAAGGATAAATACAGACTCTAAAGGACTTGGGGGTCACTGGCCCCTTCCAACCTGGCCCCAATACCTAGGACTACCAGAGAAGAGAGGCCCCTGACAGGAAGGCTCAGCTAGAGATTTCTTTGGCTCCAATGACCCAATTCTCCCCTCCACAGCTAAACTTAATTAGGTGTGTGAACCAGCCACCCCTGGGCCAGGGGCCTTGAGCCCTCCAGTCTCTGGCCTTTTCCAGTATAGGCCTGGCACATCCATGTTGATGGGCTAAATCAATGGATAATATCGGTAAGAGCTAATGGCTATGGGGCACCTGCTAAGTATCAGGCACCATCTAAAGGCATTACATGTATTAACGTGTTTCAACTTATGTGGGAGGTACTATTAAAATTCCTGTTTTACAGATGGGAGGACTAAGGCCCAGAAAGGTTAACACACCTGCCCAGGGTCACACATCGACAGTCTCCAGAACCAACTTAACCTGTCTCCCTGGTCCCTCTGTGTGGTTCTGACAGAGTGGTGCCTAAGCCTGGACTCTACCTGAGCCCCTTGAGAGACTCCTCCCTGCCCACCCCTGGGGTCCAGCTCACCCACATGGGGTGTGGTGGTGGGGACTCACCAACACGCGGTCTCCCAGGCGCAGGTCCTTGTCACCCCGCTTCACAGAGCCGCTGTCGGAGAGGTTGGAGCCCGACTCGTTGCCTGTCTTGACGGAGCTGTTGAGGACACTCTCCCGCAGTGGGATGACACGGCTGGTCAGCGGAGGTGTGGCTGTGCCTGAGTGCAGTGACAGGTTCTGGGCGGTCAGCGACTCTACCGAGTGGGCATCACTGCCCGAGCCCTCGGCCATGGGCTGCCGGGTCAGCTTGGAGGGTCGTGTGAAGATGCCCTGCAGGGCTGGGCACTCAAAGTAGCGCACGCCACCCACAGCACCGTCGTTCTTGCCCACCGGCTCGTCCAGCACCACGCCGGCCCACTGGCCAGGCGCAAACTGCGTCTCACCTAGGTACTGTACCACACCTGGCTTCACGCCGTTCACCCACACCCGCTCACCAACCTCGAAGTCCCCCACGAAGTCATCGCCCACCTCAGCTGCCTTCGGGCCGGGCTTCTCGGGGGCAGCAGGCGTAGCTGTGGAGGAGGGGCCCGAGGCCTGCTTGTGCAGGGGGGAGCCTATGGGGTGAGGAGAGAGGCAGTGGTTAGGGCTGAGTGTGAGCTGGAAGGCACCAGTGGGGAAACTGAGGCAGACGTGATTGGCAGTGTGACCTTGGGCAGGTCTCATTCTTCGTGGGCCCTGGGCATCCGTAGGTCTCTCCCTACTCTTCCAACCCCTCTGGATAGTTCTGAGGATTAAAAGCTCAGGAAAGTGCCTTCTCAGAAGCAACACTTTCCACTGCTCAGGGTCACTCAAACTCAAGGACCAGGAATAAACCCCTTATTGATGGTTATTAGCTGCCACCTTCCTGCCCTGGTAGGCTCAGATCTTAGAGTCCTCTCTATGTCCCCCACCTTCTTCCCCAGACAACTCTGGACCTTATGAAATTCCCCCAACCTATTCCTTGACAGCTGGCCACAGCCACAAACGTCTTGCAGCAAGGAATGAACCAGGAAAACCCTCTTACTCCACCCTAAGCCCCCCTTCCCTTTCTTCCCCCTTTCCAAGTTACAGCCTAAAGCCTCAGAACTGCACAGACCAGGAAAAGTGGGAGGGAGGAGGTCAGGAGGCGAAAGCAAGTGTGTAATCTCATTCCTACGACTGAACTCTGGGTTCCCTGGCCTGAACTGGGTCCTCTGATCCAGCCCCTCTTATAAAAATAATGACCCTGAGGCTCAGAGAGGCAAGGGCCTTGCCCGAGGCCACACAGTAGAAATGAGACTCAAACCCTGGGAGGAGGCCTACCTCCCAGGCCTGGGCTCCGATGTGCTCCAGACATCAAAGAGGAAGGGAAGGGAAGGAACTTGCTCAAGGTCACTCAGGAAATGACAAAGCAGGGCTCGACTCCACCACGCTTCATGTGTATCTGGTTCCTGGGCCCCATACAAAGCCTCCTGGGCATGTGGGTGCTCAGAAAGCCCATCTTTTGCATCTCAGGGTCTAGAGGTTGCTACCATTTCTTGCCAGACCAAGCGTCAAGCAGAAAAGGTCTCATCCCTCTCTTCCTCTACTCCAGAGGCTGATGGGCTTCTGAAACACAGTTGGAGACATACTCTCATCAGAGCTGCCTATGTTTCTGGTCCTTTCCACGAGTAGCCAGTGGAGGGACCATATAGCAGCAGCTCCCACCAACTTCCTCCTTTCATCTAGGGTCAAAGAACCTGGGGCCCCAGGCCTGGCCGGATGCTATCTCTAACCCTTACGGACAGAGTTTCCAGGCAACAGGAAAGTGGATGCTATCTCAGGGCTGGAAACCAACCCTTACGGACAGAGTTTCCAGGCAACAGGAAAGCCACTCAGTGCTAAGGCAGGCCCAACACACGAGGCCAAGCAGGCGGGTTCTCCCTCTGGGCTCTGGCAACAGTGGCAGGAAAGCACATGGCCACCCATGGCCTGGGCAGCCAGGATGGGAATCTGATCAGGGGGAAGGGCTACCTCTGACCTGTGAGCTGGGTTCCTAGAAGATCAATGAGCTTTCCTGTTGAATTTAATTAACAACCACAGTCATCACACCCATTAATTGATGCTCTGTGCTAAGAGGCTGACATACAGCAGCGCATCTGACTCTCACAGTTAGTCCTATGAAGTCATTTTGTTGTTCCAGTTTTACAGATGAGGAAACTGAGGCTTAGAGAAAGCAGATGCTTCATCTAGGCTCCCAGATGGTAGGCAGCAGAGCCGAGCTCTGGCCAAAGGCCTCTGGCTCTTGGTGCAGGGCACTTTGATTAATCTAACAAATGTATACAAAGCACCCGCCATACCTAGCCCCAAACTACAATCACCCCAAATCTTGGTCCGCTGTGAATGGACTTTTCCCAGAATCTGGCTAAACCTTACAGCTCCCTACAAGTAGGAGACGATCTTATCTTTTACTACTTCCTACGTAAGGACGTCCCCTTCCATTTTTTGTTTAGAGACAAACTGAGTGGGACCTTGGTTGGGAGCCCCCAAGGCTCCCTTCTACCACTGAAATCCCATGAGGCAGACGTCATAGTGTTTGAGGGAGCAGGCCCTGGAGCCCCACAGACCTGCTCTCGAACCCAGCTGCCCTGGCCCCACCTGGGTCTCCTCACCTGCATCTCTGTCCTGGGCTGTTGTGCAATGATAGGAACAGGGCCTGGCCCATACACACGCCCATGAGTGTTGACGATTGTTACTTTGATGAGAATGATTTATACAAAAACTAAGGGATTGAGAAAAAACACACACACGCACACACAAGAAGGGCTTCCAGGGAGGTTCTGGTGACCTTGGGCAAGTGGCTCTTCTCCTGAGTAAACGAGGAGGGTGGCCAAGTCCCCTGAAGTTGGCATCAAACACTGAGTGTAAGTCGGCTCACACAGACCCTATCCTGCTGGTTCCTTGTGCCTGGGCCAAGCTCCTGGGATTCCTTGGTCCTGATCTAGGACAATCCTGTATCACAAAGGAGCTTCTGCTGGGATCCCCACCCACTCCCCACAGTGGCTCTCCTGCTCACTGGGTCAAGCATGCTCTTTCTTTAGGCAGAGCTGCTTCGGAAAGCAGCCAGAAGGGGAGGAAGTCACAAATTAGATGGAGCCTCCGCCCCACACCCCTGGTAACACTGACCAAGGAGCCTGTGGGGCCCATCAACAGCGAGATGTCAATGTTATCATTATTAAAATAGCAGCTACCATTTACGAAGTGCTGACTGCATGCCTCCAATGGACTGGGTACTTTTTATACATTGCATTCTTGCAGATTAGGAAGCAGAGGTTACAAAACTTGTCCAAAGTCAACCAGGCAAGAGTCAGGAGCAGCTGGTCTGGCTCAGAACCCTCCCTCTTGATGGCTCCCTGGCAGGCACCTAGCAGGTGTCAGTGCCCTTCCCTTATCTGTTCCTAGAATACTTCCCTGTGCACAAGGGCTCCCTGATGTCTGCTAACAGGACTGAATGGCTGTGGCCCAGGCCTGTCCCTACCTGTCCTTTTGCTTACAGCACAGAGGAGGGTCCCAGGTTAAGGGGGACCCAGAGTGGCTATTCTTGGCAAAAAGCTGCCTACTCAGCTGTCCTCCCCAGCTGTCCCAGCCCAGGCAGACCCTCAGGTAATCTCCTTTGTTCCCCACCCCTGCCCCTTTCAGGGTCTACAGGCCCAAGGACCAGTTGTTTCAACAGCTGCTAAAATCCAGATCACAAGCCTATGGCAACCGCATTTGGGTGTTTTGCTCCATTTTTCCTCGTTGGTGCCCTCAGCTGCCCCAGTCTCCCAGGGACAAACCTCATCAAATATCCCTCTTACACTGGGAAGCTTTCAGCAGCCTGAGGTTGGGAAGGCGTGGAAAACCCCTACAGAGCCCCCTTCCCTCCAGGGAGCCATTATAACACACTAGCTAGGCCTGGCCAAGCCCCTTCCATATCTGGGCCTCAGTTTCCCCATAGGACAACAAAGAGCTGTGTCAGAAATAGCCAGGGTTCTGGCGGGCACTGATATTCTACGGGTCCCACCTCTTCTCCTGGAGGAGCCGGTGTGAGTACCTAGCTATCAGACCCAGTCACTCCCTCAGGGCTCTGAGGCTTCCTGAAGCTGAGCTCTGGGCCTCACTCTCTCCGAGTTATTGCACAGAACAGCAGTGGCTCAGCAAACCCCCAAGAAAGCAAAGAGCAGCGACAGACTTCAACCTCACAGGAGCAGCTGATCCCTTCCCCAGACGCAGGCACGAGGGGATTTATTGCTGGTTTCAAGTTCAAAGTAGAACTTGGATGAAAAGTACTGAAGGACATGGTGTGGAGTGGCAGCAGCTGGTGGCCCAGTCCAACAGTGGGTGGGGGGCCCAGATAAGAAGGCATCCTTCTCTACTTCTACAAGGACTCAAGTCTTGCCCTTCCTGGAAGCAGAGATGGGTCTTTTCCATACCTGCCATTCTCAGCCACCAAGGACCCTATTCACTGAGCACCCAGTGTCAGATTCTAGGGATGACAGGCATGGCCAAACAAAGGCCCAGCAAGGAGGTGGGGGTAGGGAGGACAACAGGACCACAGCTACAAGTTGGCTGGCCACCTGCCTGATTGAGGAAGGGACCAAGATCCATGGGCACTTGGGGTTGCGGAGAGAAGGCTCACAGCTTATGGGGGTGGGAGCACCTCCCAGAAACTCTGCCCAACATGGTCACACAGTTTGCTCCCTCACCTCCGAAGAGATGACTTCCCTGACTGCTTCCTCTAAAAACCAGTCCATCCACATCACCCTCCACTCCTTTATTCTCCCAGAGATACATCCCCTATCTTCACCTGTGTATGTCTGCCTCCCAGACTTATACCAAAGTTCAAGAGGGCTTTCTTCCTCTCTAGCACCCAGCCATGTGCCAGGTAGCAGGCCCTCAATGTCAGCTGAGCTGTCCGCTCAGAGCTGGGTCCCACTCTTCAGAAGCAGGAGCCATGATGGCTCTGTGCTTAGTGCATAGACTCGTTCCCATTTTTCAGTCAAGGAATCAGAGGCTCAATCCAGGTGGCTTCTGGTTCTCCGGTTCCCCTTTCACCTTTGTACGTCTCCGAGCACTCTCTATTTTCCCCGTGTTTCTAGAGGAAAGTTAAGAACTCCTCTTCTCCTACTAGAAGCAAACCTCCCTCCTCCTTTGGTCTCCCCTGGGACTCACCTCCCTACCTCTCCCCTCTCCCTTCTCCCCTCACTGGCTCTCCAACAGAGCCCACATGTGGCATCGATATCTCCAGCCTACAAAACAGCAGATTCCCCCACCTCACCTTCCCTCCTTCCCAGCAAACAAGCTTTTCTCTCTCTATTTAAATGTTTATTACACAGATCATTCGTGTCCACTGAAGAAAAATTAGAAAACATAGGTTGCCATCAGACAAACATAACACAGTTAACATCTTGGTGTATGTTTTTCTAGGCTTTATCCTGTGCATCTATATGTATGTATATACTGCATACTTAAAACAGAAGTGGGGTCGTATTTAGGTGTTACTTTGTCTTCTGCACTTCTCAAAGTGAGTATTTTTCCATCCAGTAGCATCTAGAAGGAAGTGGTTCCATTAGCTGAGGAGACTCTGCTTCCCAGGCCCTCTCTGACCCTCCGGCCCCGACCCCTCCCTGCTGCGGACACTGCTCATGGGAGGATGCCACAGCTTCCTCCCTGTAAGGCTGAGGGCCCTTTCTGGCCCCATCGTGCCTGGTCCTGCTGTTCCCCCTCCTCTGAAGGCTCCCTGCTCCTGTGACAGGGCTGGGGGACTCTGCCTCCTCCACCCCTGCTGGCCCCGGTGATCCTCCCCGTTCAATGAGGCAGTCTCCGTCCACTCCTCCCTCCACTTGTGTTCCGGCCAATGGTGTGCTGATAAAGGCTTAACAACCAGCTCTCTGGGAGAGATCAGTAAGCAACCCTGATCTGTAGTGTTTGCCGATTTCCATGGTGTAAATTCTCCCACCATGACCAGTTTCAAGCTACCAGCATGATGTCCCTGAACATGGTGTTGGAAGAGGTTATATAATATTTCCACCATAGAATAAATAACCTCAAAAACACGGATACTATAAAATCTTACTAGTAGCAAAGAGCAGCATTTCACCAGTAATAAAATAATAGAAGTATTAGTGGTATAAATATTACTACAAGTACTCCTAAACGTCACAAGTTTTGAATATTTACTATGTTTTTAATAGAATTTATTTAATTCTAAGTTCACACAATCTGATTTTTAAATAATAACGGCCATGTTTAACATCTGGCTGGCAAAATTCCTGAAATTCCTGAAATTTGGTTCTCGTGATCCAGCATGGGTTGACGCCACCACAGCACCTGTCCCAGCCTAGCCCACACTCTGGAGGCATGGCCCATCCAAGACCCATATAAATTCTCTACAGATACCACAAATGAGAGACAGGAAGAAGAGGCAGAGAAGCAGCAAGTCCCCAACCTGTCTCTCCAAAGAGAGTGTGCAGAGAGGAGGCGAGAGGCAGGAGAAATGTCCTTCTCTGATCAGTACCCAGAGCACCCCAATCTATACTATGCCCCGCTATAATCCAAACTTCTCCTGAAGCTTTAGCTATTATGTGTATGCTGACATACTTCTGCTTTTTTAAAGATATTAATAAATCCTCCTTGTAAAAGATATAAATGACACAAGAAGATATAGAATGAAGTCGGGCCCCAATTGCTCTCTCCAGCCCAGATTCCTTTCCTGGCACCAGACCTACCCAAAGCTGCCTCCTCCTGGATGTCCCCCAGAATCTCATACTTGACATTCTAAATCAAAGTGACTTCCACAAAAGCACTTCCACTGCCCTCCCATCTCAAGAGTGACTTCCACACATTCATTTACTCAGGCCACAGACCCTCATTGCTCCTCCCCACCTACAATCCAGTTATTCATCAAGATCCAGCAGTTCCACATAAGAAATAACTCTCAAGTCCGCACCTCCCTCTAGGGGCTCAGAGGCTCCTCCCAAGATCAGGCCCTTGAGATTTCACACCTTGTTCAGCAAAGCAACCTCCAGAAGGGTCTCCCAGCCTCAAGTCATCCTTCTACTCCTGTGTCTCCCCCAGGGCCATCAGACTAGCCCTCTGAAAAGCAAATCCAATCATGCCATCACTCCCACCCCCCACCAATCCATTTGAAATCTCTAGATAGGGATCTAGATCACTTTTTACGTTAACCTTTGACTTTTATAAAGAGTTCATGTTACTTTTGTAATAAAATACAGTAACGATAAAGTACAATGTTTTAGAGAAGAAAAAATAAAATGGGGAATGTAATCTTTGGCCCATTTCCCAAAGAAATAATTTAGAAAGAAAAAACTGACTGTCTTTTCGTTCATGAAACAAACAAAAAACAAAACTTGAATCTAAGTGTCCCAAAAGAGGGAAGTAGTGATATAAATTATGGTCAAGTCTTTCAGATTATCAAGCAATCTTTAAAATAATTCTTCCAGGTTACAAAGGAAAGTATTTGTGATGTGATGGTTGGTGAGAAAATAGGGTTCAAGAATGTCCCGAAACACAGTACACGGGTATGAATGCCTGGAGCTGGGGGAATGGGAATATAGGGAACAGGATAAAAACAAATCATTTAAAACACACACACACACACACACACACACACACACACACACACAGGGCCTTGCAGGAACCCACAGTGATGATATGCCATGAAGTCTGCCCCCTGCCCTTGAAGGCCGGAGGGAACAGAGTGTACGTATGCTAGGACTGGTTCCTCAAGTAGCTGGTCAGTTCCCTAAATATTCCACAGAACATAGTTCCACAGGGTGTTAATTAAGAGATATAATGAAAGAAAAATTAATCTCCAAATTCAAACAAGCTTGAGAACCAGTAGCTTGAGCAACATTAAGGTTGCTTTGCTGCAGGACTTCTCAGAGACTTTAATATGCTAAGGAGCACTGTGTCTGCCTCAGAGGGGCTATAAATAAGGTGACCAAATGACTCATCAGCCAAAACCAGACTCCTTAGAGAGAAAGGAGGTGTTATTAATATAGCATCATGCCAAGACCACAGGGCTGTCCCTGGCAGAACATGGTCACCCTGGCTTAAAGTACAGCATTTTCCTCTCTGTGTCACCTAAGGAAACCCTGCCTGCCAGACCAACTCCAACAGCTCTCATCGGCAGCCAGCCCACAAGGCTCCATTCTTCCTTGGTTTGTACAGCCTGCCTCCCAGGATGCCAGGTTACACATCTGCACCCCACCCAGAACACAAGACCTAGGAGATGGAGCCCACCCAACCTCCCTCTCCATCCTTGGAGCCCCAAGACAAGGCTGAAATGCAGCCTCACCATGACGCTGAACTCCCCTCCCTGGTAGCCCCAAAGCAACACACATTAATGTCCACAAACCCCGAAGCTGCTTTCTGCTCTAAGCCCCCTTCCCTCCCCAGCAGGTGCTCAAGGCAGGGTCACAAAAGAGATGAGGTCTCTATGGCATTTCTCAAGAGAACTGGCTTTCCCACCATGAGCCGCCCAGCCCAGTCTACCCCAAGGTCAGTCCTTCTGATGGTGCCCACCGATATGGCCTCCAGGGAGGTCTGAGTCCACTCCTCCCAGCCCACCCTGACCAAGGCAGGGCTCACCCCTTCTGGCCACCACAGGCTCGGCATCCCCCTGCTATCCTGCCTCTAGCCATCTGTCCCTAAAGAAGTGACCCGCTACTCCAGCTACTCCAGGGTGGGCCCCAGTGCCAAGGATTGCTCAGCGTCCTTTCTGAGCCAAATGGAACTCAGAAGCCCCCACCCAACAGAATCAGCCAGGGACCCAGTGGGGAGAGATGTGGGTGGCTTACCCTGGAAAGAGCAGAGCCAGCTCCCCATGGAGAAGCCCTGCTGCAGCCACACACAGCAGGCAGTGCTGGCAGCTGGGCCCCCGCCCCCCTGGATCAATAGAGCAACGTCAGGAGCATTAGGAGGCTGCCCTGCCCCCTCCCCCACCCGCCTCACAACCCAGCCACAAATAAGCTCATCTTGGCTTTCCCCATCCTGATGCCATTAAAAAGTTTAGGATGTGGTTAGGGAGAGCCGGAGAGGTTGACCTTGAAGGCAGTGAGTGCTGCCTGGGGGCCCTGCTGATTCTGCAGGAGCAAGGGCTGGAAGTGGTCCTGGTTCTGCCCAGGTCTGCATCTGGGACAAGTTACTTTAAATGGGGATGATGCCTCTTATCTCCCAGGAAGAGGGGTACCAAGGTGAAAGACATAACCCTCTGGGGGTGGCGTGGGGTGGGGTCAGTGCCTAAGACTAGAGGCTAGCTGCCACACACTCTGGGGGCTCTGCCTTGAGCACTTCGAGCTGGCTCCCATGTCTGGAGCACCCACGGGGTATAGGGGCATCTGGGTCCCAGCTCAGTAAGCCAGAACTGAAAGCTCTTAAACCAGCCCTATGTGGGCCCTTTGTGGACCCCATCCTGAGTGGACTGCTCCCTGTCTGAGGGGAAATCCCACACACTCCTCCTTGACCTCCTGTGTCCTGGGTCCCTAGCATGAGGAAAGGCCAAAAGCATACTGGAAGACAGTCGTGATCGACCTAACGAGAAGAGCTCACTCCTCCCATCCTGCCACCAGTCTGAGGTGTAAGGTGAGTGCGCGGAGCTGGGACTGAACTTGGGGCCCCGGCCACCGCCACCTCTAGGGTGGGAAGCAGGTGCCAGTGGCCTCAGCCAGCTTTAGACCCAGCCCACCTTGAGTCTCGACTCCAGCCCAGATGCTCTCTGGCCCTGTAACTCTGGGCAACTCAGCTGACAGCTCCAAGTCTCAGTCTTCCCATCTTTAAAATGGAGAGAAGAGCAGTTATTTTATCAGGTTGTTAATGAGAAAGAAATGTGATAAGATGCCTGCTGCAGGGCCTGCTTGTGACATAGCAAGTGCCGAATGCCATCCCTCCTAGATGGGACATCTTTGGGGCTGGACCACAGTGCAAGGGATGGGAGAGATCCTGCAAGGACCTGCTGCCCCCGCAGAGGGCAAGGGTGGAGGGAGCTTAACCGTGTGCGATGGTCTGTCCTTTCACTCAGCAGCCCCGAGTCCTCCCCAGGTCATTGCAGCCAGATCTTCTTTTGGGGGCCAAGAGGAACACCCCCAGCCTGGACTGGCTTGCCCCAACCTGAGGTTCAGAAGCAGATCCTACAGAAGGGCTAAGGGCCCACCTTCACAGCCTACTTCGGTCCCTTCTTTATCACGACTACAGGGCGGTGTCAGGCTATTCCTGACCCAAAGGGAGGGCCATATCCAGCAGCAGTCTTGGGCCAACAGCCTGGAGGCCTGAACTCCCTTCTCCCTTGGGCCCAGGCTAGATTCCATACTCTGCAGCCCCAGTCACAGCTCCCTAACTTCCATCTGGGGCCCTGGGCCGTTCTCCACACTCCCACTCAAGCCGCCCTCCAGTCCTCAGTCATCAAGCCTCAGGGCCTTTGTAGCAACTATTCCCTCTGGCTGGATGCTCTTCCCCTAACTTCAGCTGGGTTGGCTACTGTCACTCAGGTCTTTGCACCAATGTCACCTGCTGAGCAAGACCTTCCCTGACCACGTGATCTGAAGCAGCCTCTAAGGGTGCTCCATCTTGTTGGGCTGGGCTGCCCCTGACCTCGCTGCCCCACCCAAGCCTTTGCCCACAGGTGTGTCCCAGACCATCCTCCTGCGAACCTGCTCTGACCACCTCCAGGCCACTTCCTGATATGAGAGACCCCCTCCAACAGCCCCCTTGGCCCTGGCTGCTCCATGTGTGTCACAGCTCTGGAGACTGACATAGGCCCTCTCATCTCCATGGGGTAGAGGGCAGAGGCATCAGTCCAAGCCCAGCCTTTGGCTAGACCCTCCGCCAGAAAGCTGAGCTCATGCTTTGGGATGCAGCCACTGCCCTGATTCCCAGAGCAAACTCCAGCTTATTACTGTCCCCCACCCCCGACCGGGCTCCAGCCTCTACCAGACCCATCCCTCAGTGCTCTGGTGCTCCCCACACAGGGTCCCAGCCTCTGATTGTGGGGGTAGCACTTCCAGCACCTCTGTAGATGACCAATTCCACGGGGTGGGGGAGGGAGCCAACAGGAGTGGCGAGAGGGAGCCACCATCTTGCCCTAGTGCTGCCCGTCCTCTCCAGAGACTCTTGTTATGAGACCTGGAGCAGAGAAAAAAGCAGCTCTGAGTAGCAGGAATCTCCCTTCCCTTCTCACAGGGTTTTGCTGCCTCAGCCAACCACTCCCAGCTCTCTGCTCCTTCCCCCTGTCTAGGTGTCTGCAAAGGCAGCAGGTGCCAAAGGAGCTGGGAGGGAACCACCAAGCCCAACTGCAGCCTTTCATGCCCTCGTCAGGCAGGGGGTATGGCTCTATAATTAATCAGGCATTCATAGAGTGGTACCTCCTCTCTCTAGAACAGCCCTGTCGGGTAGCGGGGCCCAGGCCAAGTCAGCCCATCCGGCCTCCACTCTCAGGGGCTCCCAGATCGATGTGCAGTGTGACTAGGAAGCAACCAGCAGGCTTCACTGTGTGCTCCATCCCCATTCCCTGGAGTGACTACTACGCGGCTGTCCAAAAGGATGCAAAGGTACTGCAGGCACAGAGAGGCACTTCACAGAGAATACAATCAAATGTGGAAAAGATGCAAATCTAGGTGCAACCCATGATTTAACTGCTTAAACCAAAATGTGCAGCAGGAAAAAAGATTGGAAGGAACCGTATCACAGTGGTGGCTGTGATTACATTCAGCAAAGAGGTAATGGGTATTTCTTCTTTGGTAACTTTCAAGTTTTTCTGTAATGAGATTATGGATGGGTGGAAAGAAAAGAAATTACTCTTTAATGAGTTTTGTACCTGCAGGCACTTCGCACTCCTTAACTGACTTGAGCCCATCAGAGAGATGTTATTATCCCATTAGTAGCTCAGAGAGGTTAAGTAACATTTCCAGTGGCAGAGCACATTAGAGCTGGATCAGAGTCAGATTCAGGCCCCTTTTGATCAGGGAGGGAGCAATGAGGAAAGAACTCAGAAGGTGCTATGGGGCTCTCTCCAGCAGAAAAGAGGGTCATGGTCAGGCCTGGCTGGTGCCCTTCCCAGGGAGTGGGTTATACAACTGCCACACACACACACACACACACACACACACACACACACACCCGCCCCCTGCCCCCCAGCCACCACTGGACCAAGTTCAGCCTACTCTGGCAGTGAGTGCAGATATTCTCGCCTGGGTGACTATATGTCATTGGTCTCCTCATCCCAGATCTTAACCCCGACAGCCTGTTTTCCACATGGTGGTCTGAGGAATACGAACATCCAGTTATTCCTCTGCTAAAACCCTTCAACGGCTCCCACTACACTTAAACCCAAATCCCCTACTCTTCATAATCTGCCTCTGCCACCTTCCTTAACCTCATTCACACTCCTCTCTACCCAGACTTTTCTTCCTTTTTCTCAAACCAAATTAATTCCTGCCTCAGGGCCTTTGCATCATTTGTTCTCTCCACCTGGAACATTCTCCTCCCTTGTTTTCTCTCACCTGGCTTCTTTGCATTGCTCAGGAGTGCCTCCGATGAGTAAAGGAGGATTTTTCACCTCAGAGGGGAAGTAGGGACCTGCAGACGAAGCTGTACGGGCAGATCTGCCTGGGTCGATCTGCCCATGGGCCACACCGCACGGCTTCCTCATCCTTTCATGCTGGTTGTTTGGCTCTGCCAAGGACCTGGGTCTACCGATTGCCTATGCCTTTGGCTTAAACTTTCCTTTACCCCACTCAGGGCCCAGATTTCCCAGTCTGGCCTCTGGCTGGTTTTTGTTTCTCCAAACTTCTGTGCCAATCAGATAGATAGATAGATAGTGTCTTACCTTGACGGCTACAGAATAATCAAATCAAGGATTTGTGCCCAAAGATGTTCATCACAGCATCATTTATCACAGTGAAAAATAAAAAACAATCACAATTTTCAACTGCAGAGAATGGGTTAAGAAAATTGTTCTAATTGCCTCTCTCACTTTCCTTTTGATTTACAATCCTCCAGTGGCTTCCCACTGCTATCAGGATGGACATTCACTCCTCGCACAGCCCCAAGCTGCCCCCGCCAGGTCCACCTCCATCTCACCAGCACGCTTCCCACTGGTCATGTTCCAGCCTCACTCGCTTTCTTTCCCTCCCTTGTACTCACTTTGATTTCTGCCACTGAGCCTTTGCACGTCCTGTTTCCTCTTCCTAGAATACCCTCTCCTCTTCATCTAGTGAACTGTCACCCTCTAGACCCCAGCTCACATGTCCCCTCCTCAGGGAAGGCTTTGCTGACCTCCCAGACCTAGTCAGGCCCCTGTTGTAGGATCTCATGACACTCGGCCACCCCCACCAGACTGGCAGCCCCCTGAGGGCTGGGACCACATCCTGATTTGCTCAGAATGAGAGCTCTAGTGGTTAGGAGTTAGGACTGTGCCAAGAAAGCAAGCCCTTGACTTATATTTGTTGAATAAACAAGACTTTACAGCCATTAGAATAAAGAACATGTGAAGTTTTAATTACATAAAAATTCACCCAATTATATTAAAAGGAAAAAAAGCAGATTTTCAAGTTGTTTATGCAGCACAATTACAAACAGGTAAGAAAAGAAGTAGAAGGACGTAAACCAAAATAATAGTTGCCTCCAGGGGGTGGAATTATAGGCAATTTTACTCCTGCAGCAAACTTTCCAAATATCCCACAGTGGGCTATTTTGCTTTTATCATCAAAAAAAGCAAGTAACTAACAGCTTTCTCTACCATTTGCCCTCAGAGCTGGTGCCTTCAGCCAGGGCGCCCTCTGCCCGCCAGCAGAAAGACTAGAAGTCAGATAAAGAAAGGTTAAATGGCTGAATGGCATGGTTCTGGGTGGCAGACAGGAAGACTGGTGGGAAGATGGGGCTGGCTCCACAAGGATAACCTCAGACCCTGGAAGGGGAATGAACGGGAGCGGGGAGGCTGGTGGAGGCTGGAGTTTGAATCCTGGCTGTGTTTTAAGGGCTGAGTGACCTTGCGCAAGGTGCCAGGTCTCCCTGGAACTCCATTTCTTCATCTCTAAGTGGAGCCAACAGTGGTGCCCGCCTTCTGGGTTGGGACAGCATGAAAAAGAATAGCTTAAGTAAAGCATGCGTCAGTCCCTCAGCCAGTTAATTTTTAAAGGGATCACAGTCAGACAGAAAGAACTTCTGTATTGATGGCCTCCAGGCTGGCCACAGAGTGGCTTTTCCAGGAAGTCCACTGCCCTACCTGGCCCCTCGCCCTTCCACCCTTGGCCCTGCGCACCTTCCTTGGAGCCGGTTGCTGCCACCGTGGCAGAGGCTGAGGTTGACCCAGTAGACGTCCTGCCCATGGGGCTTGAGTGTTTCCCCCCACGGCTGGGGGGCTTCAGGCCACTGGGCTTCTGCATGGTGGTGCCACTCAGTGGGTGGATAAGGGCCCGCACAGGTCACATTCTCTCCGCCATCGTCACTCACCTGCAAGAAGAGAAGAGGAATGGTCACTTTATAACATCTTTCTGAAGCCAACACAACGGGACTCCAGGAATTCCAATCCTGTGAAGCAGGGATCATCACCCCTTTTTTCTATATAGGGAAACTGAAGCACAGAGCATAGCAGCGGCAGCAAGTGTGGGCCCAGCATGGTGGTGGTGCTCTCAGGACGAGTGTCCTGGTCTGTGAGACTCGGAAGTTGGGCACACTCTCTCTACCCACCTCCTGGGTCCAGGAAGCAAAACTCAGGAGCAAACTGGCTTGAGTCTGTAGCAATGCCATATGAACCCCAGCAGCCCCATACCAGGACCACGAGAGTCAGCACAGCCACCAACAGCTGAATGTGGCTCTTACCACAGAGCACAGACTGGTATGGATTCTAACACACATGGCAACTTGGTGGGTTATTCTCCATCAGCCCCTAGATTCTCTAAGACCAGCCAATAACTCACATCCCTCCTGATGTGGGCCAAAGTAACACCTAATTTCATCAACCAGCTCAGTGTTCTATCTTGCCACATGGGCCACACTCCAGCTCTAGGGCTCACCATCCCAGCACCTGCCCACTCCACCCAGTGTGGGGACACATATACAGAGAGGCCTATACCAGCCTCAGGCCTATACCAGGATGGACTCACCTGCCCTCCTCTGCCTGCCCTTTCACCGTTATAGGTCCTCGCCTTTATGACTAAACACAGAAGAGTGTAATGCCTTCAGAGTATGGGGCACGAGTGTTTGACAAAGGGGACTCCAAAGAGGGGAAGTCTCCAAAGTGATCAGTTCAGGGCACCAGGTGCCAACAAGATGGGGCTGGCTGCAGAGGGACGGGAGGAGAGGCAGAAAGGACAGGCCCACCATTCCCCGGCCTCCTCCCGCACTGTCCTGTGTGTGTACGCCCACCCACTCTTGCACCAAATGTCTATGAAGGGCGCACCGTGGGCCAGGCCTCATTCTGCCTCAGAGCCACAGGCCTCTGCCTTGGGGAGCACACGCTCCAGTGGGGAGAGGAAATACAGAGCACCAGGGGGTGAACGGCAGATGCTGGGCAAAAGTTTCAGTTCTCAGGACCTTGAGAACAGGGGGGGATCAATGCTGATGCAGTCAGGGCTGCCACACTGTGCACTCATCCAGCCATATCCTTATCCCACCCTTGGGAACAGAGCATTGCTCCATTTTAAAGAACTCATTTCTCCACTCTTGATCCACGTGACCTATGTGGCTGAACCTGCATGTACACCTTGAATAGACACATGATCCAGGCTTGGTCAGAGCTCCCATAGCTAACTGAGGAAAGATCAGGTGACCCAAAGAGCATCAGGGCTTGGACTCTGGCCGGAAACTTTAAGAAGAGGTGCTCTCCTTGCTCTGGGGCTGCCTGGCTGTGGGTTGGATGCCAGGAGCTGCAGAGGCATCCCAGTTACCGCATGGGAGAACCTGCCAGGAGCGATGCCAACACAGAGACAGTAGAGCTGAATCGTTGGATTTGGAAGACCAGGATTCAGATGAATCTGAAGCTGGTAACTGGAGCCCCTCACTTGCATCATGCGACGAATCTTCACGCACATGTGCACTGTCTTCTCTTTTTGTCAAAATCTATTTGAGGGACACCGTTGCTTGCAACCAAAAAAGTTTTCACTAATAGAGAAGTTCTGACTAATACAGAAGCTAACCCAAAATGCTCACAGTAGGAATATGCAAAGTGTCCCCAGAATGGCCTCGGGCCAGTAAGATGAGCCAGCCATTACCTGTCCTGTCCTGTCCTGGTACAGCTGAAAGGATCAGCTTCTCATGTGGAGCTGCCGGCCATAAGATTAGAGAAAAATAAGCTTCCCCAAGGCACACAGTGATGATACCTACAAGCCCAGGTGAGCCGACAGAATGAGGCATGCCTTTCAACCCTGACCTGGCCTCTGGAGCCTGCCAAATCCAACACTACAATCCCCTGATTGACAGTTCTGATACCCTAGGAATTCAGGAGCCCAGAGTCACCTGGTCAGGCTAAGGTATGAGGCTACTTCCTTGCTCCCCAGGACCTGGCCCTCCAGGAAGCTCATTCACTGGGGAACTGCCCCGTGGTTTGTGGACATCTCTCTCTCTGAGCCTGGTTAGGCTGTGTCAGCATCCCCAAGCCTGAGAGGGACTCACTGAACCAGCAACGGCATGTGAGAGTGGTCTCTGGTGACAGAATGAGTGGCCACTCTGTGGGTGGCCAAATGGGCTTCCTGCTCCTGTGGCTTAGCCAGGAGACCCTCTGACCTAGGAAGTCTTGATGCAGAGCCAGAGCCACACATGCCTGAAGCAGAGAAAGAAAAAATTGCTGGGTCAGAAGCGAGGTACAAGGACCCCCTCTCTGTGCTCTGTGCCCATTGCCCCTGCTCTGCCCAAGACCCTTCCAGAGAAAAAGCTACAAATCATATATCTAATAAAGGACTTGTATTCAGAACACATAAAGAACTCTTACAACTCACTAAGAAGGCAATCTAACAAGAAATGAACAAAATATTTGAATACCATTTCACAACCAATGAAGATATGTAAATAGCAACAAGCACAAGAGAAGATGACCAACATGACTAGTCACCAGACAATGAGGATCGAAACCTCAAAGAGATATCACTTCACACCAACTGGAATGGCTAAAAACAGAAAAACTGACAATATCAAGTACTGCTGAGGAGGTGGAGCAACTGGAACATCCAAGTTGTTGGTGGAAATGAAAAATGGTACAGCCACTTTGGAAAAGTTTGGCATTTTCTTAAAAAATTAAATACATACCTAAATAAATGGACCCAACCACCCGAGAGAAATAAAAACGTATATCTAAACAAAGATTTGAAAAAAAAAAGTTTGTAGCAATGATATTCACAATAGCCATAAAACAGTAACAACTCAAATGTCCATCAAATGGTGAATGTACAAACAGGACATCTATACAATAGTACACCACTCAGCAATGACAAGGAACTACTGATAATTGCAACAATATAGACAAACCTCAGAAAACATTATGCTAAGTGAAAGACTCTAGACACAAAATACTACATATTGTATGATTCTAATTACATAAAACTTCAAAACTATAGACAGAAAGCAGATCTGTGGTTACCTGGGGGTAGGACCAAAGAATGACTGAAAAAAGGCATGAGAGAACCTCTACATTCCTGGGAAGTAGAGATGTTCTAAATCTGGATTGTGGTAAGGGCTACACAGCTGTATGTTTATACTAAAAGTTATCTTTTAGTATACTTATACCGTATACTTAAAATGGGAATTTTATGTTGTGCAAATTAAACTTCAATTTTAAAAAAATTTTTAAAAATTCTTGAAGGCTCCCCATAGAAGTTAGTGTGATGGCCTTCAAGGCTCACCTCACCTTCACCACTATGACCCACCCTCACCATCTCTACTCCAGTCACACTGGCCTCTGGCCACTCCTGGATCACACTAAGCATGCTCCAGCCTCAGGGCCTTTGCACATGCTGTTCCCTCTGCTTGGAATACTTTTCCTTCAAATATCCAGGTGTGTTGCTCATCTGCTGCAATGTCCCCTTCTAAGATTAAAACTCTTACCCAGTCCTCCCTACTTCAACCTTGCTTTTTCTCAGGACAAAGACTTGGGTCCTGACAAGAGAGCCTGGTTCCTACAGGATAACTGTTAAATGAATGAATGACACTGGCCATGGGGTAAGAGTCTCAATCACCTCCACAGAGCCCAGCACTCAGGACTGAGTGGCTTGTCGTGATCAGTCCAGCTGGCTGTCTGATGCTACGGCTTTTCATGTAGCTGGTCTGACCTCCCCACTAGCCAGCGTGCCTTGGAGACAGGAACTAGGGTTATAACAGTGCAGTGTTCTTGCATTGGAGGCTCCCCAACCAGCCTTACTGCTGATGACCCTGCATTTCCTCACCACTTGCCTGCCACTTTCCCACCTCCTAGACTGTGCCTATACCTTTTCTCCCACCTGCTTCACATCCAAATCACCTATGAAACACCTAGCTCAGTGCCTCTTCCAGCAGGTATCCCAGGATTTTGGCCCACAGAGAACACAGGATAACACCCTAGGCCAAGAGAAAGGATACTGTTCTCGTTTATCTTCATCTTGCCTCCTGAGCAATCACAGGCAACCCCCTAGTCTCTCCTTCCTGAGAACCCAGCCCCAGCATGGTGCCTGGCACAGAGCCAGTGGTCTGGAAACTCCATAGAAAGTACACCTGCAGTGTACTTTCTATCAGTACTTTCCGATCAGTACTGGATTGATCACCACAAGCCACTCAGTCCTGAGTGCTGGGCTCTGTGGAGGTGATTGAGACTCTTACTCCAAAGTCCTTCAAGGCCACAAACCTTGAGAGGCTTCCAGGAGAGGCTTCCAGAGGCTCCTACAGTTGCCCTCCTGCCCTCCCTGACCCCAAATGATCCCAGCAGCCTCGAGTAGGAAGAACCTATTATGTGCCAGGCCTTGTCGGAATATGGCCTCATTAGTCCTTGCAAGTCCTGATGAGGCACTGACCATCATTCAGGTAGAGCCTCTGAAGCTCAAAATGTTCACACACAGCTCAGTAGCTGGGACCAGCCTCCGGTCTGGCCCTCCACTGCCTCCTTGCACTGCCTGGCCCAGGCCTGGAAAAACATTTGTGAGACCCCTGGCCTCTGGGGAAAGCGTCCACGTGCCCTGCACACAAAGGACAACAGCGGAGCTGCTGGGAGAAGAGAACAGAGGCAGCACGGACTCAGTCCCTGCCACCGCTGCTGAGGGTGCGGGGAGGACGAGGGGAGAAGAGGCAAGAGCCCACTCCCCCACTCCTCCCAACCTCCCTTCAGGCCTCCAGAGCTGAGGGAGCATGAGGAAGAGAGAAGAATGGTGAACAGAAAGAGGGGGAGGAGGACTCAGGCCAACTGGCTTTTGTGACTCAGCCCTGCTCATGGAGTAGAGGAAGAGAAGGGGTTTCTTGGAAAAAGCTCTCACATAGTGATAAATTGGCCTCTGAAAACACTGCAGCTGATGGGGGAGGACTGGGAGGCAGGGGAGGGAGTAGATTTCAGCCTCATGGCGGTCCAAAGCCCAGACCCACAATGAATGGCTGTGGGAGCTTGGCCCAGTGCCTCAGTTTCATCACTTGTAAAATGGGGTAAAAGTATTGCTGCCTCGTGGGGGGCGCCAAGAAGTGACTCAGAGGACGCAGTCTACGAGCATCCCTCCATGCCTGGCACACAGGAGCTGTTGGGTAGGGCAACTGTTGCTACTGTGCAGTGTCTATTATGATCTCCAAAGGCCTGGGGTGCCCACACCACCTCCCCCAGGGACTCGGGCCCAGACGAGGCTGGCGTGGGAGAGGCAGGAGAGGGTGTGTGGCATTCAGATTAACAGGCCCCCTTTGTGCTTCTCTCAATTGCCATGTACTGAAGACAAACCTGGGCTGCATTTCAGGGTCTCCATTTCAGCTGCCCGGGGGTGATGCACTGCAGTTTCAGTGGAGATGAGGACCGAGAACTTTCTGCCAAACGGCAGTCCAGGGTACAGCCCCGACGGAAGGGCAGCTGGTGCCAAATAGGGCAGCGGAAAGCCCATCGCCTAGTGCCAGCCTGCCCGGAGGGAGAGGGAGGCAGCACTGGGAAGGGGGCTCCCAGGCCAGACTCCGCTGGGGGACTAGGCCATCCTTACCCCGGGCCTCGTGCTGGGGGCAGTGCTGTGGCAGGACCCTGCTGCTGGCTGAGGCTGCACAGCCCAGACCTCAAAGAAACTCATCCTGCTCTCCCAGGGCCGCTCCTCCTCCTCTCCACCCAGGGGTCCTGGCAGTTGGGATACCTGTGCTCCCCACTCCTCTCCTGAGCCTGAGACCCAAATGAAGGTATGTGTGGTGCTGAGATGAACTTATAGTACTGCCTCTGTCCACTCCCTGAAACCCTGAGGCTCAGCCCACAACGCACTATGGGGGTGGGGGTAGGGATGAGGGAGTGGGCTCTGTATCAGGGAGTGGGGCGGGGTTTTGGAGACAAGGCAGGGAGTGAGGGGACTGTGAGGCACAAACCACACGCTGCCAGGTCAACCAAATAGCTGAGGATTTAGTGGCTAAAATGTATGTTTGTGGGGGATAGGGGCAAGTAAGGCTCAGAGACTGGATGGGACAGGGATAGGGGAGGTGGTCTTCCAGTGATGCCCGGACATCAAGCTGAGAGGATAAGGATCCGTGGGGGACGTCAAGCAAGGGATGTGACAAATCAGATGTGCACATTAGCAAAACGGCTCTTGGGAGCTGATGAGGACCATGGAGGGAATAGGGGGCAAGGAAGCTGCTGTGATAGACAAGGGATACGACAGCGAGGCCTGAACTGCAACAGAGGCAGGGGAAAGATGCTGAGCGGAATTTGGTGGAAAATAGGATATGGGGGCGCCCGGGGCTCCAGCGGGTGGTAGAATCTCTCATACTGGGAGGGACTTGCTGGAAGAGACCTAGGAGAAGGTAAGGAGTGGAAGGGGGAGCTCATTTTGGGACATGCTAGGTGTGACGTGACTGAGGAACTCTAGGGAGGGGGAGAAACGGGAGGCAGAGTGATAGGTTGTGCCCTTGGGAGAGTTCCTGGGGACGGCTAAGGCATGGGCCTGGAGCACCCGTATGTAATGTGAGTGGCTAAAGAGGGAAAAGGCACCACAGGGTACAGACTCAAGGACACCGCAATATTGGACAGCTTTCGTGGAAAGGATGGAGGACTGGAGGGCCGCTGGGCCCCCCGGAGATGAAGGAAACGCAAGCCCAGTCACAAGGAGCTCCCATTCCCCACCTAATCAGGCAAAAAGACAGAAAGCCAAGTGACGCCAAGTGCTGGAAAGACCAGGGAGCAAGGGCTGGTGGGCCATTGCGGACACAGCCTGGGGGAGCACTCCAGGGCCAGGAGACTCAGCTGGAACCACGGATCCTTAGCTGTGCATCCTGGGAGGCACCCACAGGGTGCTTATCGCAGCCTTCCATGCAACAGCTGGGAAATGTGGTTTGGGGGGTGGGAAACAGGGCTGGAGCAGGGTAACTGGGGCTTCATTTCTATTTATACGATTTGTTCCTTAAGTCCTGCAGGATGTACATGAGTGTTCATTATATCCTCTCTATTCCTTTATTTGAATGCTTAAAATATTTCATAATCACTCTTTAAACAAACAAACAAACAAAAAAAGTAAAGATAGACACGAGGGGAAGGGGGAGGAAACAGTCCCCAAACAGAGTGGACCCCCACAGGTGCTGACCACCAGGCCAAGGCTCCCTGAACTGACAGCGAGCTCTTACGTGGGCATGGCATGGGCTCGCCTAGTCCTGTCCCCCTGGGCACCCTAATGCTCACAACTGCACCAGAAACCCAGTGCTACCTCAACCTCCAGATCCAGCAGGGATCCCAATGACAGGTGTGACCACAGTCCCCACAAGCCTGCTCCCAGTGGGCTCCCACTGCCTATCCCATCCAGCGTGGAAGGGAGGTTCATTCTGTCTGCATTTGACCAAGGTTCAGGGAACCGCACCCAGTAGCAAAGCTGGAATACTCACGCACAAGCGGAGAGTAGGGGAGGGCAGGGATGGGCTCCCGCCCTTGAGTCTTGCCAGCTTGAGGTGGAAGCCAAAGCTCTGAGCCTCAAGCCAGCTACCCGTCCAGCCTAGAAGAACTGGGGAGATGACGCCTGTCTGCCGGTGCCTTGTCTCAACACCCACTCTCTGCTCTCACTGGGTCAGTGAAGCCCCACAGGAAGCTGGAGCCAGCTCTGGCTGTGCAAGCCCAACACTCAGCACAGCTGCCAGCCAGTGATAGGGGATGGGGAGCCCAAGAAGAATGTGGTGGTGACGGGCCCTGCTTCAGATCTCGAGTTGCCTTGGAAGTACCAAGGGGCCTGGCAGTCATCCAAAATCAGTGTGGACAAGGGACCCACTCAAGTCTCAGAGCAGAGCTGGGGCTGGAATCCAAGCTCCACCAGCCAATATGGCTTTGAGGAGGGGGAGGGAAAAGGAAGCTGGGAAGATGGTGGGGCAGGGCAGGGCAGGGCACGCTGTGACAGCAGCGTGAACAGGAATACAGAGGCACTCACGGTGTTAAGCAGGGAAAGACAGTCCAACGCAAAAGCCCCAAGTCAACTCCCACCTTCTCTGGCACCTGCACTTGAAAGACAAGCCTGAGTTCCAGTCTCATACACTCATCATCCTCACAGCTTCTAAGCTTGGGGCTGCAGTCCTGTTTTGTAAAGTCAGCATCTTCCCTGTCCTGCCAACAGCCAGAGTGACTGCAGAGCCCTGGGAATGGCCAGCCAGTCAGTCTTGCCTGAGCTGGACACACAGGGCTTGGCCATCCATCCTCCCTCAGCTTTAGAAGGATCCTGTCTTCTAGCAAAGAATAAAGGGGAAAGAGGTTGTGTCAGATCTAGGGAAGGGAAGAACATCAATATACCTCCCTGCCTTACCCGCAGGCATGCACACGTACATGCATACACACACACACACACACACACACACTGCAGGCACGCACACGTACGTGCATACACACACACACACACACACACACACACACACAGTTGGCATGCTCAGAACCAGGGCACAATCATGGTCCAAGATCCTGCTCCAGGCTGTATGGCCACCCACAACCCTGCCAAGTGGATAGCTAGACCCTCCTGCCACTGCTCCAGGATGCTGGGCATATATCTAACTGGCTCTGCCAGATGGGGTCCCCCACCAGGGGAACAGCATGGCTCAAGTTTCCCTCTGACCCATGTTTATTCTCATTTCAAAAAATGGGAAACTGAGGCCCAGGGCAGAGAAGTGGTCAACACAAGGTGACAGAGCAAGAGAACAGGACACTGAGGTTCAACAGCTGAAATGAACAAAGTCTGTGCTGGGTAAGAGGATCCTCTAGACCAGACAGAGTCAGAGGCTCAGGGAGAAGAGGAGCCTGCTGAGGTTACCTCACCCAGCAATCAGGACAGACAGGAAGGAATAAGCCCCCGTGTCCTGCCTCCCCCACCACGATGCTGACCCAATTGTTCTTTCACTATTGCCTCCTCCGCTTCCGCTTTCTGTGGCAGCTCTACCCAACACATCTAGACCAGGTAGCTGCAGGAAAGCCACCCCATCTCCTGGGTTCTCCTCCCTAACCCAGCCTGTCAGGCCTCCTCCCTATGGTCAGAATTTGCACAAGCAACTAAAAATTACCCCTGAGCAAAGGACAGTCTTTATAATAAGTGGTGCTGGGTCAACTGGATAGCCATGTGGGGAAAAAATCATGATCCCTCTTGTGGTTGGCAAAATAACGCTCCCCCAAAACTTGTGAACCCATTAGTTTATATGGCGAAGAATTAAGGTTACAGATGGAATTGAGGTTGCTAATGAGCTGACTTTGAGATGGAAGATGATCCAGGATTATCCAGGCAGGCCCAGTATTAACCACAAGGGTCCTTATAAGTGGAAGAGGGAGGCAGGAGTGAAAGAATCAGAGAGATGGCAGTGTGCAAAGGACTCAGTCCAATTTTGGTGGCTTTGGAGACAGAGGCAGGGGCTACCAGCCAAAGGATGCGGGCAGTCTCTAGAAGTTGGAAAAGGCGAAGAAACAGAATCTTCCCTAGGGGCTCTATAAGGAACATGGCTCTGCTGACATCCCGATTTTAGCCTAGTGAGACCCATTTCAGACTTCTGACCTCCAGAACTGTAAGATGATATATTTGTGTTGTTTTAAACCACTAAGTTTGTGGTCATTTGTTGTAGCAGCAATAGGAAACTAATACATTTCACATCATACACAAAAATCAATTCCTGATGGACAGCATGTCTAAATGTGAAAGGTAAAACAATACAGTCTTTAGAAGAAGATGTAGAAGATCTACATAACATTGGAGTAGGCAAAGATTTCACAAACAGAACACGGGAAGTTCTGAAAATAAGGGAAAAGATGGATAAATTGGACAAGATTAAGATTTAAGAGCTTCTATGCATCAAACGATCCCACTGAGAGTGAGGGGGGTGGGCAAGCCACAAAGAGGAAGAAGACACTGACAATTCCTATATTCCACAAAGGCCCCATATTCAGAACGTAAAAAGAACTTTGACAAGTCAAATTAGAAAACTCAGCAAAGGACTTGAACAAAGCACTTTATAAAAAGAGGGTATTCAGTAAACATATGAAAGGATGTTCACCTTTATTAGTCACCATTTTAACACCATACAGCCACCAAAATGTATAAACGAAACAGACTGACCATACCATGTGTTGGTGAGGATGTGGATTACCCAGAATGCTCATGCACAGCTAGGAGGAGTATAAATTCGTGCAAGCAATTTGGAAAGCAGCTTGGCATTACATACTAAAGCTAGATAAACCCAACCCCCAAATCCAGCAATTTCATGCCTAGGTACATCCTCAAAGAAATGTGTAGATACTTGCACCAAAAGACATGTTCTCAGGGTGGCTCCATAGTGTACTGGTTATTAGAACATTTGCTTTACACACAGAAGGTCCTGGGTTCGCAGTCTCAGGGTGGCTCCATAGTGTACTGGTTAGCACATCTGCTTTACACACAGAAGGTCCTGGGTTCGCGCCCCAGGTGGAGCCACAGACCATACCCCAGGTGTGCCAGGCCCTGGGTGCGCCAGGCCCCCTGAGTATGCGGGGGGGTGCCTGGCCCTGAGTGCACCAGACCTCAGGTGCACGCAGTGAATGCGTGGGAGGAGACACCTCGCCTTCAGAGATCCAGTTCTTAAGGGAAGATGGCAACATCCATAGGTCAGGGGTGGAAGTAGAGGGGAGGGAATTAAAGGGTGAGGGTGAGGGGGGGCGGGGGGAATTAAAAGGGGGCGGAGACATGTTCTCTTCCTAATACTCGCAAACTGAAAGACTCTACTATCACCAGTAGAATGACTAAATAAGTTGTCATTTAGTCATGTGTGTAAATAAATTCACACAATGAAATAAAATGTAGCAATGAGAATAAATGCACTACAGCTATGAGTAACAATGTGTGTGAGCCTTGTGATTAGAATCTTAAGTGAAAGAAGCCAGATATAAAAGAGTGAATGAAGTATAAATGTATGCTTCCATTTAAAATTAAGTTCAAGATCAGGCAACATTTATTTACTGATGGTGTTAGAATCAGGGAAGGGGTCACCCTTGGGTCAGGGATAGTGACTGAAAGTAAAAACAAGAGGGGCTTCTAGAGAGCTGGCAGCTTCTGGTTCTGGGTTTGGATGCTGTTGCACAGGCATTTCACTTTGAGAAAATCAACAAGCATTACTCTTATGACATGAGTACTTTTCTGTATGGGTGTTGTACTTCAATAAAAAGTGTAAAATTACCTGGGCAGCAGTGGAGGAAGCAGGGGTGGTCCCTACACTCTGGCGCCTTCCCACCCGTTAGACTGCCCCAGCCGGTGGCACCCAACCATGGGCACCTATTGGAGCGTCTGTCTCCCCACAGTTCTCTGAGCTCCCTGCAGGAAGCCTCAAGTTCCATGGAATTAAGGCACCCAGGGTCTAACACAGAGTGGTGCAGTGCTCACTAAACAACCTTCCTAGACACCAACCTTCTTCCCTAAAGAAGGTCAATGAGCCAGCACCCTGGCCTCCTCTCACTCCAGAGTCTTCCCCTGAAGAAGGCAGGGAGGAGGCTGAGCCCACTGAGATCCAGACCTGGTCTCTCTGTGACATGAGAGGCCCAGCCAGAGGGGTGGGGATACAAACCAGGGCCCACAAGGAAGGGCCAAGGTGTGGCAGCTTGGAGAAGGGACGAACAGCCAGGCTGCCAGGGGCACTATCTATACCTCTGAAAGGCATAGATAGTGCCTTTCACCAGCCTAAGGCTGCTGGAGGGCAGAGGAGGGAACAGTGGAAGAGGGACAAAATTTGGTGGTCCCAGGGGTGAGGTCACTAACAAGCCCTCAAAGTCAGTTGTTTCTTTCATTGTTCCCGAAAGGCAAACCCTGTTCCCTACTGTCCCCAGCCACCAAATTCTGGCAGAATGCCAGACACCCACACACGCCCATACACACTGTCACATTTCCAGGCCTTTGCATGTGCTGTTCCCTCTGCTGAGAATGCCCTTCCTCTAGGCTGCTGACAAACTCCCTCAGCTCTCATTGAGAGCAGCTTAAGAGGGCTGGTTCTTTGCATATCTTGTTCACTGCTGGGCTCTTAGTACCTAGGACAGCGCCTGGGTCAGGGCCTAGCATACAGAGCTCAAAACATGTTTAATAATCACATGAATGAATGAAAATGCCCTCCTCTGCTACCCTCATCCTCCTCACGTTCAGTTGGAGGCCCATAGCAGCTTGTCCACACCCCTTCAACACACTCACTGACTGGCTTGAAGCGATGTCTGGGAAGGACGCAGCAAAGCAACTCAATGCTCTGAATGACTCACATCCTGCTGGAAATCCAGCACCAAGCACACCTGACATACACAGTGGATGCTCACTGGGTGTTGGTCCAACAAGCAAAGCAGGCAGTGAGACCCCCATCACTGGAAGAGATTAAGCAGAAACTGAGGCCTGCTCTTGGAGCAGGCTTCTTTTCCAGTTGGCATAGCTGCCTTGAAAAGCTCTCCAACATTGTGCAGCTATTATTACATCAAAAACAACATTAACAGGAAACTGCTGAGTGCCCCCCACCTTCCAGGGCTGGCCCACCACAGGCAGAAGGTTGGTCCCGTGTCCATACCTCTCTCTGTCACAGGACTTTGCTTCTTCACTGTGTTTGACTCTGAATCTGTGTGGGTGTACCTGGTGCGGGGGACTCAGGGTGGGGTGACACCCCATTCTCTGTTGAAGTGCTCCAGTCTAAGGAGCTACAAATCTGTAACATTTTTTCTGCCCCAGGCAGCAGTCTAAGTGCTTTATAAATATTAACTCATTTAATCTTCACGATAGCCCTGTGAAGAAGATACTGTTATGAGTTCCACCTTACTAATGGGGAAACTGAGGCCCAGAGAGGTTAAGCCATTTGCCCAGGGTGACGCAACTGATCAATGGCAGACCTCTGTTATTGAATCTCAGGTCCTCTGGCCATGGAGCTTATGTTCTTAACCACTTCTCTTTACTTCCTCAGAACCAAGACCAACTCTCCTCCAGGCACCAGGGTTGGGGAGTTACAAGGGCAGAGATTTAGACAGAGGTTAGGAGGGCACCCCATGGCATTCAGTGGCCAGGCCAGTCCACGGCACCTGTGCCCACTGATCCGGTCCTCTCCTGTCCTGGCCTTGTTTCCTGGGCCCCCTTCCCTGCCAGCGCCCTGAATTCTAGCCTCCCTGAACTTCTCATTGCTCCTTCAGACACCCAAGTCACTTGTTCTTCCAGGGATGCCTCTGACCACTTCTACCCTTGAGTCAGCTCCTGAGGTGGAGTGGGTATGCACAGCCCTATATCATGGTGCCCCAAGCTTCCTCAAGAGAGGGGGATTCTTGGGGCAGGGACCAGTCTAGTTTCTGGTGCATCGGGTCTCACCCAACCCTAGAGCCTGTTAGATACTTGTGGAAGGGCTGGCTGCAAGCATCAGCTGCCAGCCAGGACCCTCCAAGAAGAGTAGAAGGATCAGAGGACGGATCCGCCCTCCCCCCATTCCTTTGCATTCTCGATGTCATTTGCCCAAGACCACACTCTCTGTCCCTCACTCAGGCTGTTGCGTTATATATAGCTTGGGCTTACACGAGACAATGTGAAAATACGAAGCTACGCCAAACTCCTTGTCATTCCAAACTCCCGTTTGCCCCTTATATCTAGCTGCTAGAAAGCTCAGAGTCAAATGATCTCCCATAGAAGGTGCAGAAGTCTCCTCAGACATCATTTGATTTCTGCTACCCTTGGTTTCCTCTTGCCCCAATTTTCAGTGCCTTTTTCATCTCATTATACTGTTAATTTTGCAAATCACCTCAAGTCCTTTCTGGAAGCATACAAGGAATACACAAAACGCTCTCGGATGTCTTCCCTCCTCTGCTCCCTGGTCCCTGAGTCCAGCACAGCTGCTGGCCTGAAAGAAGCAGACTGAGCTAAGTGACTGAACTTACAAACAAATGTATGAAGGGAACAGTCTACATTAGAAACAGACCTAAGCAGAATCACAATACAAGATAGCAAAAAAATTGAAGACACCAAATGTCTTTCCTCCCCTTATCACAGAGTCCCACTACCAGGCACCAACTGCACACTCCACTTGGAAGGATGGTGGGCTCCACACTGAGCCCCCAGACAGACACTCTTCTCCCTGTTGCCCAAACTTCTTGATTTTTTTCCCTTTGAGCCCATCCTTCAAGATGCAGCTGCAGTCCTAATCCTCCAGGAAGCCCCCGAGGCCAGGGGTCCCCAACTGGTACCAGTCCATGGCCTGTTAGGAACCAGGCCGCACAGCAGGAGGTGAGTGGCTGGCGACCTAGTGAAGCTTCATCTGTATTTGCAGCCGCTCCTCAGCACTAACATCACTGCCTCAGCTCCACCTCAGATCATTAGGCATTAGATTCTCATAGGAGGACCAGTCCCTGGTGCCAAAAAGGTTGGGGACCGCTGCCCTAGGACATCTCACCCACCTAGGGCCCTGCCTACCTGAGTAACACCTAGAATAACTTGCAACTATTGTCAGGGCAATGTTCCCATTGGGCATTGAGGTATCTCTTCTACTCTGGCCTTAAAATGTTTCTCAAAGTTACTGATCTTGTTCACATTTCAGAAAGGGTACTGATGTCTTCCTAATTCAGTAAAAGCTTCTTGAAGGCAGGGTCTGAAGCTGGTGTGCACTGTGCTCTCCACACACTGAGAGGCTAGTTTCCTTGCAGCCATCACCCACTCCTACCCTCAATGCCACATGTGGGGGAAGAGGGGGCTGGGGCACCACTGGAAGGAGCTGGAACCAGGTCGAGACCAAGCAGGAGCAGATCAGCCCCGGACACCCATGGGATTGCCTCCTTAGGGAAGGGAGGTTGGAAAACCAGGCATTCCTCGTGAGCCTAGAATTCCACCCTCTCATGGCAAAGAGGCTAAAGGGGCAAAGAAGGAAGTAGAAGAGGAGTGGGTTTCTTTCCGGCTGCAGCTGGAGTCAAAGGTATAATTCCAGGGATGGAGCAAGGGCTGCTGAGTGAAGACAGAAGCCAGGAAGTGGACAAGGCCCTGCATTTATGCCTTGTTAATGAAAACCACCTGACCTGCTCTGCTTTCTGTTCCGAAGGGTAATATTTCATTATCATTTTGAAGCATTTCTTTTGAAAACATGAGTTTTGTACTATTGTGTCTATGCACCAAGCCTGGCAGTGCAGACCAGAGAAGTGAGAGGTGGGACAGGTTAGGCTGCATGCTGGCAATGGGAACCCCCAGTCCCTAGGTGCTGAAAAAAGTGCCCTCCTCTGCTCCCGAGCCAGGGCTGGAGGAGGCCCATAGGGTGCAGCCTCAGCCACCCTGTCCTCCCCCCACACTGGTCAGATCAGTGCTCTCCGGTTTCTCCCAACGACTCATACTGCTGAATGGTGGAGACCCACACACTGTATCCTGAGGCATCACGGTAAACTGGCCATGAGTCTGCCTCTCCCATCAGACAGAGCTCTCAAGGATGGTGACAACCCCATTCTCCCATCCACCCCCAGCACACACCATGTGTCACAAATGCAGCCAACACTGTATCAGCTGTGCCCAGCGCTGTCTCCCACTCAGCCCGAGACCACGTGGTCTACCCCCCACCAACTGAGCAGACACAGTGGGTGCCCTTCCCTGGGTTGGGCCAGTCAGTCTCGCTCGCACCCCGGGACTGAGGGGAACACCCCCAGGAGGTCCTGTGGCCTCAAGCTAAATCCACCATTTGGGGCAGCCATGCAAACCCAGAGAAAGCCAGCCTACAGGGAGAAGAGAAGGGACAGATGCACTGGGAGAGGCAGAGAAAATGAAACCACAGTCCAGAGAGGAAAGCTGGAGGAGGGGCTGCCTGCCAGCTTCCCATGTCCTGGGGGAGCCAGGCCACCTGCAATTGTTTGCTGCACAAGTTCCCTTTCCCTCCTCTTAACTCCCCTTTCACTTAACCTAATTGAAGGAAGTTCCTGTCCTCTGCAACAAAATTATCCCAGACACATGGTCAGAGCCCTCCCTACTTCCGGCTCAAGAGCAGGCCTGCTTATCAAGCCATGCCCACTATTTAGTTTATAAGGTGAGGCTGGTTGTGTAGGGAGGGCACTGGAGAGCAGTGCTAGGAAGGCAAGGCACAGCCAGCTGGGGCCCTGAGAGCCAGATAGCATTTGGACTTTGTACTTGAACAAATGGGGTGGAGGTGTCTGAGGAAGGCATGGCCAAAACTGTGCTTTAGGGAAATGAACATGGTAACTGGGCCTGACCGGCATGCAGGAAGGGGGCATGTCTCCCAGGCACAGTGGGTGCTTAAAAAATGCATGGAGGGCAAACAGGGAAATCTCTCTATGCCTTGATTTCCTCATCTATAAAACAGGGATATTATTAAGATACCCGCAAACTAACACATGCATTTAAAGAGCTCAAAACAGTTCCTGGTATACAGTAAGCACTCAATATGTGCTAGGTTTTTTTTTTTTTTAAGCCCATACAAAGGCTAATGTTCTCCCAAGAACCACTGGGCAGGTGCTATGGTCTGAATGTTTGTGTCCCCCAAATTCCTATGTTGAAACCTAACCCTCAATGTGTCAGTGTTAGGAGGCAGGGCCTTTGGGAGATGATTAGGTCATGAGGATGGCACTCTCATAAGTAGGATCAGTGCCCTATAAAAGAGGCCCAACAGAGCTCCCTAGCCCCTTCAGCCACATAAGGACACAAGATGTCTGCAACCTAGAAGAGGGCCTTCACCTGACCATGCTGACACCTTGATCTCAGATTTTCCAGCCTCCAGAACAGTGAGAAATAAATTTCGTTTTTTTATAAGTCTGTAATATTTTGTTAAAACAGCCTGGACTAAGATGGCAGGGAACCAGGAGGGTCAAGAATGCAGCTTCCCTCCTCTGGGCATGAAAGCAGAAGTAGGATACATCAAGAGGGCAAGGTTAATCTTTAGGGTGCCAAGGCCAGGGAGGGGAGGCCATCGTGGACCAGACTGGAAGGAGCAGAAATGGCTGGGACTGTGGGGATGGTGGCCTTCCCATCACCAAGGGAGGCTGCACCGGAGCAGATGGGAGCAACTGACAGAGGAGGCTACAGTGAAGCGGAGAACTGCAGGGCCTTGGTGGTGCTAACAGGCAGACTGCTTGATTGCAGACAAACAGCTGGGGAGGGGATGAGCCCTGTGTGCGTGCGCGCGTGCATGGAGGTTGGAGGGCCACCCGGTGCAGTCACTATGAGAAACACTGGGCATTCAGACCACCATAATGCACATACTTCTGTCCATTCAATTCTCTTAACAACCCTAATAGGTAGATACCATAAGTACACTCATTTCACAGATGGGAAAATTGAGGCAGAGAGATGCTTAATAACTTGTCTGAAGTCACACAGCTGGCAAAGCAGGGATTTGAACCCAGGCTGTCAGAGTCCGGCATCTGAACTCTTAGCTGCCAAACTGGACAGGAAATGCTGGAAAGGGATTGGTGTCCAAGGGTGAACCCCCAACTTGGGATTTCAGGCCCCGGGTACAGAATTCCAGGCACCACCTTCCCAGCCTACTGGGTATACCTGGGGGTTTGCAGGTACACACTCATGCGCCTTAGGCTCCTTGCCAGGTACCTTCTGCCAGGTTCTTCTTCCTTTGAAACTCCTCTCCATTTCTACCCACCTTTACCCATCATAGACCTGCACATTAACACCACTTATAAGCCAGGTACTGCAGACCCAAGATATCCTGGGCTCATGGCTCATGGAGGAGGGTGTCTGAGGGGCCCCACCAGGAAAAGTAAGGACAGGACAATCTCTTCCCTCAACAGAACTCCCTTGCCTAAACCCCATGCTCCATCACCTAAATCCTTTGCTGTTCCTCTAACTCAACAGTCACGAGGCCTCCTGCCCTCTTCTCTGACTCCTGGCCCTGCCCATGCTATTTATCTGCCTGAAACTCCTTTGGCATCCTGGCAGTAAACTTCTGCACAGGGCTCCATCAAGCTTCCTCTCCAGCCCATCCTCCAGTTGTCTCTCCTCTATGCTTTCAGCTCCCCCACCACTGCACTCAGCTATGCTCCCTGGGGGTAGCCATGCTCTCTGGGGCCAGTGATGCCCCAGTCCTGTGTACCTGCCAGCCCCTGGGCAGTGCTGGGCCAGGTGACAGCAACCGGATGAATGAAGACTCATTGTTTACATTACAACTGGTGGGGAGCCTGCCTCATGCACAAGGTGAAGTGGGCCCCACGTGGTGCTCCCTGCACCCTCCTCCTCCTCTGCTAACAGTCCTAGGCCAGCCCCACCCCCACTAGACTCCCCCTAGGATCTTACAAGGGTGAGGGCAGCATCCTCTCATTTGGACTTCCATTTCTCACCCAGAAGGGAGAGGTAGGGTCTCAGCGATTGCGAGATGGGTGTGTGACTCCCGGCAAGGTGCCCCTCTGCCCAGCCTCCCCAGGGTGGAGGTGGGGCTGCAGCCTGCGTGGCAGTGCCCAGTGGGCATCCGCCCCGCCCAGGCCCCGCCTGAAGAGCCCAAACGGGCGGGTCCTGGAAGCCCAGGGAAGCATCCTTGGAGGCCGCGGCCCCTCCCTGTGGAGAGGGCAGAAAATCTGCTTCCTCACCAGCCACCAGCATCAGCTTGGGGGGCACTCCTGCGGGAAGCTGCCCTACTCCAGGAGCCCTTAACCCCTTCAGCCATGCACTTCAACCAAGTTTTGCAAAGGGCATCGTCCAGGCGACGCGAACCTGCGGGCGGGGGCTCCGTGTCCTCCCGGACCTCGAGTCTGCGGGCCGCGCCCACCAGGCTGTGACCCCCGGGCCCGTGAGCCCAGAGCCTGCGGCGCGTCCAGAAGCCCCGCGCTGCCGTTGCGAGAGGGGACGGGCAGCCCCCCAGCAGATGTGCCAAACCCCCATCTGTGGGTGGGGGAACAGAGGGTGCTGGCGATGCCCTCACGACAGGGACACGCAGTCTGAGAAGCGTCTCCCAACGCCAGCAGCGCCCCCTCCTCGCCTGCAGGAACGAAGAAGTTGGGGTGCACCCCAGGACCAGCTCCGCTCACGCCCACCCGCCAGCCCCGACCCTGCGGCCTCTCCCACGCCCGACAATGCTCCCACGTCCGCCCGCTTCTGCCCAGGCCGGGGCCACCGCATCCCTGGGTTCTTTGTTGCCCGGCGATCCCCCTCCTTCAGGATCCCCGCGCTGCTCCTACCTTCGCCCCTTCGGCATCAGGCTGAGCGGTGGCGGCCCGACGCCGGCCTCCTCGGTGGGCCCGGCCGCCGCGGGGGGAGAGGATGCTGCGGCCGCTCCCCGCCGCCCCCCGGCTTTGCCTTCCTGACGC
>NW_006441386.1:6119614-6126330 GCF_000325575.1 Pteropus alecto
GCGCGCGAACCGCGGTTCTAGGGCCGCGGCGCCGAGCCGCCAATGGGCGGGCGGGCGGAAAACGCAGCGGAACCTCATTGTCAGCCAGTAGCTGTCAGTTGGTGGGTGTCCGGGATGCGCCAACCCCGCTCTTAGCTCTGGACACCTATTGGTTCTTCAGTCGTGTTTGGTGAAATAGCGTCCTTCAGACTTGCTCCTCTCGGGAGGATGGCCTAGACCATTTGGAAGAGATGGAAATTCAGGAAGCTGGGCGGGCGGAAAACGCAGCGGAACCTCATTGTCAGCCAGTAGCTGTCAGTTGGTGGGTGTCCGGGATGCGCCAACCCCGCTCTTAGCTCTGGACACCTATTGGTTCTTCAGTCGTGTTTGGTGAAATAGCGTCCTTCAGACTTGCTCCTCTCGGGAGGATGGCCTAGACCATTTGGAAGAGATGGAAATTCAGGAAGCTGGGGGTAGGGCTGGGGAGGTTCCAGGAAGACTTCACAGATGAGGTGACGTTGGACTGGACACAGGAAGAGATGAGGAGGGGATGGCGTGACCGAGGGGCGAACTCTAGGTCTTACTGAGCTCTTCAGAGGCCAAAGGGGTTGGTAATAAATGACACGCGTTTCTTGGTAATTTGCTCCCAGTACGTCTTTTCCAAGACACAGAGGGAAGCTGTAACCTCCTCCCCGGGACAGGGTCGTTCTTCTGAGATATTAGAGGAGTTGACACAGCTGCCTGGCTCACCCTCCTGGGGGCGGGGGGTGGGGTGGGGTGAGAGGTGAGGCGGGGTGGGGACAGAAGCTAAATGGCTGCCCAGGGATGAGAAGTGAACGAATCCCAACCAAAGGTGACTGGGTGTGGCTGGCCTCTGTGCCTTTGTGTCCCTTTTCCCCTTTGATAAACTAACCTCCTCCGAGCCTTTGCCTTACTGAGAGCCTTTGCCTTGCTGGTTCTATCCGTAGCCCTCTCCCTCCTTTCTTTGATAAATCATCACTCCCCTTCAAAGCCCGGCTCAAATTGACCTTCATTTCCCTTGACCATGGGACCGAGGGTATGTTGGGTGGGTTGTGGTATGTATTGGGGGGGTTGTGGTATGTACAGTGAGACTCACTCTGGAGGGCAGGTACCAAGCAGTCTTGTTTATATCTTTTAAGGCATCCAGTACAGTGCCTGGCTAAAGGGTAGACACTCAATTGACACTTGTTGAATGAATGAATTTGCTAAGTTGCCACCAACCATCCCTTCACTGCCCTGGTATCCATAATGTTTGAAAAATGAGTTAATCTCTGGAACCCAGTTTCCCCAACTTTAAATTGGGGATAGTGTTTCACTTCAGTTCAGCAAATGTGTAATGATGTATAATGGTGGAGGCTGGGCACTTGCCAGCCCTGAGGAGCTGGTGAAAGGTGCCAGACCTGGAGACCAAGTCGGTAGGAGGGTGTAGGGTGAGCCCAGAGGAGAGTGGCCTTCTAGGGGAGGTGTCAACCTGATGGGAAGGCAGGGGATTCAAGGCAAAAAGGCTGTATTCAGGAACTAGGGAGCAAATTGTTCCGTGTGGTTGGGATGGGTGGTCTGGATATTAAGAGATAAGGCCTAAGGCATAGTGCAGTGGTAAAAATCCAGCTCCATCACCTCCAGCTGATGGGCAAGACTTTCTGGGCCTGTTTCCCCATCTATCAAATGGAACTAATGTTAGACTGTCTCCCAGGGTTGTCAAGTTTGAACATGTTAATCTAGGTGAAGGGAGTAAAAAAGCGTGCCTAGTAGGCAGTTAGCATTCAAGAAGTGTGGATTCTTTTTCAAAGAGCAAGGTTGTAAAAGGACTTGAGTGCATATTAGGAGTTTGGATTTTCCACTGTTAGTGGGAGATTTCTAATAGAGACTTTCCTCGCCATGGAGAGGAAGAAATAGAGTGAAGGGCAGGGCTTTTCAGGTTGCTTTCCTGGGAATTAGTGGTAGAAAGGGAGCCCAGGATGGTTGCAAAGTCCAGGCTGTTAGGGTCCTGATGATAGAAAGCAGGTGAAGCCCAACAGAAGCCATTCTAAAAGTTTTCCTGGCAGCTCATGGAGGCAGGCTGAGACCCTGAGAGAACAACTTGAAGGCTGTGGGGTCCAAGCTAGAGCTAGAGGGGGACACTGTGAGAGAAGGGGAGCGGCAGAGGAAACAAAGGGGAAGGCCAGTCCAGGTCAGGTTTTTAGGGCACACAGCCCCTTTGAGACTCTGAAATCCATCGAGACTCCCCCAGATATGTGATATGCTTACACACATGTGTGCACGCACACACGCGCGCGCGCGCGCACACACACACACACACACACACACACACACACAGAGTTTTGCAGACAGGTCCAGGTAGTTTTCAGATCTCTTGAAGCCCCACCTGGCCTGTACACTCAGGTTCTAGGGCAAAAGAGGGAGCTCAGAAAAGACAGGGCAGGTGAGATGTAGCAGACAGTGTGATTTGCCCAAATGGATGGATTTCTGACCCAGACCAAATGGTATGCGGGGCCTGAGGGCACCTCTCCCTTCTTTGACATCTGAGGCTTCTGGAACCAGGAAAGCCACCCGAGTTGTCAGGACATCAGCCCATCAGGGATGGACTAAGAAGCATCCTTATTAGAAACTAAACCATCACTTTGTCCAGGCCCTTGCTTGCTCAGGTGAGGAAATTGAGGTCTAAAGAGAGGCAGAGATTGCAACTCACACAGATCCTGTTCTGAGGCACCTGAGCTCACTTTTGCCAACTGCTTTGCCAACTGCTTTGCCCTCCGGAGGTGGGTGGAAGACCCACCGGCCCCCTCCCTCACTGACAGCCCTCAGTTCTCTCAGAGTACTAGCTTCCCCTTACCTGGACTGGGCAGGCGGAGCCGCAAAGGTATGACTCACCTGAGAGGAACATTCCTTGCCTGTGCTGCTGCCAGGCGTGTCCTAAGTGAGGGAAGATAGGCTTCTATCTTGTTGAAGCTTGGATTTGGGTTTTCTGCTTCCTGTGGCCAAATAAAGGATGCAGCCATGGAAGGTGGAGCTGGGCTTGATGCCCAGGGCATTAGGCCTGGGGGTGGGAGTGGGAGAAAGACTGGGGGAGGGGGCTCTCCCAACAGACCTCTCACTCAGGGCTTTTGTCTCCACAGAAAGTGCTGATTTGGCCATTTTCTTGCTGACACTGGCTATGACCAGCAGCCCCACAAGAGAGGGGGGCGGGTATTATGGGAAGAGCACATCAGGAGTAACCGGGTGCTGGGGCAGAGGTCTCGGAGGCCTGTGGTGGGGCAGCCACAGGTGAGGCCTGGCTGCCCTGCAGGTTGCTGCCTCTCTGTACTTTAATTATTTTATTTTATTTTTTAGGATCAACAGGTCCTATCCACATGAGGGGTTATTATATAGTCTCTGAATCTGTTTACAAGGAATTTGTAATAAATGGAAAAACACTCCTGTATTTATGTCAAATGAAAAATGCACATCATACAATTGTGAATACAGTAGAATTTCAACCTTGTAAACTGTAGAGAGAAAACCTGGTCACGGTGGTAGGCTTTGGGAGGGGGAAACCCATGGGAATTTTTCTTCCCCTTTTCTGGATTTTCCTAAACAAGCATGTGTTACTTTTAGAAATAACAAAAGAAATTTAAATCTAAACTCTTTTCTGATGAAAACAAAAAATGATTGTTTGGGTGTTATGAGTGGCCTGTGGCTGGGAGCGACATCACCATGGAGATATCGGCTGAGGTCATTACCCTGAAGGCCACACCCCTCCTTTCAGACACGTGGACTTTTGCCCGAGTTCCCTTCTTCCTTCCCCAGGAGAGGAAGCCATGGCACCTCCCAAGGGTTGGTACAGTCCATGCAGCCTGTGGTGGAGGGAGTCCAGCAGTGACATAAGGTGGCATGGGCACTTCCTGGTAGAGATTTCTAGGCTCCTGGGCCTTTTTGCATGCCATCTTCCTGAGTCCCTAAGGGCTGAGTGAACGAGAGCTGGCATTTCTAAGTTGACGACTTATAGAGATGATTCTAAGCACCAGAGCTTCTGTAAACCCCTCAGGACAGCCCATGCTCCATCCACAGATGCCTGTTCACATAGCAGATAGGGAGTGGCCCCCGTGGAATCCAGGCTGCCTGTGGCCAGATTTGTTGTTTTACTCCCTACGCTTCCTGCTTCTCAGACATAGCAGTGGCTGTGACTGGGCAGCAGTGAGAGCACCTGCAGTAGTCCAGGTGACGCGAACCCTCTGCTGAGGCACGATAAGGTGTATTGCTTCTATTTAAGTGACTCCTGAATGGGCTTCTTCAACTGGGGGCCCTGGCAATGGGGGAAAGTGGAAGGAAGAGGCCACCCTCTCTGTGGGTGGACAATACCCTCAGTCACCAAGGGTCAGGTGGACAGATGTTTAAGGACTTTGCTGCTAGAGTGGATATCTGGCTCTCTGGGAAAAGACTTCAGGTGCTCATGGCCTATACTCACCCTGGGGTTCCTTCCTGCTTGGGTCCTGAGCTGGCCACAGACGCCCGGCCTCCTTTTAACAAGGAAAATCTCCAGAAGGTGCTGGCTTCGGGGCTCCTCTCAGTCCCTCGGCTTCCAACCCCAAGGCCTTCCTTCACAGCTGCTATTCTTCCTCTACCCCTCCTCCTTACACCCCCAAGTTTGCACATCTGGGTATGGTGCCACTCAGCTGAAGTGGTGACACACCGTGGGGGCATGTTTATTCTGTATCTCTATGAGTCTTTTGCCTGGGGACACTGGCAGTGTCTTTCTCCCCAGGACACTGCCCACTGGCCCCTGCTCCTTCCAAGGCTGCCCACGCCTCACAAGGCTGTACTTTCTCTGTAGCTCAGGTCTAAGAGGACATCTCTTTTGGGTCTTTTTTGTCCTTCTGAGAAGTCACACGAACGACCAGTTACCCCACCAAAAACAAAAATTAGAGACTGACAGAATGTTTCCAGTTTGTGATTTTACCATGAAAAGGCACTGGGAAAAAATAACTACTATTGCCATCATTTCCTACAAGAAAGAATGTTCTAATACCAGATAACAGAAAAAAACATCATTTTGGAATAAAGGACAGCCTTTTAAACCAAATAAATCTGGCTTTCTGGAAAAGTCTTGTTTTGTTCACTTTGCTGCTGATGGAAGAGTACTTGGTCAAGGCTGGCAGCTGTTCCTGGAACATTTGGGAGCCAGTGTCCTAAGGAGGCTCACTCTGGCTTAGAGGCCCAAGGCAGTGACTTTCCCGGTCCTGCCCTCCCCCTCCTGGTGCTGTCATCCATCTTGGTTTCCTGACAGAATTGCACCGCCTGGCCTGGCTTTTCTTGGACCAATCCACACACTCTTCCACCTTCTGGAGCCCCTCTGAGCCTTGAATGTCATTACGCCCCCAGTGTCTGTGAGCCAGATGTTTGGAGATAAGCTAGGAGGTCATTTGTCCAATCCTTACAGCAGGAAAGATAAAGTACCATCAGACAGAGCACCATTAGGGAAGATACCAGCCCTTTTAAAAAGTACATTCTCCTGTCTCTAAGCTTACCCCTGTGGTTTCATCGTTTATACACTGCCTCTTAATCCCATAGATGTCGTCAGTGTGTATAATATGCAAAGTTAGAGCTCTTGTTCAAACTGCTAGTGTCCCAGCAATGAAATCCCTTTTACTGCTTTTAAATCCTTCAGCCCCTTTTTGGCCCAGTATGTAGCTAAAAAATCACTTTGAAAAGAGATACGCAGATATACACGGTATGAAGGGATAAGAGTTCTGAGAAGTCTGCTTTGGGCCACATCTCATTCTCAATGTGTGGGGCCAAGGGCAGCTTCCTGGAGGGAGTGACAGCCCAGCTGTGTCTTGAAGGATAAGTGTGTGGCAGGCAGAGAGAGCAGCCCAAAGGTGATGTTGGGAGGAACCATGAAGAACTCAGGCCACCAGAGCAGGAGGGAATGAGGCTAAGGTGAAGGCAGAGAGACAGCAGGCCTTGGGCAGAGAGGGCCTTATGTGGCTGGGCTGTGGAATTGGGCTTTTTTTTCTAAGGGCAACAGGGAACCCTGAAGGGCTAGGGCAGGGGACAGACATGAATTTTAGACCCGAAACCTGGCTTCCTAGGCCATGCAGGGACAGTGTGGTGACAGCTTGGAGGAGCACGGTGGTCAGGGAGGTGGGGCTGGGGGAGTGGTTGTGTGGAGAGAAATGACAAGCATTGCTGCTCAGCCACCAGCCTCAATGCCTGGCAGGGTGTGGGCTGAGAAAGAGCAAGTCATCGAGGACTGGGCCCCCACACTCTGGACTCCCAGTCTCTCCCAAAAAAAGGGGGGACTCTAGCCCCTGATGCCTCTGAGGTCAAGGGGGAGGTTATTGCTGCCTATAGTTGGGGCGAAGGGTAGACCTCAGTTGCCTGCTTAAAAAGCAGGGCCAGGGACAAGGATGCACTTGTTTTCCAAGCTTGCTGCCCCGCTGGGAAAGTCTATACTCTTCACATGCTCATGAAGGGATGTGTGTTAGAATCTTCCTCTCTGTGGACAGAGCTCCCTGTGACCCTCAGGAATGAAGGCTGGATCCAAAGAAAAGTGTTGCCACAGACAGGGATGATTCCGAGGGGTCCTGATCAGGTATAAGAGCACCTGGCTTCACATCCCTCTGGAGCTGTGGTTATGATGATTTCGCTCCTCACTTTGGAGAAGCAGCGCTGGGAGAGGGACGTGGTGGAAGAGAGGCACAGGCTAGTGAGGCCGGCTACACACGGGCAATTGCGCT
>NW_006441386.1:6126343-6126566 GCF_000325575.1 Pteropus alecto
AGCATGGCCTGGGTGCTTGGGGCCACGTCTAATTCTCAATCGTGAGACTAAGAAGAGGGCTCATGCACCAGGTGACTTGTGACAGTGGAGCTGTTTGTGTACAAAACATTGCCTTGCCACACTTTTCTGGTTGGTCAGGCCAGGTGAGGCAGAAGCAGAGATGTTAGTCTGGAGTGGCCAGCCCTGGTCAAAGCTTTAACAAGAGAGGAGAAGAGAAGGGGAC
>NW_006441386.1:6127408-6204569 GCF_000325575.1 Pteropus alecto
CCACCCTGCAACCCCATCCTCCCAGCCGACCCTGGGAACTGAAGCCCCGAGAGGCCCCGGGGGAAGTCCAAGCGGCTGCACAAATGAAGAGCCATGTTATCTACCAACGGCTACCCAACATTACCTACCAAAGGTCTTCCATCTGTTGAATCACAGGGGGCCTGCCTACTCACACCCAGTCTGCAGCTGCCATCTCCCCAGGTTTCTTGTCCACAGGATCTCTGCCTGAAACCCAGAGGAGAAAGCCAGTGTGTTGTTCTAGGCCACCTCTCCCCACTGTCATACCTGGCAGCTCCTCACAAGTATAGGTGCATCAGGGACAGTTCACCAGCCAGCTGGGTTTACCTTGTGGCACCTTTGCCCTGGGTTTGGGATCAGCATGCTGACCTGGGTCTCCTCACTGGAGCCTCCTGGAACTACGGGGATCAGAATCACAGCAGGGCCTGTGTGTGGATCAGCGTGGGAATAGGAATGGACCAGGGGAGTTTTTTTAGGTGGGCAATGGAGTTGTCTCTAGATCAGGGTGGGATGGGTGGGTATGAAATAATAGAAAATATATATTTGGTCTCTGTCCCCAGTGCCTGGTACAGAGCTCCCAAAACTTTTGCGACTTCCTAAGTGATGCATTTCCTAAGATCCGCTCGGGGTGTCTTTTGTTCTGATACTTGGTCTTCGACCCCAGTTCTTGACACAGAGCTCCTAAATCCCTTGGAATTTCCTGAGTGATAGAAATGTCTGTTCCATTGAGGCCACTCTTGGTGGGCTCCTAGATGGGGGCCTGTCACCAGAAAGATAAGCCATGGGTAAAGGCTTGGAACTTTCATCCCCACCCCCAATCCTCCTAGAAGGAAGAAGGACTAGAAATTGAGTTAATGATTGATCATGCCTATGTGGTGAAGCCTCCATAAAACCCCAAAAGCATAGGGTTCAGAGAGCTTCTGCGCTGGTGAGCAGGAGGGCAGTGCACCTCAACTTCACAGAAACAGAATCTCCTGCACCCTAGACCCTTCCGGACCTTACCCTTTGTATTTCTTTATCTGGTTGTTCATCTGTATTCTTTATTATATCCTTTATTATGCAATAAATCAGTAAACGTAAGTAAGTATTTTCCTGAGTTCTGTGAGCCATTCTAGCAAATGATCGAATCCAAGAAAGAGATCATGGGAACCTCTGATTTTACAGCCAGTTGCACAGGTGACCATCTGGACTGTGACTGGCATCCGAGATGGGGACAGGGGGCCAGTCTTGTGGGACTGAGCTCTTAAACTATGGCATTTCAGTAACTCCAGGTAGATGGTATCAGAATTGAACAAAATTGTGGGACACGCAACTGGTGTTGCAGAAAATTGCTTGGTGTGGGAAATCTGCACATCTGGTGTCAGAAGTGAAGTATGGTGTGTGAGTAAGGACACACACAGGGAGTTTGCCTGTAGTGGGAGCATCTGTAGGTTAGGGTGGGAGGGGAGATGGAGGGTCTCTAGATCAGGATGGGGCTGGGGGTGGAATCCTAGGCTCTGCCCCCAACTCACTGTGTGACTTTGAGCAGGTTTCTCCCCCCACCTCATCCTGGTCCTTAGTTCACAAAATGGGGGAAGTGTGTGGTAAATTGCTTTTGGTTTTGATTATGAAATATCACACATATAAAGCACATTTATAGGCATGACTTTAAAGATAATAAAATGAATGCCTATATTAAAAATACCTACATTATTAAAGATAATAAAATGAATGCCTATATTAAAAATACCGGGCTTAAGAAATAAATTTCCCAGGATCTTTGAATGCCCTATACATACCTTTCCATCCCATCCCCTTTCCAAAGGCACCTGCTTTCTTGAACTTGCTTTTCTTTTCTTTATATGTATATCCCCTGAAACAATGCTGTGTTGATTTTGCATGCTTTTAACCTGCAGGTAAATGGAAGCATGCTGTAGGTATTCTGTGATTTCTTTCTTCTGTGCTGCAGTATGATGTTTGGGATTTGGTCACACAGATGAGGGTGGCCACAAAGTGTCCCGTTGTATGCTGTTCCTCAACATAGCCATTCTCCTGTTGATGGATCTTCAGGTTGTTTCCATTTGGGGGTCCTGTTCAGTTGTGTCTGTTTTTGCTGTTTGTCCCTGCCGTATGGTGTTCATTGCTCAGATGTCTCTCGGGTGCATAGTTAGGAGGGAAATTACAGTCTTGGGGAATGTGCACTTGACCTTGATTTGATAACGTCGAACTGTTTTCCCAATTGGTCGTACCAATTTTCACAGCAGAATATAAGTTCTTTTGGTCCAGTATCCATGGTGACACTATATTGTCAGACTTTTTCATTTTTGCTGGTCTGGTTGTTGTATAAAACAAAAACAAAGCAAAACAGACAAACAAAACCTGATTACAAATGGGGTTGGGCATCTTTCAAAAATTTATGGGTCATATGTGTCTCCTCTGCTGCGAAATAGTTATCTGTGCATTTGTCTATTTTCTATTGAGTGGTTTGTCTTTTTTCTTAATGATTTGTAGGATTATTTACATAGTGACACTATTCCTTTATCAGTTAGAATTGCTAAGACCTCTCCCAGTTTATGGTTTGTCATTTAACTTTGCTTATTGTATGTCTATGAATGAGCAGAAGCTTTTAATATGAATGTAATAAAATTTATCTTTTCCCTCAGTTTAAATCTTTAGGGCCTTGTTTAAACCAGAGATTTTCAGTTTACTTTTTAATGACATAGCTCTTTGTTCAAAAGAAGCCACATATGGATCCCCACACAGAATGCCCACCCCCTTACAGGGCCAATTCTTTCCTTAAAGAAAATTTCCTGAGCAAACTATCATAAATCAAAGACTTAATTGTCACGGAGATTAATGTTACACATTTTTCAATAGTTAACAAAATAAACACGTAATGCTCAGTGTTTAAATAATTGAATCTTTATTGCAATAACAGCAATGAAACCGAGGAAAGTAAAGACAGAATATATCAATGACAGTTTTGCAAATGCAGCCCAAGGTCACCAGGCTCGGCTGGCAAAGCAGGCCAGCGACACACTACCGGGCCAGGCTCCATGGTGCTCTCTTCTTCAGCCGCTTTTGTTTTTTTCCAAATAAAATCAAGTTAATTCACTTTACAAAATGATTCTTTGCTTTGTGAAGTCATTTCAGATCATTGGTAAATAACAGGCTCTGGTTCTGCACTTAAAATAGAGATATATTTTTAATCCAAGTTTCCAGGGAAAGTAACTGAATAAAGCTTAGTACTTATTTTAAATAACAAATGTATAAAAGACACAAATTCACAGTATTTTGGAATGTTATAGGATCCTGGAACATTTTAACCAAATTTCTTCATTTTATGAAATAGAGGAGTAAGGTCCATTTTCTGGAGATCTTGACATGCAAGACGCCCACAGCAGGTCCCCGGAAGATGAAGAGTTGCCTGGGTGCAGAGCGGGCACGAAAGGAAGCTTCTCAAACCTGAATGGCTGCGTGTTGTCCTGTGGCAGACTGAGAAACTGATTGCTGGCTTACACAGGTAGCAGCCACCTTAGCCTGGGACCTGCATCCAAGGACAGGTCCCTGATGGGGTGCCTGATCTCTGCACGCCCCCACCTGGGCCCTGCCAGTGGGCCTCGTATGGCAGCCCTGCAAGGTGCCTTTTGGGCCTGGTCTCCCTCACCTCCTTGACCTTGCCAGAGCAGCACCACCTCTAGCAGGGAGGTGAGGGTCCCTGCCAACCCCACTTAGACTTCCCTTCCACTTGGGTCATGGTTTGGCTGTATGTTAAAGTGCAGGTACAGCCATTTGTCTTCCAGCTGAACAGTTCTGCTCCATGTGGCAGCAGCCAGGAGTGGGCTGGGGTGGAGAGGGCACTGTCCCATGGGCCCTCCTACCTTTTTGGCCTTGAGGCCCCAGCCCAAGGAACCCAGGGCTTAGAAAGTATCCATGAATCCTGTCTCTTCAGGAAGCCCCGCTCCCATGATTGCAGCTGGTTCTCTGAAATACTCTTTCCGATTCCTTCCTACCATCCAACCAGACTGAGGCCACAGATATCTGGGACCCCTCATCCCTGTCCCCCCTTTTTGCCTCAGGTAGGAGATGAAATGACGCCTCAGCCCCAGGTTCTGGTGTACTTTTTAGGAAAACGCAGGAGGTCTAGGGTGTCTTTCCAAATACAGAGGCTTTAGGACCAGGTAATGCAAACTTTGAGGACCACCGCCTCCCCCCCTTAGAATTCTGGTTCTGCTGCTTACTGTTGGTGTGAACTTGGATGACAACCTTCACTGCTCTGTGCCTCAGTTTCCCTTTCTTTAGGGCCCTTCACACAGTACCTGGCATACTGTAAGTATTCTGTAGGGTCAAATAATTATGTGCTCACAGAGCAGAGATTGCCAGGGATTTGCACTGGAGGCTGGGGAACCCCAGGGCAGGGCTCCCCTAGAAGGAGTGACCCCAGTGCGTTGCAAGTGCCCTCCCAGCCCCAGCCAGGCAGGCTCTCTAACATGCCCTGAGGTTGATTCATCTGCCCTGACCAGCCCTGTGTCTGCTCCTCCCCCCGCCCCCCCACACACACACCGCTTCCTCACTAGTGTGGTGGTGCCCTGTGCTCCTGCTGTCCTTGCTTCTCTCCCACGCCCCCAGCTTCAGCCCCAATAGCACCCACCCTCCACCCTGACTTTCACCGCCATGGGAGGGGAGATCCGGCCCAGGGCTGGTTGCAGTCTCTAGCTCCTCTCCTCCCTCCCTTGAGTCCAGGGTAAGGCCCCAACAGCCTAGCCTATGGCAAGACTAATCTAGTAGATTCCCAGATGGTCCATTTAAACTGGAATGCTTGACTTTCTGTTTTGTTTTTCATCAGCAGTTTGCAAAGAAAAAAACTTTCTTTCCCATAAGAAGCATTTCTTCAGGTTACTGACACTCACCCCACTCTGAAAAAAAAAAGGAAATCTGAGATACTTTTTATTTGGATGAAAATTAAAATTAAGGACTGCCCAAGGAAGCAGTGGTTTAAAGCTCTGATTTTGCGTGGTGACTTGGGTTCAAATCCCCCTGAGGCACTTGCTGACTGCCTGGTTTTGGACAAATCACTCAGGGTCTTATTCAGTTCTCTCTTGAACCTGCATATACAAATAGAAGAATTTCTTCACTACAAACTGGTAGAGATTAGATAAAATGTCACAGTAAATGACTTCTAGCACAGAGCCTGGCATAGGAAAAACACTTGATGTCCAAGGAAACAAAACTTCTCCCTAACTCACTCTCAGACGAGGTTTTATAGAGTAATGGGAACAGAGAACAGGACTAAGTGAGTGGTAAAAATTCATGAGAAGAAATTATGTTGAGAAAAAAAAATTTTAAGGCGGCATCGGAAACGTAAGGGAGAAAAAACTCTGAAACTCAAAGAAGCAAGTGAAGGCACCCACCTGAATCCTTTTCTGATTATAATTAAGGAAGAATTTTGTGTTGTTTTCCAAGAATTTCCACATCTTTGGAAGGAGCACGACTTGGACAAAGAATGTGCAATATTCATCCAATCCATTAGGTCTTCATTCTTCATGAAGAAATTTTTACGCACATTAAAAATATATATGTGATGCATATTGCCAAGTGAAAGAAGCCAGTCTGAAAAGACTACATACTGTATGATTCCACCTATATGACATTCTGGAAAAGGCTAAACTGTGAAGACAGTAAAAAGATCTGTGGTTGCCAGAGGCTGGGGGAGGGGAAGAGAATTGAACTTGTGGAGCAACAAATAATTTTTAGGGTGATGAAATATTCTGTATGATACTGTAATAGTGGATACACTACATTATACATTTGTCAAAACCCATAAAACTGATGACTGTAAAGACTGAAACTTAATGTAAACTCTGGGCTTTAGTTAATAATAATAATGTATCACTGTTGTTTAACTAATTATAATAAATGTACAACATTAATGCAAGTATATTTAATAATAGGGAGACTGTGTGCCTGGGAAGGGGGTGTATGGGAACTCTGCGCTATATGGTTAATTTTCTGTAAATCTAAAACTGTTCTGAAAAATACAGTCTATTAATTTAAAATTGTGTACTTGCAAGAAGTGTGATAGGGTGGGAATAACATGGGACCAGGTGACAGGGAACCCTGACAGATAATCACTGATTAGCTGCGTGGCCCTGGGCAAAAGCCCCTTGTCTTCTGAGCCTCGTTTTTGTCATCTTTAAAATGAGGCGTTATCCTCTGAATAAAGTTCAGGGAATGTGAGCTGCGAGTAGCTGAGTTCCAGGAGCCCCCAGGTAGTGTAGGAAATGCCTATTCTCCTGCCCCAGTCACCTTGACCGGCTAATTCAAATTTCCTCCAAATACCACGCGGGCGGTGACATCAACCGAAACACTAAACTGCTTCTGGTCCCTTCTAGCTGGCGGGGTTTCTTCTCTTCTTGGCGCGACCTAAAAACTCATATTTTATTCATGAAAATTGAGGCCCTGGGAGGCTTCGGCATAAACAGGATGTAAATATTTGCGGGCGGTGGGGATGAGGTGGTATTTCAGCAGGGGCTGACCAAAGCGGGGACCTCCAGGACAATGCTTGCTTAGGACCCGCCCATCTCCATCTCCTCTATAGGTTGGAGGTGGGGGGCTTGTGCAGGCTGTACCCCTGCATGGAGACCGGGTTTGGAACTCCAGTGCACTCCAAGTGATGTTGCTTCACCTTCTGCTGCATCCCATTCCCCTAATCATCGGAGGTCTCTTCCTCAGCTTGAGATAGGATTGGCTTTCTGGCACTTGTAGAAGTGCCTGGCCTCCTCTCCAACCCCTTACTTGTCCTTCCTGCATCTGGGCACCCCTTTTTTCAGCTCTGTGGAGTCCTCAGAGCTGAAACTGTACGTTTTCATGGTGCCGTCCCTTTGCTTATTCCAGTTGCTCTACCCGGTGTGAACGTACCCCTATGGACTTCCACTGGTTTCTAAGACCCGCTCCAGATGTTTGCATGGACTACACCCTTTCCTGGAACTCAAGGCTCCCCATCTCTTGGGCTCCTCTAAGAGAATGACTTCTGTGCAGCTCTGAGAACTGTCCCCGCTGCTTCCTCCCCAAATCTGGGTTCAGAGTCCTCCCTCCCCCTACCCATAGCCTAGGATTCCCCATATTTCAGCACCTGCGATGCTGAACTGAAGCCCTTCCTCATCTGCATCCCACTCTCTGATAGGGCCCAGACTCTGGTGCTATTTATTCACTAAATAAATACTTGTTGAATAAATGAATGGATAGATAGATAGATGAAAATGTAGCTCAATTACCACCTGTGTCTGTGACTATCTCTGACTCAGAATGTATGTATACTCCCTCGGCCCCATGGAACTCTTCATTCACAGGCATCCGCCCCATGGACAGGAGACCCCACTCTTTTACTGCCTTACATGCATTGTGCAGCAGTCATTCTTTTCTCGCACGTCTCCCCCATGCCTTCACCCATAGCCTGTGTGCTACATCAGTGCATGTAGGACACTTTCTAGAGCATAATAAGTGGCAGTCTGGGTGGGATCTCACCGGGTATGGAGGATTTTCAAAGTTACACCCTACACAGGTATGAGGAAAACATTTCTGTATGTGAGACATAACCTTCTTGGAATTGATACCCTTGGAGCTTCCAAAGAATGTGGTGAATGTGTGTGCACATGAGTGGGCATGCTGGGACTATGTTTACAATGTTCATGACACCTTCTGTGAATAATGAGACCCATGCTTGACTGTTTCTGGCATTAGGATAAACGTAAAATACACCCCCAATATTGGAGCACCACCTGGCCAGATTGGATCCAGCTGAATTACCTCCATTACAGTGACCACATACTGTATGATTCCACCTAAACGACATTCTGGAAAAGGCTAAACTGTGAAGACAGTAAAAAGATCTGTGGTTGCCAGAGGCTGGGGGAGGGGAAGAGAATTGAACTTGTGGAGCAACAAATAATTTTTAGGGTGATGAAATATTCTGTATGATACTGTAATAGTGGATACACTACATTATACATTTGTCAAAACCCATAAAACTGATGACTGTAAAGACTGAAACTTAATGTAAACTCTGGGCTTTAGTTAATAATAATAATGTATCACTGTTGTTTAACTAATTATAATAAATGTACAACATTAATGCAAGTATATTTAATAATAGGGAGACTGTGTGCCTGGGAAGGGGGTGTATGGGAACTCTGTGCTATATGGTTAATTTTCTGTAAATCTAAAACTGTTCTGAAAAATACAGTCTATTAATTTAAAATTGTGTACTTGCAAGAAGTGTGATAGGGTGGGAATAACATGGGACCAGGTGACAGGGAACCCTGACAGATAATCACTGATTAGCTGCGTGGCCCTGGGCAAAAGCCCCTTGTCTTCTGAGCCTCGTTTTTGTCATCTTTAAAATGAGGCGTTATCCTCTGAATAAAGTTCAGGGAATGTGAGCTGCGAGTAGCTGAGTTCCAGGAGCCCCCAGGTAGTGTAGGAAATGCCTATTCTCCTGCCCCAGTCACCTTGACCGGCTAATTCAAATTTCCTCCAAATACCACGCGGGCGGTGACATCAACCGAAACACTAAACTGCTTCTGGTCCCTTCTAGCTGGCGGGGTTTCTTCTCTTCTTGGCGCGACCTAAAAACTCATATTTTATTCATGAAAATTGAGGCCCTGGGAGGCTTCGGCATAAACAGGATGTAAATATTTGCGGGCGGTGGGGATGAGGTGGTATTTCAGCAGGGGCTGACCAAAGCGGGGACCTCCAGGACAATGCTTGCTTAGGACCCGCCCATCTCCATCTCCTCTATAGGTTGGAGGTGGGGGGCTTGTGCAGGCTGTACCCCTGCATGGAGACCGGGTTTGGAACTCCAGTGCACTCCAAGTGATGTTGCTTCACCTTCTGCTGCATCCCATTCCCCTAATCATCGGAGGTCTCTTCCTCAGCTTGAGATAGGATTGGCTTTCTGGCACTTGTAGAAGTGCCTGGCCTCCTCTCCAACCCCTTACTTGTCCTTCCTGCATCTGGGCACCCCTTTTTTCAGCTCTGTGGAGTCCTCAGAGCTGAAACTGTACGTTTTCATGGTGCCGTCCCTTTGCTTATTCCAGTTGCTCTACCCGGTGTGAACTTACCCCTATGGACTTCCACTGGTTTCTAAGACCCGCTCCAGATGTTTGCATGGACTACACCCTTTCCTGGAACTCAAAGCCCCCCATCTCTTGGGCTCCTCTAAGAGAATGACTTCTGTGCAGCTATCAGGGCCTCTGAGAACTGTCTCCGCTGCTTCCTCCCCAAATCTGGGTTCAGAGTCCTCCCTCCCCCTACCCATAGCCTAGGATTCCCCATATTTCAGCACCTGCGATGCTGAACTGAAGCCCTTCCTCATCTGCATCCCACTCTCTGATAGGGCCCAGACTCTGGTGCTATTTATTCACTAAATAAATACTTGTTGAATAAATGAATGGATAGATAGATAGATGAAAATGTAGCTCAATTACCACCTGTGTCTGTGACTATCTCTGACTCAGAATGTATGTATACTCCCTCGGCCCCATGGAACTCTTCATTCACAGGCATCCGCCCCATGGACAGCAGACCCCACTCTTTTACTGCCTTACATGCATTGTGCAGCAGTCATTCTTTTCTCGCACGTCTCCCCCATGCCTTCACCCATAGCCTGTGCGCTACATCAGTGCATGTAGGACACTTTCTAGAGCATAATAAGTGGCAGTCTGGGTGGGATCTCACCGGGTATGGAGGATTTTCAAAGTTACACCCTACACAGGTATGAGGAAAACATTTCTGTATGTGAGACATAACCTTCTTGGAATTGATACCCTTGGAGCTTCCAAAGAATGTGGTGAATGTGTGTGCACATGAGTGGGCATGCTGGGACTATGTTTACAATGTTCATGACACCTTCTGTGAATAATGAGACCCATGCTTGACTGTTTCTGGCATTAGGATAAACGTAAAATACACCCCCAATATTGGAGCACCACCTGGCCAGATTGGATCCAGCTGAATTACCTCCATTACAGTGGAGATGGTATTAAAATGGTAAATGTGATCTCATGCTGAGAAATAATTTCTGGGGATATTGCTATTGAAAGAAATGTTCAACTGCTCAGGTGAGGTTTTTTTTAAGTACAGTTAATCAACCCCCTAACTGATCATGTGTAAACATGTAGATTTTTTTTTCAGTATATATAACACTTCTTAGCTTAAAGTAGGCTCACTGATCTAGCAGTCCAAATACCCGATGCCACAGAGAGCCCAACAGGAAAGAAAATAAAGACCTGCAAAGCAGCCTAGAGAGCCTGCCTTGCCCCTCACATTGCTGCTGGAAGAGAGCCCAGACCCCTACTCACACTGCTGTCCTTGCATTTATCATCTCATAGCAGAGGTTCAGCCCTGCCGCATGTCCAGACCCCCAGACCTGCTACATCAGAACCTCCGCAGTGGGCCCAGACGTCAGCATTTGTGTAAAACCTTCTAAGTGATTCTATGCAGCCAGGCTTGGGAATCCTTGACAGATGCTTCCTGAGACTCTGCATTTCTCCAAGCTGATGATGCTGCTGCTGGTCCCTGGGCCACACATGAAGTGGCAAGACTTTAGACAGAACAATTTTTACTTGAAATAAAAAATTTAGGACACAAGTAGTTCACAAGTAATTCTTATTATAGAAGACTAAAACTAACAGAAATGCATTGAGTGAACCATGAGAGAAAGTTTACCTCCTTCCCTTGGCCAGTGTCCCCTCCACACCCCGATCCTCCCCAGAGGGAGACACAGCTAACATACGTTGCTTCAGGTAGAGATACAGTTTCTTTTTAGGTACATTGAATTATGTTTTTTCCCCAACTTTTTTTTTTTGCACGGAATCAGTATACATAGATGGCTTTCATTTTTAGTGACTGTATAGTATGAATATACCATAATTTACCTATCTATTCTACTTCTGATGGGTGTTTCTATCATTTTCTGTTTTCTCCCATTCTAGTGATGAATGTCCTAGTACAGCTGTCTTTGAGCACATGTGTAAATATTTCTGTAAGACTAGTTTCTAAAAGCAAATTCTGGGTCAAAGAATGTATGTATACTTCTAAAGCATTGCTAGAAATGGACGAATTGCTCTCTAAAAGAGCTTTACAGTTTGTACAGATGAGAAAATGAACAAATCATAGAAGAGTTCAATACATATTAAATGTAAAAGGTCAACACACGTTAAAATGTGTTTATCAAGAAAATGAAAATTAAAACAGCAATTACATATACACTCATGTTGTATTACATGTAATAAGTGTTATATATATACATGTGTGTGTGTGTGTGTGTGTGTGTGTGTGTGTGTACACACATAAGATTGGCAAACAAAGAAAAATATGTACTCCCATCTTGGATAACTGGTCATAACTGGAATGAGCTCAGGTCTCACATCCCTCAGCAGATTTAGAAGTGGCCACTGGGAGGCCAGGGCAGATGTGCTGACTGAGAACAGGAAGCAGAGAGAACTTGGATGAATAAACAAAGAGAACAAAATTAGAAGTAAAGAATCCAACAGCCTAATGATCCAGGCTCTACAGTGGGGAGCAAAGCTCCCCCATACACCAGTAGCCTGGGGTCATCCCTACATCACAGCACACAAATCACTTGAACTCTGCAGCGATAACCTTAAAGCGTCAGGAAAAATTCTGGACCCTTATTTTTAAGAGGGCAGGGAAGTGTGTAAAGCAGTTTTCAAAGATTCCTGGTTGTTAAAATTTTAACAGGATAGTTACAATGAAAAGGGCTTTACGCTTTTCCTCACGACCCTTCTGTGAGGTTGTTATTATCCTCATTACAGATGTGGAAACTGAGGCACGTGATACCCCAGGTTTCTCTGTCAGTAGGAGATGGAGCCTGCATCCAGCCTAAAGGTCCAACTCAATGAAAAACTTGGCATACAGAGGGCACTTAACTGGAACACGTATTTATGTAGAATAGCTTGTTCTCTGGGAGGGTTATCAAAGTATTACTACTCAGGATTTGCTTAAAGCAGACAGCTCTCTTTGAAACCATCAGGCTCACCCACTCTAAAACGCCACCATGTTAGGAAAAATAAATGTTTTTTAAAAGATGCATAGACATCTTCCCCACCCCTCAAAATGGAGGTGTCAGGAGATAGGACCAGAGCTTTTCTGCACAGGGTGTAAAAATTTAAAAAACAAGAATCCTCCTGGACTCACTGGCTCAGGAGCACTGGCTTTAAACTTGAGCTGTGCTACCTTTTAAGGCCAAGCTCATAGGTCATCTTTTTGTGGAGCCTGGGCCACTCTGCCATAAGTGACCCTTCCCTCCCTGTGGTCTCCAGCTGAACTACCCCACTGCAGTGGAGATGGTGTTAAAATGGTAAGTATGACCTCATGCTGAGAAATAATGTCCTGGGGATATTGCTATTGAAAGAAATGTCAAACTGCTCAGATACCACCACCAGTGGTGTTGGGACACCTGAACATCTGCCAGAGTTCTCAGACTATGAACTTGTCAAACTCATTTTTGCATCTCCTGCCATGGTCAGAACAGGACACAGCACTGGTCCTTTGTGGACTGACCACACGAGAGCCACATTCAGACTCTAAAGCAAGGCCTGTCCTTGTCAAAAGGGATGGCTTCTCCTGGATGCCTGTGGAGACAACCCAGCCAGAGGTCACCCCATGATCTCAACGAGAATGACAGGAGCAAGAGACACACACTTACACACTCAGAGACACATGACACACACCAGGGAGAGACTCAGAAAGGCAGAGGCAGGTACGGAGGAAGGATCTTGTTCAGATGGCAGGTGCATTTCCTCTGTGGACAGAGTGACTTTAACCTCAGGCCACCAAGGCCCCCAGGAAGCTCATGGATAGGCCAAATGTCCTCATAGAGCAGACATGAGAGCAACTACTCAGACACAGTGAGGAGTATAGGCTCAGGGTTGGACCTTTAGGCTGGATGCAGGCTCCATCTCCTACTGACAGAGAAACCTGGGGTATCACGTGCCTCAGTTTCCACATCTGTAATGAGGATAATAATAACCTCGCAGAGGGGCCATGAGGAAAAGCATAAAGCCCTTATACCCAAGTCTATTGTTAGTTACTATAACTGATTCTCTGTGGGGCCTGAAGACTTTCACCAGCCCCAGACTTATCAAGGTGACGCCAGGGACAGCAGGCAGAGAGGTGGGGAGCTCGGGGCTTGAGTCCCAGCTGACTCGGTGTGCATTTGCAGTATGGCCTCGCTGAATCTCAGCAGCCCTCAGCTTTCTCATCTGTAATAATAATAGTACTGGACCATTGAAATAGTACTTTTAAATATTATCTCTTAGAATTGCTAGGAGCATTTACTAGCACAACCACAACCCTTTGGGACACTAGTCGCAATACCCACGCCGTGGGAATGTGGGTTTTTTGGTGGGCCCTGAGACAATTTTTATTGAGAAGTTTATTTGGAAAATTACTTAAAACAAAATTTTTTTTACTTTTGAAACTTACAAATTTTAAAAACCTCATTCTTCCTCAAGCTTCCAAGTTTACTTTACAAATCTTATTTTTCTTTTTGTAACTATGGCAAATTTTGAAAATAACTCTTTAAAGTCTTTTTAGATACAATATAATTTAATTCTCTGAAATATTTTAAACTACATTTATAAATTTAAAATGTTTGATTTCCTTTTTAAGTATCTCAGTTATCTGACAAACCTTCTAAGTACTTAAATATATGTTATAAATCTAATAAACTAAACTTGTAATATGTTGAATCTCAAGTTCTCTTAAATATCCTAATACTATTTATAAGTTTAGTAAGATTTTAATCTAAAATCACTTGTTTAACTTAATAATTCAATTTTACATTTTAAGTTAGAATCATACAGTTCCCCTGTTAGACAGTAGTATGCCACATTCTCATAAGCATTTCAAATCCTTAAGATATCAAATAGATAATGATTACCTATAAGTGCCTCAAAAAACACTAATACAAGATTTTTATTTTCTTTATCATGTCTGTACTTCTGAAACTCCCTGAGATTATTCATTCATTCAAAAAATATTTATCAATATCTGCAAAGTGCCAGGCATTCACTATTCAAGGCACTGACAAAGGCAGTGATTAAGATGGAGAAAATCCTTGCCATCATGAAACTTATTCCAATGGGGGATGCACATGCAATACATACATACATAATACATTATCAACTAGAGTTATACGTTACAGAAAAAAGAAAGCAGGGCAGGAAGGGAAGAGATTTGTGCAAAGTGGGGAGCAGGGAAGCTCTATGAGTAGATGACATTGAGCAGAGACCAGAATGAAGCAAGAAGCAAGCCATGTGGACATCCGAGGGAAGTGTGAGTGCAAAGGTCCTGAGTTGAGGGTGTGCTTCGGCCTTCTCGTTTAGAGCAAAGAAGCCCATGTGGCTGGAACTGAGTGAGGGTGAAAGTCGTGGAAAGGGAGATCAGGGAGACAGTCCCGTGAAGGTAAGACACATGGGGCTTTATAGGGCTTGGGGTTTTAACTCTACCTTGACCCTGAACATTCTGTGAGGATTTATCTTGAGACCTTCTCTGGAAAGTCATTCTAGTGATCCTTATTAAATTGAAGATGCCTTTACCTGGGACCCAGCAATTCCATTTCTAGGTGTGTACCCTAGAGAAGCTGTCTCAGAAACACAATGGAATACCCTATGGCAGAAAACAAATTCATTCAGCAAGTTTTTATTAAGCACCAACTCCGTGCCAGGCAGTGAACGAGAGTTCATTTTTATTCTTAAAGAGGTTACATTCTAGAAGATGAAATAGACCTACATAGGTAAATCTCAAAAACATATGTTAAATGAAAAAACAAGTTGAAAGTTATTCACAGAATGATTCAATTCATGGAAACTTTTTAAACCTACCAAACAATAGTATATCATGTTCACAGATAACCTATATCTCATCGAAGTACAAAAGTATATAAAACAGGCTCAAACCACCTAGTCTAGATCCAGATTCTACCTCCTACTCACCAAGAGACCCTGGAGACCACAACTGACCTCTCTGTGCCTCAGTCTCCTCTTCTGTAAGGTGGAAGTGGAAAAGGGAAGAGGGTGGAGAGCTTTAGCAGTATCCATAATGTTTTATTTCTTTTTTTAAAAAAGGAAGTGAAATTTTAACATCTGTCTTGATGGTGATTACATGAATGTTGATATATTTTTAGTATGTTTGAAATGTTTTATAATTTAAAATTTAGAGATTAAAAGATCATAAAACAAAAACAAACACTTCTACACACATTTCTTCCATATGCACTCTTGCCTCCCTCCAGACCCCTTGTCACGTGGCAACCAGAGTGATCTGGCCCCTGTGTGCTCCACTCTTGCTGTCATTCAGTCACTCATTCCTTCGGGACATATATCACACCTACTCTGGGACGGCCACTATAGGTAACAGGATATAAAGGTAACCAGGACAGAGAGAGTTCCTGTTCTCAAAGAGCTGCCATTCTAGAGAAACAAACAATAAACAAGGCAATAAATCCAGATAATTATGGATTATGGATAAGTACAATAAAGAAGTAAACAGGGTGATAGGAGAGAGAACAGTGGGAAACAGGAATGGTTTGGGGAGTTGCCTTCCAGGCAAAGCCAACAGGTGGTCAGTTCTCAGATTCAGAGTTCAGATCTTGGGTCAAAGGCCCATCCCTAGCAAAGCTCTTCCTGATCTCCCAGATGGAGAGGTACCTGATTGCTGACATCCTAACAACAAATCAATGCCTCCTCCAACACTTATCATAATTATAATTAAGTTACATGTGATTGCCTGCTTGGTGTGTTTCCCTCCCTACAATGTAAGCTCCTTGAGAGCCAGAAGCTTGCCCTGTGCACACACCCTGTGCCTATCACAGCAGCTGTAGGCACTCAATATTTGTTAAAGACAGAAACCAAGAGTCAGGCTACCAGCTTCCAAATTCTATAAATCTAATTACAGCGACTCCTGAGGACAAATGCTACCCAAAGGACAAATTCTTATACCATAGATATATTTATAAAATATGCTTTTTCACTACAAAATGAGCCTCTTAATATTGAAAGTGCTAATAAGAATGTCAGAAAACCTCTAATGGTGATGGAACTTCATTGTCTGAGAGAAAACAATTATTTCAGTGATTGTATCACCATTTAAAAAAATAGCGAAAATTCATTTAAAAATCCACTGGAAAATAACAAGTGAATTTTTAAAAATTCAATGTAAACAAAGCAAACAGCATCAAGCAGGTTCAACATTCTGGGCCAATGGAGGCTACTGGTGGGTGGAAGGCAGGTGTATCCGGTAATCCTGGCATTGGATTGAGATGCCACCAGATTTTCAACCCCATCCAGCAATAGGGAAGGTGGGCTATAATCTAACAGTGAAAGTCAAGGTGTCATTGTAACCCAAATTTGTTGCCTGTCCTATTTGTTACTTTGATTGGAAGGCTCTGGCTTTGGGTTAAGGATTTTGTTTTCAATTTTATATCCTTTCCAGTCTTTCCTCTTTTGTATAACTAATTGCCCTCTTATAAGAAAAAAGTCTGGGAGCTTAGCCTAGCAGTGAATTCAATTTCCTGGGATTTCACAGATTTGTTTGGTGGGAAGTGTAGGAATTCACTTTGGCTCATCTTTGCTCTTTCACAAGAACCTGTGGTTTCCCCAACACTCCCTGGATAGTGTGGTCCTAGAGGGTGCTGTATGGCGTTTGGAGGTGCTGTGTGGCCTTGGGGGAGGGCTAGAGTTCTTAAACTCTAAGCTCTGTCTGGGCCTGAGTCCAACAAATCACAGAATGCTCAGTCTAGAGAAAAATGTCCTGATAGTGCAGTTCTGCCCCAAAGGTCATTCGCTTCTCTGGCATTCCGAGCACATCAGTGAAAGCAGAGTCCTGGGAGTACCAACAGGCCTTTTGTAGAGAAAGGTTTTTGGAGAGGAACCATGAAAAGTGAAAGAATTGTACACTGTTTTCTACATTTATTGAAAATGTTTAGTTTCTAATCACAAACATCCAGTGTATGTGGTATGAAGTGCGTGTGTGTCATAGCTGACTCTAAGGAAAATATGAATATTACCACATGGGAATGATCCCAAGGGAAAACCACAAAGAGACATTTCAAGAAAAGTTTATTATTTCAAGAAAAATGTATATTTTCTCCTTCAGAGAAATAAAGGACCTATGAATAGTGATTTTAAAAATACACAAGATGGCTCCATCAGTTTAAAAGGGAACAGAAGAGAGACAGCCAACTTCAAGGACTCTCTAAATCATGTAAAAGGAAAAAGAAAAACTATCAAGTTCTGAACCAAGAGACTTTAATAATTCCCATCATTAAAACAAACTGCTTCAGAATTTGAGTCATTTGAGGTTCCTGCCCAACTGTAATAACTTGAAAAGAATGAGGAAGCATATGTTCTCATCCCAGCTCATAGAACACAGCTGTGACTTGTTCCTGCTCCTGGGACCATGCTGGCCTGGGTGCATAACTGGAATGAGCAATCAGCAGACATCAGCTCCATGCCTACTATGTACAAGAGGAAAACTAGGAATAAAGGGGTAGGTACCATGTCCCCAAGAAGCTAAACACTCAGGTTGGAAAGATGAAGCATAGAATATACCCATGAAAAATGAATATAACAATAATATTGTCTTCTCCAATAAATTTCAATAACGAGCAGGGCTTCTTGGGGGAAAGAAAACGAAAAAGGATAAAAATAGAAAAACGGTCACCTACAATATAGATTCTGCAGCCCATATTTGTTTGACTGACTAATCAATTACTAGAAGACAAGGTCTTCTACCTGATATAATGTGAACGAAAAAGGGGCCACATACCAAACCTGACAAGCTCAGGGGAGGCCTGTATGGTGGGCCATACAAACTCAAGAGACTAAAAGTAATCACATAGGATGGTCTAAATATAAAAATTCCTAAGTAAAAGCAAGTCATGGTGGGTAGTCACGTAGGCCTTGACAAAGGTCAACCTTTAAGTGAGCCTGTCTACTGTCTTTTTGAATCTAAGATAGCATATCTTTGAAATGTCAGAGTAATCTTCTTTTCCAGACTCAAGGCACACTGACATCAGAGCACAAGATCACAGAACTCCTCATTGTTATCTTGTTGCCCAAATACCATCTCTATGTGCCATGAATATGAATTAACTATCCTGTGCCCACCAACATAAAGAAGTACGTATTTCTCTTTTTATCTGATCCCAGAGAGTTCCCCGCCCCCTTAATCTACCACCAATGGATTTCATGTAACCCTCCTTACAACTCCTCCTTTTATTCTAATGTATATAATAAACTGCAAAAGTGCCATTCTCCAGAGCATTTTCTCAAATTCTCCATTGAGATTTTGCTTCCCAGTAATTTCTTCGGTTTAGCTCAAATAAACTCATAAAAATTCTCTACAGGTTTGGAAATTTCTTATTTCAACAATATAAAGATTTTAATTGCTGATGGAAGGAAAACAGCCATGGGGCTTTGTTTAAAGCAACCCAGTTCCTCACCCAAACTGTTCTGGGAACATGGATCCTCACTGTTGATTAAAGACTCCGAAATTGAACATTTACAGTGCACTAGGCTTTGTGTTAAGCAATAGGGATAGAGATAAATAGGTCCTAATCCTTACCTTCAATTCAGACATTAAAGTCAATTATCATCCCTAAATTGTAATGCAATATGGTACGTGAAGTAAAAATAACTATTTTATAAGAATTACTTTGGCAACATTGTAGAGAATGAACCGTGGCTCCACCACTTACAATCTAAATGACATTGGACAAATTATTTAATGATTCTCAAGTCTGTTTCTTCATCTATAAAACGATAATATGAGTATACACCTCCGATCTAGTGCATAGTAACAGCACAGTAAAAGATAGTCATTATGCATATTTTTATTTGTTATTAATCATTATTATGACATTTAGGCTATGGGAGGAAACATTAGTTCAACAGGTAGAAATCCAGCCCGAAAGAATGCTCAGAGTACTTGTGAAGCTAAAGTACCTATTTCTCTGAAATGAAACCGACTCACATCTTAAAGTACAGCTGCCTCCTCTGCAAAATGGGCGCAATTACCATTATGCAGCATTGTGAGAATTCCCTAGTAATAAACGTCAAGGTCCAGTGCGCAGGAACCCACCCAATAGGAGTTGGTATTGCATCAGAACATTCTGAGCAATCGGGAAAACGGCACCGGCAGATTCCAGACGCCGGCTTTCCGCCACCCAGCACAACTGGTCATCAGTCCTCGTCCGCGAACGCCACCAAGTCCTGCATTTGGGTGGAATGCCCACAAGCCCCGGCTCCTCATCCCGCCAGGCTTGCCCTGGCGCTCGGCCTCACCGTGGCGCAGCTGTTCCACGGGCAGCACCGAGAGGGCCCCCGAACAAGTCACACAAAGATTAAAACCACCGAACGTCCCCTGCTGGAGTGACCTGCCTTCTCGGAAGGCGCTGCGGTCTGTGTCTCCCATAGCAACCGTGGCCTCCAACGAGCGATCAGCCCAGTCGGTGCCCTTTGCGCAAGCGCGGGAAAGGGCGGGCCCACGGCGCCTGCTAGCGCCCAGGGTCCCTCGCGTCCCCGGGGCGGAGCTTGCGTGATGGCGTCATAGGGCGGGGCCTCGGGCGGCGGGAAGAGGCGGCGGGAGAATGGAGGTGCCCGATAACCCAGAAGGTGCGGGCGAGAGCGGGCCTCTGGACTCTGGTCCGGTCCCCAGCAAGGCTCCCGGTAGCGCTGGCCACTACGAGTTGCCGTGGTGAGGGCCAGACCATAAATGATCGGTGCTCTAGATGCGTGGGTGGGCGAGAGGCCGGTCGTGTCCCGGGGGAACCCAGGAGCGGGAGCTTGTTCGGGGGTCATCTGAGCAGAGCAGGAGGCTCCAGGGTGTCATCCAGGAGATTATTGTTTAGAGAGGGCGAGAGGCGTGGGTCGCTGAGCCCATCCAGGGTCGAGAGTGGACAGTCTGACCTCTAGAAGAGGGGTGTCGGTCAGAACTATGCCAGGCATGATCATAGCTTCCCCGTGATCACCACTCTGCGCCAGGTGGTGGGCCAGTGGTGACGCTGATAGACACTAGGCAGGAAGCGTCGGACGCAGGTTTGGAGCTACGGGTTGTGTGCAGAAGGCGCCCTGGGTATCTGGGAGGAAATGGTGACTTGAAAAGTCACCTGCCACTGGTAGAGGTGTGCGGGCTCTCTGCTCAGGTACCACTCCCTATGCGAGCCCCTCAGAACTCCACGGAGCGTGGTTATGGTTGCTTTCCTGTCTTCTGTATGTTCCCATTCCTCCAGCCCAACCCTCTTCTTGATGAGAGCTGATACTTAAATGGAGCACAGTATAGCTTAATGGAACATGGACAGCTGCGCTGTGCAGTCTCCCAGCCACTAGCCACATGAGTCTGTTGAACCCTGGAAATGAGGCTAGTCCGAACTGAGTTGGGCTATAAGTGTACAATATACACTTGGATTTCGAGGACTTAGTATTAAGAAAAACTCACTAGTAATTTTTATATTATGTGTTGAGAATGATAATACTTTGAATACATTAGTAAAATTAACTCCATCTGTTTTCTTTCTACCTTTTTTAATGTTGCTAATGGAAAGTCAAAAATTACATATGAGGCTTGTGTTATATTTTTCATGCACAACACTATACGCTTAGGATACTTAAGTATACAAAACAAACTCTGCTGTCATGGAGCTTACATTTGATAAAGACAAAATAAAAAATAAATAAGTAGATATATGGTATATTTGATGGTGACAGATTTTGTGTAGTAGATAGCGTAGATGAGATGATGTTTGAGCAAAGACCTGAACTATGTGGAGAATACTTTCAGGTAGATGGAGCAGCTATGAAGACCCTGAAGGAGGAGCATCTTGTTCAAAGTCCAGCTCAAATTTAAGCTCCTGACAAACCCAGGTGGTGATGCTCTCCGTCCTCTGGGCTTCCACAGCCTTTGGTTTCTTTAACCAGTTTAGCACTGTAGTAGAACTAGCTTAGGAATATCTCCCCACCAGTAGGAAAGCCCTTTAGAGCAAGAACCATGTCTTGCTCATCTCTGTACTTTCTACTTTCCTCCCCTTGAAATCTCTAACTCCTTTCACATTGCTTGGCACCTGGAAGGAGCTGAGTTTGAAGAATGAATAGGAACAAGCATACTCCATCTGCTGGTCTTGGAGGAGAGCTGTCTCTTTATTTCCTGTAGTGTGTGGCAAACAGCCTTCTTTGTATGCAGCTGCTTCTGGAACAGAACCAGTATCTGCAGAGAGTACAAGCTGGGGGTATATCAAGAAGAGTACTGTAAAGGGCAGAGGAGAAGTCCTCATGGTCATATCATTGCAAATCTACTTTTACTGCTCAGCTGGAAAAAAGTCATTTTCTCTCATAGCATAATTTGCTATTCATTTAAAAGAGAAGTATTGGTTTGATTAGGCCACTAACCTGCCTACTCCACTACAGCCTAATAGAGTTTCAGGATAAGCCTGTGGTTTCTGTCTAGCCAGCCCTGCTGTGCACCTGGCACAAGTCTGCAGAAACGGGCCGGTAAGGGATAAGAAGGGAACTCGGTTGCACCCATGTCTGTCAGATCGAATGATGTCAGTGCTGCATATGCTGGACTTCTCTTGTGATGGGCAGACTGTTGCCACACAGTAGCACATTGGTCCAGATGATCTGCTCTGGCCCTTCTCCAACAACAACAGGTGTTTTTCTGCTGTGGCAGGTTTGAAGTCTTTGGTGTGTAATTCTCATGCACTTAACTTTTCAAATGGTACTTCATCACTCCCTTAAATTTAAAACCTGCAGCTATTTGGTATATTTTTATTGAATGTATATCATCTGACAAAGCTCTCAAGGTTGCTGCTCTTTAGTGCTTTCTTTTGGGTAATGTGAAAATAGCCATGTCAACATCTTTCTGCGTTTTCTTAAAAACAGGGTCGAAAAATATAGACCAGTAAAGTTGAATGAAATTGTCGGGAATGAAGACACTGTGAGCAGGCTAGAGGTGAGTGATTTTTTTATAGAACTTATGTAGGTTACTGTGGCTTTGATAAGCTTAAGGCATTTGGAGGAAGACAGTCACGATAGTGTGTTGGGGGTAGGGGTGGGCAGGTGAGCCAGAGATCCAGAAGAACTGAGAGAGTGGGAGACGTTTGGTTTAGAGATGACTAGAAGTGGCGAGTAACTTCAGATATTTGAAGGATTGGCTTATTGGAGAGGGGTTATCAGATTTGTTTTGTATTCTTCAAGAGTAGGAGTGGCAAATTCTTTCTGTAAAGGCCGATTAATAGATACCTCAGGCTTTTTGCAAAACATATGTCTTTGTCAAATATTCTTTAAATTCTTTTTTAAACAATTCTTTAAAAATGCGAAAACCATGCTTAGCTAGCGGGCTTATAAAAACAGGCCTCAGGATCAATTACTCCCACTCCCCCCAGACCCTTCCCACTGCAGTTTGCCAACCTCTGTCTAGAGGGACTAGGTGACAAGGCAGCCAGCTTCAAACAGAGGCAAGCAGAAATGTTCGCAGTAGAGCAACCTTTGAATTCCTAGCCCTAGAGGTCTTTAGGCGGAATCTAGAAGTCCCGACTATCTGAGATGTGACAGAGGTAAGTCTCTGTAGCAATGGGGCTTAGACCTTTAATAGCTAACATTGTATTTATTTATTTTACAAATTTATTCATTTTACAAGTATTTGAGTATCTTTTCTGGGCCAGATATGGTGCGGTGTTAGAAACCGTTAATATAATGGTGAACAGAATAGACAGGATCTTTGCCCGTGTGAGGTTTTCAGTCTAATGGGGGCAGCGATAAAGTCAGCAGGTAATGTGATAAGCGCTCTGCTAGAGGAGGTAGGGGGTGCTGTGGGAGCACATGGGAGGAGTTTAGGGAGGAGTTAACCTGCTCACAGCATCTTCATTCCTAAGTGGAAGAAGTGATAAACCAAGCTAATGAATGGGAGTGAGCCAGACTAGGCAGGAAGGAGGTGGAGAGGAGGCAACAGGAATACCATGTGCAAAGGCCCATAAGCGAGAGAGCTTGGCTTGTCCTTGGGGAGGAAAATGCCATCTGATCGGAATACAGTGTAGTGCTTCCTAATCATTAGTGTGCATATGAATTGCCTGGGGATCTCGTTTAAATGCAGATTCTGGTCCAGTAGTTCTAGAGTGAGACCAGATTCCACATTTCTTACAAGCTGCTGGTCCATGAGCCCAGTGATGAGAAGGCTCTAGAGTACATGTATTGGGGTGTGTAAAAAATGAGGTAGTGAGGTAGGCAGGATCCAGACTGAGCAGAACCTCCTGAGCCATCTTAAGAGTTTGTGCTTCATGATGAAGGCAGTAAGGAGTCATTTAAGGGTTTCAGTCAGGTAAAAATGTTAGATGTGTATTTTAGAAAATTGGTTGTGGTTATAGTATGGGAAATGGATTTGGGTGGAGCAGGATCAGAGGCTAGGAGACCACTTAATGACTTGTCAGAAGTGATCCAGGCAAGAATGTAGGAGTGGGGCTGAAGAAAAGGAAATGGACTTTAGATGAAAGAGAAAGAATGACTAAGCCTTTGTGATAGAGGTGCTGTGTGGGGTGAGGGAGAAAACCCAATTAAGAATGACAGTGACCTCCAGGTTGATGCATTGACAGTCCAAGGGAAAGGAAATGTGGGTGGGCCTCAGGTTTGATGAATTCAGTTTTGAATATGCTGAGATGGGCGTTTTGAATATGCCGAGGGGCCTCCACATGGAGAAATTTGTAGCCGTGTCTACTACACGGACCTGGGTGGGTAGGGAGGTTTACAGGTTAACCAGTTTTAATGAACATTTGTTCCTTCAGGTTTTTGCAAGAGAAGGGAATGTGCCCAATATTATCATTGCCGTAAGTACTCGGTCCTGGCCCTGGTGGGACGTCTTAGAGTCTCATTTTTACTTCCCTCTGAAGTGCTTTCTTGTGCATAGAGCTTCCTCCTCAGAGACGCCTATTACCACCAGAGCCCTTACATTTCCCTTGGCAAAAGGGAACATTTTACCCAAGTTGGTTGGGAGGCCTGTGGGTTGGTTGCTGTGTTGATTTGGTGTGTGCCGTGGGTTGAGGTTGAGGGTTCGAGGGGGAGGCAAGTGCAAACAGTTGCGAACAGTAAATCAGGAGCTATGATAAGTTCATTCTATTGGCTTGAAGCACTTACTGGAGATCTTATCCCCAGGGTCCCCCAGGAACTGGCAAAACTACAAGCATCCTGTGTTTGGCACGAGCCCTTCTGGGCCAAGCTCTCAAGGATGCCGTTTTGGAACTCAATGCCTCAAACGACAGGTATGTCTGGCAGTTAGGACGGAAGGGCATTGAGTGTTTCACATTTTGTTATAGAAACTACCTTTTTTCCATTTCGTGTTGTATGTGGAGCTTGCCTGGACAGCTTTATGTTCTTCTTTAATCTTTCCCAGTGAAAGAGAATGGGAATTCCTTGCCTGTCAAGGTAACGTCATAGGTGCTTGACTTGTTGGTTTATTTTTTTAATGGAAATTTAAAATATTTTTTATTGTGGTAAAATACATGTAACATAAAATTTATCATCTTAGTCATTTTTAAGTGTACAGTTCAGTAGTGTTAAGTATATTCACATTGTTATGCAGTGGATCTCCAGAGCTTTCTTATCTTCCAAAACTTAAACTCTTTATCCATTAAACAACACCCCATTCCCCCCTTTCCCCAGCCCCTGGCAGCCACCATTCAGCTTTGTTTCTATGAGCTTGACTGTTGTAGATGCCTCATATAAATGGTTTCATACAGTATTTATCTTTCTGTGACTGGCTTATTTTACCTAGCATAATGTCCTCAGGATTCATCTATTTTGTCGCATCTGTCAAAATGTCTTTCCTTTTTAAGGCTGAGTAATATTCCACAGTGTGTATATGCCACCACGTTTTGCTTGTCCATTCATCCAACAGTGGATACCTGGGTTGATTTCATTTTTTAGATATTGTGAATTGTGAATAATGCTACTATGAACATGGGTGTACAGATATCTTTTTGAGACCTGCTTTCATTTCTTTTGAATATATAATTAGAAATAGAATTGGTAGATTATTTGGTAATCCTATATTTACTTTTTTGGAAACCTCCATACTGTTCTTCATAGCGGCCACACCATTTTACATTCCCATCAGCATTGCTCAAGGGTTCCAATTTCTCCATATCTTTGACGACACTTGCTATTTTCTGGTTTGTGGTTGTAGCTATCCTAATGAGTATGAGGTGCTGGTTCACTTTTTAGACATGAAATAGTAGAGGATTATGAAATGAGGACCTGTTAAATAAAATGTCTGCAAAGGCTACCTTTGGTTATTCCTAGAGGATGTGGTTCTCAACTCTTTAATTATCCTAGTTTTGAAGATCTAGTTTTGAAGATCTGTATATACTTGAAACAGGCAATGTTCATGGAATACAACTAACTATCATGAATGAGCCTGTAATCAAAACATTTTGTCAATGCTGCTTCCAGATGTCAAATACAATTAGGTTCTAGCTTATTATCTCTTATTCTTCTCATACTTGCATCATCAAACTCACTATTCTTGAAAACTTTGGTGGCTCATAATTTTGTTGAAGAGAGAATGGCCCATAATTGCAAAATATTTTCAGTTTTACACCTATTTGAATGATCAGTACAATGACTTCCATTTCTATATCATCTATTTCCTTCCAGTCACCTCTGTATACACACCTGCCTTCAGCTTTTTATCAATTACAAACTATCCTGTAAATGTTGGTGTACAAATATGATGGACAATGAAAGAATGTTGTCACATGTTCTTTTAGCAAAATGGAATGAAGTCCTTCCAGTTGAGTGACTAACTAGATGAAAGTATATTTAGTTTTTGTCCTTAAAATATATTGTTCACTCCTTAATTCTTTTTTTTTAATTTACTTTTTAGTAAAATATAGTTACTATACAATATTATATTAGTTTCAGGTGTACATAGTTTTTCAACATTTATATACCTAGTGAAGCGATCGCCATGACAAGTCTAGTAATCATCTGACACCATACAAAATTATTCAATATTATTGACTATATTCCCAATGCTGTACATTTTATCCCCATGATTTATTGATTTTAAAAATATGGAACGTTTCATGAATTTGTATCTCATTCTTGCACAGGACCCATGCTAATCTTTGTGTGGTCCAGTTTTAGTACATGTGCTGCTGAAGCGAGTACACTTGATTAAGTCTGAGGATTTAATCAAGTGTAGGATTTTGTAGGATTTTGGCATCTGAGGAAACATAGTCTGAGATGTTGCTTATATGACCAGTTTCACCATCATTAGACTCTAGAGTTCTATTTGTCTCTGCAGTCATTTTCTGATTTGTCTAATAATTATGAAACATTTTCTGTCAGTTTTTTCTTTTTGACATGGGTGGAAAATGAAATGTTTTGAATTTTTAGTTATGGTCAATGAAAGCTTGAAAAAGGTAACAAGGATGATGTATCTGAACTTCTTTAATATCTTCTGAAAGGATAATGCAGTACCTCAAGAAGCACAATAAAAAAATGAAGGATGAGATAACAATAATAGTATTTTTTCTCCCACTATCGTATTGTTCTTCTAGGCGGTTTCATCATCCTTTTATTTTCTTATGATTTTAGTCATTTTTAGCATAGTTGGGAATAACTGATGATGAAATAGCAGTTTTAATATATAGGAAGAATAAGATCACTAAGACCTTAAAATGTATCTTAGATTATAAAATGGATCCATATGGTAATTACAAGATAAAACAAGTTTCATTATATTAAAAGTAAGTAAATTTTTTCTTTATTCTTCTGAAGACTTCCAAGAAGGAATAAAAATAACGAAATTTCAGTTCTTATAAATAGTTGGAATTGCTCAAAAAGGAAACTTAAAAATGAAAATTGAGTCCATGTGGTATATTGATGGTTAAAAGTTCCCATGAAGGTAACTTAATTTGTCTCAAAAGGTGACAGGTAAATTCTGGCTTCTTGTTTCAGGGGCATTGATGTTGTGAGAAATAAAATCAAAATGTTTGCCCAGCAGAAAGTCACCCTTCCCAAAGGGCGACACAAGATCATCATCCTGGATGAAGCAGACAGGTAGTTTGCCAAATGCATTTTGGCCTTGATCTCTAAATCTCTTATCGGGCTTTATTAAATCAGGAGAAGAAGCTCTAACCCTTGCATTTTTGTGGTATGTTTGCTTATCATATCTTCAAAAGCAATTTAAAAGGGGCCTGAGAATGTGTTTGTTCCAGCATCACTTACGTGAATAATTTAAATGACATTTTATAAATTGTGAAATACATGTAAAATTTGCCATTTTTAATCATTTTAAAGTGTACAATTCAGTACACTCACATTTAGTACAACCATTACCAGTATAAATGAAAAGTTTTAAATAACATTAAAAAAACAATAACATATTCTTTGAAGAAAACGTAGAAAATGTTAATATTTGCTTTATTTCTTCTTTCTACACTATGCATTTTTACATAGTTGAGATCATAATACATATAATTTTTGTATCCTGGTTTTTCCTTTTAATATAAAAGGCAGTGTTCTACGTTATCATATCTTGTTTGAAAATAGTTTATAATTGCCATATTATATTCCATAGTATCAATGCATCTTAATCATTTTATTGTAACATTATTTATAGCAATAATAGCAGCTAACATTTATCGAGCACTTATGTGTAAGCATTTACATTATACCAGGCATTCTGCTAAACACTTTACCTGTTATTATCTCATTTAATTGTCATTAGACACACACAAAAAGATAATTGTCATCACAACCCTGTGAAGTAGGCAGTATCATTATCTCCTTATAGGTGGTGACACTGAGGTTTAGATAATTTGCCTGTGGTCCTACAACTAGCAGATGAAGGAACAGCGAGGTGAGCCCAGGCAGGCTGACGCAGGGCCTCTGCTCTATGCCTGTGTGAGCCTGCCTGTATAAGACCCAAACAGGGTCCTGGAGAGAGGCCAAGCATGCTCAGTCAGGAAGTCAGGGTTCCCAGGCTCTATAGGGAGGGATTTGTGGCCGGTGGGACCTGGGTCCCCATTGCACATTGTGCTCCCCATTGCAAACTGTGCTCTTGTGTTTTTCTTCTCAGCATGACTGATGGAGCCCAGCAAGCCTTGAGGAGAACCATGGAAATCTACTCCAAAACGACTCGCTTTGCTCTTGCTTGTAATGCTTCAGATAAAATCATAGGTGAGAGTCAGCTTTGGGTGTCCTAGGGTCCATATAGTGTTCACATTGGCTCTTTAGCAGCAGAAGAGTAGGGACTTTTTGATTGCTTATTGTGGGCTGAGCACGACATAATCAACTTTTTCATTTAATTCTTTGTAGAAGTATTAGCTCCACATTAGAGATGAGAAAACTGGAGCTCAGCGAGGTCGAGTAGTTTGCCCAAAGGCACACGCAAGTGGAAGAGCTGGGATTGGAACCCCACATCTGTCTATCTATTTTGATATCATGTACACAGTGTCATAGTCACTGCCCCTCTCCATACGTGTTCTTGTATTTGCCGTGTGTGTCTGAGTACTTGGCATGCACTGTGTCTGCATGCTGGGCTTGTTATTATCAGCAGTTGCCTCACCTCTGAAACCTTACATGTTAATCTTCTCTCAGAGCTTGTGTGTGTCCTTCCAGCTCCCTCCCTCCTTCCCTCCTAGCAAGCTATCTGTTTTCTAACTGCTTTGAGCCCTCCCATCTCAGTGTCTCAACTTCCTGCTGGTTTCACATTCCTTCCCTTTCTGATACAGACTGTGGACACAGTCCAACTTTCTCTTTCACAGCTCTCTTGTTCCACTGTCCTTGCCGCATGTCTGCCCTGCTAAATCCCAGCCTGTGTGTGCTCAGCCATCCAACTCCCCCTTCTCCACCTGGGCCATTGTGCACTGCTGCAGACAAGCATGTTACCAACCATGATACTCCTGCAGAGTTGGTGGGCTCTCTGTATTACCAGAAATCCTTTATGTCCTTTTACCTTCCCCAGGTAGACATTGTTTGCTCATTAATTTATTCAGCCATTTATTCGACAAGCATTTACTCTGTTCTCAGTAGGTGTGAGGCACTGCTAGTGTAGAACATACAGAATTTAATGAGAAACATTCTCTGCCTTCAAGACACCAATGATGTGGTGGAGGAAACTGCCTAAAGTTCTTGATTGTTGGTCGTGTATGCAGGTTGTCTCCTTAGCCAGGGGTAAGACAAATCTGCGAGGGCCGGAGTGAAGTTATCGACCCTCCTCCAATGCATTTTGCATAGGGCTGTGCATTAATGAGTTATTTTAGTGATTTGAAACTGTGTTTCTTGGTGGAGGAAGCTCTGGCCCTCCCTTTTCATGAATTAATTTTTCTGATATATATAACAGCATTCAGATTATTTTCAATTTCTAAAGAGATATAGCAAACGAAAATGAAACTTCTAAAATTTATTTAATGTTGGAGGAAATGATTTGTGATCAAATTGCTGCAGAGTTGACTTTGAAACTTAGCAATTGAACCTCACTTCAGTTCCTGAAGTCATACAGTTAAAAGAGAGGCATACGTTCTTTGAGGAAGGCCATGGCTGCCTTAATCTGACATGTATTTAAATTTTGTGAATTCAGCTTTTAGTACTTCTCTAAAGATAAAAATCAGCTAAAAGAAACTTCTAGTGTAGTCGGAAGGTTAATTGCTTTTAGACATGGACTCTAGTTTCTAATTGATCTCCTGTCTGTGCTGATAAGCCAAATATATAAACAAAACATTGTGAGGCTTCCTAATTTCAGATAAGTTGAGATGGACTACCTCTTAGGGAAGCTGCTATTTGAAAAATCTCATCTACTTGACAGATACTGAGCATGTGCTATATACAAAGCCTCTACTCTGCATAAGGCACAGCGGAGGCTGCAGCTCTGTGTGAGGCTCTGCCCTGTACTCCAGGAGCTCACGCACGGACAGGAAAGGGACTCCCGAACCAGCAAGCCCTAAGTCATTCCAAATCTTTTGTCTGCTCACCACCACAGCCAGCCCCTCAACAAAATCAAATCCAGGGTCATCTCACCTCTCCAGCGTCTTGAACGCTTGCCACTCTTTGCTTCACCGTTTCTCCCCTTTAATAGTTCAGGCTTCCTCCAACTTCTCTTGGACCCAAGTCACCAGCTGGCTCTCAGGGTCATCTCAGCACAAGTCTGACCCTCCTACTACCTCTTAACTCTCTAGTGGGCTCCCATTGCCTGCATAGCTGTGCCTCCTCACCACCCCCGGGCTAGCACACAGGATCCCATTGACCACAGTCTCATCTTTCGCTCCATGCACTGTAGCCTCAGCATCTCTCACCGTTCGCCGAATGCCCTGGGCCTTTTCAGCACTCTTGCCTTTTTCTTTTTTTTTCCTCCTAAACCAAAATGTTTCCGGCTTTATTGAAGACGCTTTTCATAAACAGTCATGGTATTTCAAACAGGACATAGATAGTCGTTAACAGTATATGACAACTTTCAAACTCCCTTCTTCAGTGGACTACCAAAATCAGAAAGCCACTATAAAACCCAGTGAAGTCTTCGTCTGATGCTCTGAACAGGGAACGTTTAGAGCGAGGGCTGACATATCACGTTAAGCATGTTGTTTAACTTTTTATAAGCCAACCCCAATTTTCAGGAAATGAAATAAAAATGGCAGAATTATCAATCTAGATCCACAATCTAAAAAAGGAACTGCTGCTCTATTGAGGAATGCCATCTCAGTGGTGATACTAGAAAATCTGGGTTGCCTGACATACTGGTAACCAGTTTTTTGGGGTCAGGTCCCAACAGGTTTGAGAGTCAAGTCTATGCTTAAGGTGGAGAGGGAGGAAAGGACATGAAAACAAATTTTTAGTTTTTCCACACCACGGGCATTCATGTCAAGGTGGCTAAAGTTTGTCAACATCAAGGGATCCTTCCTCTCAGGAACCAAGAGGAAGTCTCAAAACTAGAAGAGAAAGGTGTTTTTCTCCAGATCGATCCAGCTCTGGAGACAATTTGTTACTAATATATGTCATTCCCCCAAGTGTTCTGTGTGCTAGCAGTACAGTTTTAAAAAAGTAAAACAAAATTCTGCATTTTTATAAAGCTTGATAATATTTCAAACTGTATAGTCACCAGAAGTACAGTTATCCAAAATGCACACACTTCATTTGGCATCTCCAGCATCTTCAGCTTTCGGTGCCAAGTCTGTTTTGGCATCTCCATTTTCTGCAGGGTTATTCCCGTCCTTGCCGGCATCAGCTTTCCCCTTTTTCCATTTGCGTACCTTCTCTCCCTGCTTTGCAGGGGCCTTTTTAGGCCTGGGTTCTGGCTTTGAGGAGCAGGTTTAGCAGATAAACTTGTGGATCTCCTTTGTGGTTCATTCTTCACCTTGGCTTTATCTCTTTTACCGTCTTCTTCAGCCTTTCTCTTGGACATGATGGTAATGGCAGCAGGATGTAGGCACTGGACACGGATGCAGCATTGTGTGGGCTTGGTCGATCCTGGGGTCATTCTTGCCTCTTCACGCAGCTGCCAGCCCTCTTGTCTCTGAATATGCGGTTCTTTCTTGCCTTTCCAGCCTGGGAACCTTATCCCTAAAGACCCAGCACAGAACTCACCTCCATCAAGAAGCTCCCTTCCACCTGGCTGAGTTGATTGCTCTCTGGCCTGTGATCCCAGAGTTATTCCTAGAAACCTCTGTCATGGTCCTGTCCCATTGTCATAACTTTCCCGTTTGTGCCTCCTTCTGTCCTGATAAAGTTAAGCTCTGAGGAGCCAGGACCTCATAATATTCATCCTCTGCATCCCCAAACCTGGGGAGGTAACTGGTTTCTTTAATGCAAGTAAGCTAACAGGAATATGTTCCTTGAAAGTGTATGTGAACAAAGCAGGAGGTGGGGATCTCTGCAGTCTGGGGATATCTGGGTTGGCTCCATGAGGAGGGAGTTTGAGATGAGCTTTCAGTGATAGTTGTGATTTAAGTGGAAAGAAATTGAGGAAAAGGACATCCTAGGTGGGAGGAGCCCTTCGGGAGAGGCAGGGTACCAGATGCGGGGTTAGGAGAGTAGAAAGATGTGGTTTACAGAAGATTTTACATGGAAGGGTCAGAGGTGGACTGTACTGTAACATTAGGGGGCTGTTGAAAAGTTTGCCTTGGCAGGAAGAGGTGACAGATAAAAACATTTTGGGGAAGGCCAATGTGGCACCAAAACAGAGGATGAATTAGAGAGACCAAATTGGGGCTCAGAGGTCATGGAGAAGCTATTGTCATAGTCTACACCAAAGGTTAAGGACAGCTTCCAGAATTCTGCATTTGTCTAGTGGTTTTCAGTCCTGGCTGTGGTCAGAGTCTCCTGTTGGGCTTTAAAGAAACAACACAGATGTCTCATACTTACCCCAGACTGCCCAGAAGGGCCCTGATGTTCAGCACACACAGTGATTGGAGTCCACGTGGGCCAGCACTGGCTCACCTGCCGGCTATGGCACATGGATGTCTCTATCCCGGAGGATCTTTACCCTTCTGGAAGCTGGCCAGTCAAGGTCATCCCGGGCACTGCTGGCTGAGACCTCTCGTTGCTCATTGGTTGATATTTTGAAGTTTAGCCCCAGTTACCCAGGCACTCGTGAGCACCTGCTGGGTAGAGAGAGTGTGCCAACACGGCTGGGCCATGCGGGTTGTGCAGCTGCTCTAAGTAACCGAAGAACCAGCAGGTTGATGCTGTCATTGGCTGGGGAGCCTCACTTTCTTCCTGTCTTGTTCAGAGCCCATTCAGTCCCGATGCGCAGTCCTCCGCTACACAAAGCTGACCGATGCACAGATCCTTGCGAGGTTACTGAATGTGATCGAGAAGGAGAAGGTGCAGTACACTGACGATGGTCTGGAAGCCATTATCTTCACTGCCCAGGGAGACATGAGGCAGGTGCGTGTAGTTGCTGCCCTTAAGGCACAGAACTCCTGGGCTTGCTCAGCCCCTTATTTTAGGGGGAATAGGGAAGTGACTGCTCTACAGAGCTCAGCATAGCCAGAGTGGGGAACATTGACCCAATACACTGTTGGGGCCTTGGGCTAATTGAGAGCAGTCCTGCCAGGAGCAGTGCTTAGCTAAGAGAGATGGGGAAGGGCTGAGACTGAAAATCACCCTGGATGTGCTTATGCTTTTGTTCCTTGACAGGCATTGAACAACTTGCAATCTACTTTCTCAGGATTCGGCTTTATTAACAGTGAGAATGTGTTCAAGGTACAATAGCTGGTTTGAGTATCATAGCCTGCGAAAGCAGTGTTTATTTGTGGGGGCCAGCAGAGGTGAGTGGGACAGTGCTGAGAGGAACGAGACAGGTAGGCTGTTGCCACTGTGCTGGGGCTCACCCTCAGTGGGTGGGGGTCAGGGAGCTTGCCCTGCTCCCATCTGTCCACTTTTATTTCCCAGAATGGAGGGTTGGAAGGGACTTTGGGATGCCACCAGTGTGTGATAAATGGAAGTGTCGCCACTGCTGCCTCAGGTCCTGTGCTCAGTGCTTTCCCCTGCGTCCTCATCCCCACAGCACCCCTACGTGCAGCTGTTCTCATCAGCATTTTGTGGCCAAGAAAGCAGGCTCTGGCGGTCTGCCCGCGATCATCCAGCTGCTTGAGGCCAGGAGCGAGCACCGCGCTTTCCCCTCAGCAGGCTCTGGCTCCCACCAGAGACCTTCCTGCAAGCACGTGCCCCGTCTCACCACTTCCTGCACCTGGAGTAGGGTAGCAAAGCTCTTCAAAGCCAAGCCGAGGAAAAGGATTCTCACTGTCCCACATTGGCAAAAGATTTTTGTTTTGGGAATACTTTCGAAAATTGGCTACCTCGTCCTAAACACTCAGTGTCTGATTTCTCCTTTCTTTGAGGGTAAAAATTGGGTAGAGCTGTCCTTGCGTTCAATCTATAGCTCTTTCTTACCAAGTTTGTGGTAAAGAAAGCTGTGCTAAAAACTTTGCTTAGACCTTGGCAGTGATGTCTTTTCAAGGACACTGAAAGGATTAGTCACCTGTAGTGACAGTTAAGATCTTGTTTCATCCTGGAGCACAGGCTTGAGGACTCCGGAAACAAGGACTTCTGAGGGGAGTTAACTAAACTGTTAGGAAAGGAAGGCCAAAGGTGGGCTTAGGAACTACCTTGAGATATCAAAAGATTCATTTAGATTTAAATGTTGATACTGCACTAGACTCTCAAATCTAGGGCCAGTGAAAGGAGTTGCAGGAGGCAACCTTTGGGCTCAGCTTATGCTGCACCACCCCCCAACAGTCAGCTCTTCAGGTCATACTGAGGCCGGAGGTCCCTGTCCAGGGAAAGCCAGTTCCAATTCTGGTGGGAGACCGGCCCAAAAGACCTCTTAAGTCTTAAGTGGGTTTTAAGTGGTCAGCCAAGTAATCTAAGATGTGACTAATGGCTTTAAAGCTGCCCCAAGCGGACATTCTTCACTGGCCCTTTGTTAAGTCATCTTGTGTTTGAGAAATCTGTAACATGGTGTCAGAAGCCTTCCCACTGCAGTAGGTCGACATCGTACTCTTCAGTTTGGTGACTTGTTTGGTGATAAGAGGGGCTTTCCCCAGCCTGGCCCTGTTTACTGGAGAATTCAATGACAAAAACAAGTTGAGAGGTTGGTTAGGTAGATCTCCCAGAAGCTGGTATGGCAGGGCTCCCCCTCAGATGGTCTCCTCAGCCCCTGACTCGCCTCTTTCTCCGTTTGGTCAGGTCTGCGATGAGCCCCACCCGCTGCTGGTGAAGGAGATGATCCAGCACTGTGTGAACTCCGATATTGATGAAGCCTACAAGGTCTGCCTCCTTCCCCGCTCCAAGGGACCTTCCACTTAAGCAGGGCTAAGGGAGCTTCCTGTGCTAGGGACTTAAATGTATCACTCCCCTTAATTCTTAAAATGATGCTAGGAGTGGGTACATTCTACACATGAGAAAACTACGACTAAGAGAGGCTAAATTCCTTTCTCTAAAATACTGTTTCGTAGTAGTAGACCTGGAATTCAAAATCGTGTCTTTCCACTCTAATTATATTCTCCACAAGAGGAATTTGTCCACCTAAGAAAAGATCAGCCCAACTCCTTACTTTGCAGTGAAGCCATCTTTCTCTTTATTGAGGGGAGACTTCCATCTTCCCAAGAACATAGGAGTGGGCATCTTGGGACCCAGCAGTCCCTGGCCAGCCAGGAAACGGGGGACCAGGTGTTTCTGGTCTGATTCTAGACCTTGGTCCTGTGAGCAGGTTCCAGTGGGCATATCATCGAGGTTTAGGTGACCCTCACGTCACATAGGTGGCAGCGGTATGATTTAAGGCCATTGGTCTGATCACAGCAGGTTTCTCTCCCCCTATTTCCCACCAAATTAGGCTAGAGGAGACTTGCGTTTAGGGTTAGACCTAATGTGAAACTAGAGCACAAGGCAGGGAGACTGAGGCAGAGGCCGAGGTACACGGACTGGGTCACTGAGTGGGCCTGAAGGAAGCCTTCAGATTTATGCACACAAAGCTTCCCTGCCACCTGAATCTGCCCAAAGATGCCAAAGCAAAGGCAGAAACAACTAACTCTAGATCCTGCAGTCCAAATGGGGTGGGGCGGGGGTCGCAAAGGCAGGAGGATAGATGAGTGCTGTAATCTCCGCCCTGGTCAGGATATGTTCAGGAGTGCAGGGGTCATTAGGACTCTGGAAGCTAGAGAAAGTGTAGCAGATACAGGGTTCTGTTGCCTCTCTGGGGTATACTGGGATGATTGATAAAGTGTTTAAGAGCCTTGGCTAAAAACGTTATTTGGGTATAGTCGTAGACCTTGCAATGCATTTAAAAACATTTGCAATATTTTCTCCCTGCCTACTGGGAAAATCAATTAAATTACCCAACACAATCTAAAGGATGCGGCCCACCAGAAGCTCCATGGTATTTGGCTGATTCTCAGAATCACTTGAGTTTTCTAGGATGATCTGTCCGCTCCCAGCAGTGTGGCAGGCCCGAGATTGGTGTGGCTTTGACCTCATTTTCCCCAAGCGTCCTTGCTGTTCACAAAATTCAGTAGCCTCAGTGTATCTTCTCTTGTCTAGATTCTCGCTCACCTGTGGCATCTCGGGTATTCACCAGAAGACATCATTGGCAACATTTTTCGAGTGTGTAAAACCTTCCAAATGGCAGAATACTTGAAACTAGAGTTTATTAAGGTCAGTGAGAATACAGCAGTGCCTCTCTTCTCAAGAATGTGGGCCATGCTATGGTTTTCTTTATTTTATTCACAAGGCCTGGCACCAGGAAGGTGCTCATTAAGTGTCCCCGACTACAATGGAGGTGGGGGATAGAGGTGGGGCGGCTGCTTGTTTTGGGGGCTGGGAGTTTGTTTAAACTAGTTCTGCTGGGAGTTTATTCAAATAGTTAGTGACCTACTGTTCCTTAGGATGACTCTTTTTATTAAAGATTTATTCGTTTACTCATCTTTAAGGTCAGATTAATTGAGGTAAATTTACATAAGAGTAAAATGCAGTCTCTTAGGTGCATTCCCTTGACAAAGTCATTCAGTCGTGTAAACACGACTCTCTAATCCGCCTGCAAATTTATGTGCCCCTCTATAGTCAATTGGAAACCACTGATCTACTTTCTGTTTAGGAGACAGAATTTTCCAGAATGTCATACAAATGGAATCAAGCAAAAATGTAGCCCTTTGAGCCTTGCTTTTCTCACTTAGCTTAATGCATTTCAGATTTGTTCGTATTGTTGAGTCAATGGGTCGTTCCTTTTTATTGCTGAATTGTGTTCCGTTGAATGGACGTAGGAGTTTGTGTGTTCACCAGTTGAAGGACTTTTGGGTTTTGATGACTATGAATAAAGCCAATATAAACATTTGTGTACATGAATTAGTGTGAATGTGAACGTAAGTTTTCATTTCTCTTGGGTAAATTCCCAGGAGGTGAGATTGCTTGGTTGAATAGTAAGTTTAAGTTTAACTTTATAAGAAACCAAGCTGTAGCATTTTGCATCCTACCAGTAGTGTGTGAGCATGTCAGCTGATTCGCATCCCTGCCAGCTCTTGAATGCTCAGTTGGTTTTTTAAAAGCCATTCTAATAGATGCATAGTAATATCTCATGGCCTTAATTTGCATTTCCCAGTAACGAATGATGTTGAGCACTTTTTCATGTGCTTATTTGCCATCCAGAATCTCCTTTGATGAAACTTCTGTTCAAATCTACCCAGTTTTGTCTGTGGCCATGCTACCCTGAACAAGCCTGATCCTGTCTGATCTTGGAAGCTAAGCAAGGTCAGGCCTGGTTAGTACTTGGATGGGAGACCACCTAGGAAGACCAGGTACTGTAGGCATAAAAAATTAAAATAAGGGAATGTAAAATAACAAGGTCCTTGCAATCTGTGACATCAACCAAGGGTTGCCTCGCCTAAAAAATATAAAATAACAACAAAAAACAAATCTACCCAGTTTTTAATTGGGTTATTTTTTTTATTACTGAGTTTTGAGAGTTCTTTATATATTCTAGATGCAAGTCTTTTATCAGATATGTGCTTTATAAATATTTTAATATTTTCTCCAAGCCTGACTTTATATATATATGTATATATATTTTTTAACAATATCTTTCAAAGAAATAGCTTTCTTTTAGGAAATATTTTGAACTTAAACATAATCCAAGATATTTTCTAGTTAGAGTTTGAGTTCATTGCATCAATTTTGAGTAAACCATTAGTTTAGATTTAAAAAAAAATAAATAAACTTCTCCCTCACTTATTAACCAGATTTAAATTTGATTTGTTTTTCAGGAAATTGGATATACTCATATGAAAATAGCAGAAGGTGTGAACTCCCTTCTGCAGATGGCAGGGCTTCTGGCCAGGCTGTGTCAGAAGACAGTGTCCCCGGTGGCCAGTTAGAGTGGAGAACTCAGCGATTGGGTTTCAAGAGTCCCTGAGAGACAGGAGTCACAGCCTTCCGCTTGGAAAAAAATGCTGTCACTGGAACACACCTTCCTCTAACACACCATGGCCTTCCCGGTGCTTCCGCACGTCTCCACGAGCGTTTGCATTCAGCCCCAGACTCAGGGATGTAACAGGGGAAAGGCCCAAGAGAACCTCTAGGACACAGCACCCAGTCTGGGCGTGTGTTGGCATTTTAGCTAATAAAGCAATTTTGTTGACTATGATGCAAGGCCATAAGAAAGCCAGCTTCCTATCTCTGCATGCCTCTCACATCCTACCAGTAGAAAAGATTGTTTAGACTGGACAAGTTAATCTCAGTTTTTCTGGGAGCCTGGAGGACATTTCCATGGGGGTTGTTGTAATTTACTGACTATTTAGGAAGGCTTCTCAGACCCGGGGCCATGATCCCATGAGAAAGGACTTACAGGAATCACAGAGGAAAATGGAGGCAAATGGAAAACTCCCACTTCGCTGCCTTTTCTGTGCAGTGCTTACTGCTTTAGAATTCCCCCGGGAATTTTATATTAACTTATAGAATTGCTTTTTTTTTTTCTCGCAAGGTACTATTTTTGCCATTTTTTTTTTTAATTATGAAAAATATCAATTATATATAAAAGAATGATATATTCTCTTATTCTTCACACATTCATCTTAACAGTTTACCAACACATGTCCAATCTTATATCTTCTGTACTCCCACCAGCCCATCCCACTCTGGGAATGTTCTGAAGCAAATCCCAGATGTCATTTTAGAATGGTGTTTCTAGGTGGGAATGACTCAGCTTCTGTGATTGGTGGTCTCCTAAAAAGCTTTGAAAACATACTTGTGTGATATGCTGGCTCCCAGAGCCACAGCGGTGTGGCCGTGTGCAACCATGCTGCAGATAGTGCTGGAACAGCTGGACAGGCCCACATGCTTTTCTCTGCCCGCCCAAGCTGGTTCACAAAGGCTCTAGTGCTTTAGCCTGAACCTTCATAGCAGGAGGAAGCAGGGACGGGATAGGCCTGTTGGCACTTATACTTAGTGTCATCCCTCCCAGGCTGGTTAAGTAACTTGCCCAGACCATTTCGTTGATAAGGACACTGAAGGGACACAGTGGAAAGGCTCTGAGATTACTGGCTTGTTGGGTTTGGGTTTCAATAAGGAGAAAAAAAATTAAGGTCCTCAAACTACAAGATGAAGTTTTACAAAGTATTTATACATACTTTTTCAACTTATTTTTCTTTTGTAGCCTCAGCGTCCCTGTAAGGTAGAGAAATGATTGTGCCCAGTTTGATTGAAATGAATTGAACCCCAAGCGAGGACCTGGGGCTCCGCCTGGAGCTTCCTTGCAGCCCTGGCACACCCCTGCTCAGACCCAAGCTGTCCTCTGAGTTCGTGAGGCCAGGACCATGGGGTGTGAAGTGACAAGTGGCCGAGAGTTGTGTTCTGGTTGTTTTTCTTCTAATTTCCTAACTTGTAGCATTAACTTCTTATAGGAAGAATAGATGTGGCATTCTGGCAAGAGAGCTGGATGGACTTGGGGACCAAGGTCCTATCCCCAGCACTCCCTCCAGGCCTCAGGGTCCCTTTCTGTGAATTGAGAGCCTGATTCATTCCCTTAGAAGGTTTTACATGAAGCAGAGAAAGCAGACACTGGAGAATTGCTGCTCTTAAACTAAAAAGGTTTATTGAGACGTTTTGGTTGGAGGAGGCATATATTTTTACCTCTAACTGACTTTTCTGACTCAAGGTCCCCCTGGGCCCTTACCCTTCCCATGAGACAGTCATGCTGCTCAATCAGCTGAGGCAAGGCCAGCCCTAGAGCAGAGGAAGAGCTCGGGGCAACTGAAGGGCACACTGTTCCACCCTGCCTGCCCTCTACAGGACTGATGCACTTTGTCCACAGTGGACATCCCCACTGAAGGGGCATGAAGATGGCTGTAGCCTCAGCTCTTCCTCAGTGAACTGAGGCCCAAAGAAGAGCACCAGGGCTCCCCAACTGCTGAAATTGAGTACATGTAATCCTTGTAGGAGACAAGATAGACAAGATCTCTGCCCTGGAGTGTAGAATATTAAATATGGCTCCACCTATATAAATTAACTACATGGTTATCAGCCACAAAAAATATCAACCAACATTAGTAAGCAATTTGGGATTCAAATCTGCAGCAAAAAAAGGACGAACACCAGGGTTGCACGATGTTATCGATGTCCTAGGCATTCAACCACAGTAGAAGCTTCACCGCCCTTGGCACCAGGCTCCTGCTCTGCCTGAGGAAGGTGATTCCATGTGTAACTGCCCTTTCCCAGGCGAGGTCCCTCATGGATGTCCTCGGGACATGATGTATCTCCCAGGAGTAGCCGTGGCGGGGTCCAGAAGTTTGGAGAAGTGATTGTCGTGAGGTGATAAATTGCCCTGTGAGCTCAGGGTTTCTTGGCTCCATCAGTGAAGACAAAAAGTGTTGGCTAAAAGGAAAAGGTATGCTTTGGCTAGCACTTAGTTCTCTCAGCACAGGAGTTGCCGTTTCCCTAAGGGGAGGGACACACGGTCACGGTCAGCATTCAGCTGCCCTCCCACAGCTGGCTGAGAAGAGAGCCTGCCCATCAAGCAGCTTTAGTTGTGTTTCTTCCAGGAGCTTCTGATTTTCCTTTGAAATCCTGACTGCTCTTTGTTCCTAACCAAGGCCTGTGTTATTTTGACCTGCCTTCAGTGTCTATCTGCAGCCTGACCTCTCTGGCTCCAGGCGCAGCTCCCTAACTGCCCATTTCATATTTCCCCCTGCGTGGGCCTCTCCAATTTAATAGGCCCAGAAATATACACCTTGTCTACTTATTCTGCCTCCCAGATAGATCTCAGTGGCTGACAGAGACATTCTTTCTGCTCAGGCATAAACCAGCATTCCTCTTCAACTCCCACCTCACACCCACGCCCAGTGCATCAGTGAATCCTACTGACCAAAACACCTATTCCGCCGCCTCCCTGGGCCAAGGTGGCACCTTTTTCCTGTACACTCGACTTATTGGTTTCCCTGCTCCCACTGCTGTCCCCCCTGTAGTCAGTCATCCCTTGGTATATTCAGGGGATTGGTTCCAGGACCCCCTCCCCACAAATACCCAAACCACAAATGCTGAAGTCCCTTATGTAAAATGGTGTAGTACATGCATATGGGCTACAGGAAGTTATGCCTACACATCACTTCATTTGCGTGGATTCAGTGTTGTGCTTGGTATGTGGCAGATTTAAGTTTCGCTTTTTGGAACTTTCTGAGATTTTCCAATTTGTGGTTTGTTGAATCCACTGATGCAGAAACACATACAGAGAACTGACTGTATTCATTTCTCTACTCAGTAGCCAATGATCCTTTAGAAACATCAAGTCATTCTTTGTTGCAAACCTTCCCATGTCCACCCTCACCCGCTGCAAAATCTCAGAAAAAACCCAGGTGCTGGCCCTGCATGGCCACTACCTTCCTCCAGCTCTACCACTCTCTATCCCCCACCTCTCACCATGGTCAGAGGTGAGAGGCACACGCCTTTGCTGGTCCCTCTGGGGGTCCTTCCCCTAGAAGGGTGAGAAGGGGGCTCCGAAAAGCCTCCCTGGCCTCTCTTAATTTACTCTGCCATCTCCTGCCCCCTGCCCAATGTGACATCCTGCCTCTCTCTGTCTCCACAAGACTTATCACAACCTAACGTGCTGTTTTTACCCTCTGTTCTATCTCTCATCTCACGGGTATCTGTTGTATCTCTCTCACCAGAATGTCAGGCATTCTGTGTATTGTTTATTAGTGTGTCCCCAGCCTTGAAGGTGGGATTCGCCCCTGGCTGGTAAATACTGGGTGAATGAATGGACAGTGGGGTTCTCTACCTTGGGCTCAAACTTCTGTGGATGGTTCCTGACCCAACCATGCCTGCCACCTGCTGAGAGGACTGCCTGTGTCCCCCAGATTGGGACTTTGGACAGCCTTCAAGGGCCCTGGAGTTGATCCTGCCGCCAGGCAGTGGCAGAGCCTGGGCTCCAATGTCCCCTTCTCCACTCACTATAAGTGTGACTTCAGGCACGTGACTTAGAGCTCTGTGCCTGTGGGGCAGCAAGACATGGTGTGTATGAGCACTTGGCACGATGCTGGCCAGTGCAGTGACTGTTTGATGTGGTTCGGCCACTGTTGTCATTAGAACCATCTTCTCCCAATCTTGCCCCTTGTCTGAATCCAACACTGGCCACGTCCTGCTGGGTTCATGCTTTATGTTCAGTGTCATATCTAAGATGTAGGTCCCATTAGCTCCTTTTGCAAGTGAGGAAATAGGTCCTAGGAGGTTAAGTCACTCGCCCCAGTTTGCAGAGACCCACCCAGAGCCCACCCCTTCACTCCTCAACTCATCAGCCTTCCCTGCCTGACACACCCACAGCCTGAGACCCTTGTGCCTGCCATGAATCTGTCACCTCACCAAGCCTGTGGGAGTTAGTGGCAGGGTGGGCAGGGACTGCTTGGGAGGCCCAGCACCCTGTAGAGCCACCCCCATTTCAGCACCCATAGGTGCTGCCTCTTGGTTCCCCCTCCCCCATGGCTCTTCCAGCTCGAGCTCTCATCTTCTCCCTTGGAATAGGGTCCCTCAGACCAGTGAGGCCACCACCCTGCACTGAGGCAGCTATACCTTCTCCCAGGTCTGCCCTAGGCTTCCGTGGCCTCTATGTCCTTGTTCACGTAATCAGGCTCCCCATCATCCTCATCTGGACTTCCTGCAGGAGAGGAAGGTGCTTCTCTTGGGACTCGCTCTGTGGACCAGCAGGCAGACAGTCAGATGGTTCACAATGGACACACCCAGCCCTGTTCCCGCAGCCAGAATGCCCACCCTGGGGCTCAAACCCCCAGAGGCCACAAAACAGCCTGAAGGAAAAACTGCACTGGATGGTGTGTCTGTCCTGGTTTTGGGATTTGACAGAGATTTGTCCTACCTGGGGAGCAGAAGGAGTGTGACTCCATTCATGCAGCCGGATGGGCAGCCTGCCCAGGAAGACCCAACCTCAAGAGGCCATGGCTGCTGAGGGGCATCTTGCCATGGTTCAAGGCCAATGCAGCCATTAATGCACTGGAGGCTTCACCGTGGAATCAGCTGGCCTGGCTGCAGGGGAGCCCACCCCGGCCTGGCCCTCCCAGGCCAGACCCCATAACTTCCTGTCCCCCATCCTCCCAGGCCAGGCCCCTTTGAACCTGCTGAAGTTGACCCCAAGAGCCCCTGCTCTCCAGCCACATACCCATGACCCTCCTGGACTCTCGCCACTGCTCGATGGAAGCTGAGTTCTGATAGTCTTCAGATCCCTCATCGCCTGCAAGGAGAGCAACAGGAGAGGGGGTGCAGGGGGACACGACTAGTCCTCAGGCCAGTGAGGTGCCATGGGCCCTTTCTGAGAGGCATCCTGCCCCCCCCGTGCTGGGCAGCCCCTCGGGGGAGGAAGGGATCACTCTAGCACATTCCCACTGAGGTCCAGAATGATGGGTCCTCCTCCTGGGCCACAAGGTAGCACTTGACCCAAAGGAGATATCAGTAAACTTTCAGGCTTCAAGGCAGGCGATACATTTGAGCTGCGGGTACTTCAGATCTCATTAGCCCCTGCCAAGCTCTAGGTCGACAATCTTACCTGATTCGGGTTGTTTCTGCTTGCAGATGAGCACATTCTCATAGGAATTAGAATCCTCATCATCTGTTGGAGAGAGGGGAGAGGGCTTGGGGTGCACTGGGTCCTGTCCATCAAGCCTGGCTTTTCCTCCCTCCTTCCATCCCACCCTCTTTTGACAGATGACTTGTTCTGCCAAACCCCAGGGTCCCCCAGGGCCTGGAAAATGCTGTTGGACAAGGCTCTTAATGGGTTCTGGCCTGGATCCATCAGCTGCCACCCTGGGCTCTCTCTCTGTCCTCCAAGGTCACTCCCCGAATGAACTAGGGAAGAGAGATTAGAGGATGGTGTGGCATTCAGGCCCAGGATGAATAATTGGAGGGAGGGAGGCCCATCTCTATCAGGCAATGAGGGGCAGGGAGAGCCACTGGGGGGCCAGGAGAGACAGGAAGCAAACCTAAGCTTATCTGGAGGCAGGACCCTTCAGGCAAGGCTGGGTGGGCTTGGAGCCTTGCCCAAGGGCCTAGGCTGGGTATGACATATCTGAACCTGGTACCCTGGCATTGCAATGCCAACCACTGCCCCACCCAGCATCCATCTGTGTCACAGGCGCTCTGAGAAATGAGGGCCCCATCCTAAATTGGAAGAGGCAGGGAGGAAAGAAGAGGAGCCCCCACCCCAGCATGGGCCAGGCAGGAGCCCAGGCCTATGCACCTCTCAGCAGGCACTGCCCACCCTTGGTCCTCAGTTTCTCCTTCTGTAAAGCAAAAATATTAAGGGCCTAGGGTTCCAGCATCCTCAGAGCTTTCAGGGCTCAGTGTCCATCCACAAAGCCATCCCATCCAGAGTCTTTTTCTGAGGTCCCATTTGTGTCTAGCCCTGAGTGGGGCCTGCATGACAAGGGGCCCAGCTTCCCCTTGCCCCTGCCCCCAGCTCCCCCTCGTTTCCTCATCCCTGTGGCCTACCCCCACAACTCCATGCATCTCTTCCCTCCTCTGCACTTGGGCTTCTGCCATGGTGTCAGCTCCCTTGTCCCCCCGCCATCACCACCAAACTCTGCCATCCGTCTAAACTGAGGCCCAACCTCCTCTGGCCCCATGAGTGTGACTTCTGAGCTGAGCTTCTTTGCTGCTCCTCCCTACACCCCTCCTCCTCCTCTGCCTCACCTTCCCTGGGCTTCTGGAACTGCCCCCAGTTGTAATATTCCATGGCGATGGGGTCTCTGGCAAGAAAACAGACAGAGCACCAGTTTCTGGATAGGCCCGAGGTCGGGGTGAGGGCTTCATGGAGAACAGTGAGGCCAGGGCTGCTCCAGCCATCACTCCCCCAGGGGCCCATGGGAGGCTCAGCCAGAGTCTCCTCCTATTTTTCCATCCTAATTCCCTGGATCTCTGAGCCACCCTGGGGCTGAGAGCATGACTGTCTGGCTCCAGCCACCCTGCCATGTGACCCTAGACAAGTTCCCGCCTGTATTAGGTCTCAGTTTACCCCTCTGTGAGATGAGGCATCCAAGGGCCCTTCCTCTCTGGGGTTCCAGGTGCCGCTGTCACTTATCTCTGACTGGGTAATGCTGGATGAGTACCGCCAGACAGCCCCTCCCCAGAGCAGGGCCATGTCCCTGTTCCTGTACCCATAAAGCCACGGACACTTGAAGAGGAACAATGCTACTGAGGGCTTGCCTGGTCCTGGGCTGTCAGGTTCAAGGCTAGGACGCCTTCATAAATAAGAAAGTCAGGGCAGAGGAGATGGGGAAGAGGTTCCAGGGTAGGGAGAAGGCCACTCACATGTAGGCTGCCTCTGATCCATGTCTGCTTCCTATAGGAGGAGGCAGATTTAGTCCTGAGCACCAGGTGTTGGGTCCCCACCACAGCCCCCATGTCCCCAGAGCCCACCTACCTTTGCTGAAGTTCTGGTACCTGGGGGATGCAGAATCTGGAAGAAAGACCAGGTATTTCCTACCTTCACACCTTTGTACTTGCTCTCTGTCCCCTCTCCCACTAAGCTAATCCCATCAGGCCTCCCAGCCTGGCTCGTGATCCTCCGTGTGCGTCCTCTGCAAAGGCTTCTCTGTCAGGCCTGGTTCCCCTGCCCCCTTCCCCTGGGACCCCCCTGCACAGTATTTGTCCCATAAGGTATTCACCTGTCTCAGTCCCACCTCACCCCTGCCCAATACTGTGTCTGAGGGTCACTCACCCTGAAGACTGGGGGAGAAACACAGGAGCTTGTCCTTCCTGCAGGGGAGGGGAAGGTAGGGGCTGAGGAGGGGCCGGGGGGAGAGGCTCCAAGGTTTCTGGGAGTTTGAAGGCCACAGCCCCACAGCCCTCTGGTGAGGCCTTCGGAATCCAGGACTGGAGCTCTGAGATCCGAGGAGAGATGAGGTCTTGGCCTGGGCTCAGCCAAGTGGGAATGCCAGGGACCTCCTTCTCATTTCCTCCTGTGGGGCTGTGACCCTTCTAGGGCCAAGACAGGGGGCTCATCCTACCTTGCTGATGCCGTATCATAGACTGTGTCCACCAGGGGACCTGACCAGGCCTGCCCAGCCACTGCAAAGAACAAAAAGGTATCGGTTAGGCCCCCAGCCTAGCCCATCAGTGTAGCCCCCTCGCCCCCTCACCCCACCAGATCATGCGTGGCCACAGCCTCAGGGCAATGAGGACAGAAGGGATTTTGATATGAACCCCCAACCCCAAGCCCGGCCCCTGGGCCCTACTGTTGGGCGACTCACAGGAATAGGTCCGGGCCACCACAAAGTTCTGCTCATTCTCTTGCCTGTAAATACATAGCACTGTGCTGACCTAGGGCCTGGCCTTGCACAGCTCAGGGACGGAGAGATAGGAGAGATGGACAGATAGGGACAAGGAACAGAGAGTGGGAACACACCAGAGTGAGAGTGAGGAGGAGCTGCCATCCCTCCGGGCCTCAGATCTAGAGCCCTGCCCCCTGATACCCTCATTCTCTGGACTACCCACCCAACCACCCACTGGGTGCCTGCCCTTATCACATGGCCCTGGGTTAAAGCCAGCTGCCAGAGGGACCTATCCCCCGACAGGGCTTCCCCAGGACCCCCAAGAGATGGTCAGGAGAATCCATGGGTAGAGGTAGGGGGCAGCCCTGAGATTCTGGGGCATGATGGTTAGGGTGGCTGCTCAGAGACCCAGTGGTGATTTCAACCAGGAATGACAAACAGGCTGCCCCCACCTACCACCTCAGGAGTGTTTAACATTCCTAGGAGAGCATACCCCTCAAACATACTATTTATTCCCAGATAACTGGTGGGACAAGGCTTAGGAGACCCATCTAGGTATCTAGCCATTGCCTAGTGTCCCCTTGTTCCTCTGAAACACTCCCTTGTACCTAAGTGTGGCCACATGACTAAACTCTGGTCAAGGAAAAGTAAGCTTTCCAGGAAAGCTCCTTAAAGGAGTCACTGACAACTGGGGTACAGCATTTTGCCCTTCTCCTTTATTCTTACTAAAGCCTGAAATGCAGAAATCAGGGCTGGAGCCTGAGCTGCCATTTAGGACCAGGAAAAGCCCTTGAGAATGGAAGCCACCACTAAAGATGGTGGAGCAGGTTAGCTAACTGTTAAAGCATTTTGGTCTCCTCCTCTGGGCTAATATGGGTCCTGGCCCAGCCTTCCAGGAGCTCCTGGGGCACTGGGGCTCAGGGTGACCTGATTTAGGCAAGAGGCTTTAAATCCACAGGATAGAGTCAGGCATGGCTCCCAGGAGGAAGCGACGCAGAAGCTGGCCGTGGCACACACAGTCTTTTCATGTAGGCTGGCAGGACTGAACCCGAGTGAGGTGGGAAGAACCTAAGGCTCCTCTCTCTCCTCCTCCTACCCCAGCCCCATTTTCCTACCCCTTACATGAAGAGGTTTAGCCTGCACAGTTCTAAGATCAATCGGGAGCCTGCAGTGGTCAGGGACTGAGGAAGGAGGAGAGAGGAGAAATACTGAGGCCAGCTTTGGGGCAGGGGCATGGGGGACAGCAGGGGATCCCAGCCCACCCCGATGGAGGTTGTGGGCTAGAGACCTAGAGGACCAAGTGGCCAAAAAAGCCTGGGAAAATCCAGCCCTGGCCGCAGGAGTGGGCCTGGATGACAAAATTCTATTTTCAAATCTCACTGTGGTTTTTTCAGTTGCAAAAGGAAATGAGAAAGGGTGTGTGTGCGCATATTTGTATGTGAGTGGCCACCCGGGCGTGTACACAAGTGCTGCATGTGCAAAAAGTGCATGCATGAGCAAGTGTGCAGCGAGCGTGTGGGTGTGAGTGGGCGTGCAGGCCTGTGGATGTGTGCACACGTAGACCTCAGAGGTCTCCCAGGTTCTCCATCAGTCACTTTCCTACTCAATGTAAGAACAGCAATGGCGGCTGTCCCCCGGCCTGGGCTTGTTCTTGGGCCACCCCCTGGTCTGCTGCATGTAGCGTGGCTGACCCTTCCAGGGCTCACAGAGGGGCCCACTTGCCTTCGAAGTGCCTGGAGTTCCATCCACCCAGGGCTCGCCACTTTGCCTGGGTCACTGACCCCATTTTATCTTTACCCCACGTCCTTGCTGCACATAAGCCCCTGCTTCCAGCACTTGTGTGGCCCCCTTGGCCCTTAGGACAAAGGCCAAGGCCTCATCCCACAATCAAGGCCCTTATCCAGCTCATCTCTCTCAAGACGCACTGTACCTGCCACCTCAACCCTGGAAGACAGAGTCCACTCAGGTCCTATGTCAGCGACTGCCCACCATTCTCTCTCTCTGGAATGTCCTCTCTCGTCTCTTTCTCTCTGAAAATTGTTTCCACTTCCTCCGTTAGGCCTCCTCTAATTCCCCAGGAGACATGCCCACCTCTTCCCCTGAGCTCCTTTAGTAGCATTTTCCAGGGGAAGCTCAGACGCAGCTCACGTTGTGCTCTGTGCCCAGTCTCTGCCCCCCATCCCATCACACCGCGGGGGGCAGGATCCCTCTGTCAACACGGCCCCCACCACCAGCACAGCAGGCTGCAGTGGGGTCACAGGGAGACTCTCTGGAGGTACTCCTGGGCCAGCTGGAGAGTGGCATTCCCTCCTCCTGAAGCCTTCCTGGACCAGGCTGAGGCAGGGCCTGGACAGCCCCTGGGCACCCCCTCTCCCTCCTCTGACAGCTCAGAATCCCCCCACCTCCACCTAGCCCCGAGCCCGGCATGGAAAAAGTGTGAGAAGAAGTGCGAGAAGTGTGAGAAGAAGTGTGAGAAGAAGTGAGAAAAGTGTGAGAAAAAGTGTGAGGGAAGGCGTGCAAGGATGCCTGAGGGGACACCCACGTGGATGTCCACGCCCAAGGCACACAAAGTCACTGGACTGGGGACACTGTGGCACTCACAGGTTCCTCTGCTCATAGATTTTCTCTGACCGCTTCACACCTGCAAGAATGGGTCGGGATTAGCAAGTGTCCCGGAGCCAGGGTGGGAACTGAGATCCAAGGCACCCTCCCATCCTGTCTCCCCTGTACCCTGTGAGGCCTCAGAGAAGACATGGGGGCTGAGCAATCAATCACTCTGAGCCACCTGAAGTCAACAGGGTGTTTCTCATCATTTATTTAGGAGAGCAGACGAAGGGAAGGTGGATGTCCCAGGCAGCCCAGCCTCCCTCCCTTGTTCAAAGCAAACACCCCAGATATTCGCCCTTGACCTAGCAAAACCAAAGTCCCACAGTGAGCTAGCTCCATTGTCTTCAGGGACAGTTTAGGGCCAGCCCTTGGGGGATGTCACCCCCACTCTTTGAGGTTTATCTGGCGGCCCTTCCAACCACAGCCAGGTCTGGGCCTATGAGTGTCTCTAGGTACACCGCCTTCTCCTCTATCGTGCCCATGACCCCACCCACTCCGCCCCACAATCTCGCCTTTACCTGGGCGGGAGCAGTGCACACACAAGCCGGCCACTGCCCCCAGCAGCAACAGCAGCAGAGCTGCCCCTGGCCACAGCAGCTCGGTCTCCACACTCATGTCTGCTCCTGGCCACTCTTCCTGCAATGCTACAAAGTGGGGCACCCCATGAGCCAGGGGCGGGGGCTGTGGGGCCATCCCTCCAGGAAACCACCCAGCCCCCACTCTCAGGTTCTGACCCCTACTGTCCCCTGATAGCCCCCAGCTAAGTCTAGGGGGAGGACCTGCAGAAAAACCAAACCGGGACCAGACCTATTTTTTTATCTGACTGCAGATCCCCACCCCTGCCCCGAGGGCCAGCATCAACATTTGATAAGTGCTAGAAGGTTCTGGGGACTCACCAGACAACACCGTGTGTATGTGCACATTCCTACACACACCCTCGCTGAATTCACACAATTGTCTTTTGAGGGAGAGGCTCACTTTTCACAGATGAAGAAACTGAAGCCAAACATCTTGCAGTTACTAAGTGGAAGGACGGGATTCAAGTTCCAGCCTTCAGACCCTAACTCTAGCTTTGTTCACTGCATCCCTTGCCTCCTGTAAATCCTGCTTTGCTTCCCAAGCTCAGAGTCCGTGAACCCTTCTGCACAGGAGCCCTCAGCAGCCCCCAGCCATGGGCACTTCTCCACTCCATCCATGGCCTCCTGGGTAAGCTGGGAGTGGGGTTTCCATTCCTTAAAGATCTGCATGCCCAGATTCCTCCTGTCTTGGGAGCTGGGAGTGGGGAGATCAAGGAAGACTTTTTGGAGGGTGAGCCTGACAGCACGGGAGAAGCGCACTCAGACGGACCTGGCATGATGCTCATGGTGGCTGGTGGGATGTGCTGGGAGGGCAAAGGCTGGAAGGGAGAGGCTGCAGGGTGAGGAGGCCCTGAATCCTGGGCTGTCTTAGTCAGTGGCTGGTCCCAGCCTTGGCGCCACACTGTGATTGTCAGACCATGGCAATCACAGCCATGCACCGGGGCCTGATGAATGCAAGTACAGCCTCAAAATAGCCAGGACACAGCTGAGGGCAGCAGGGGACCTGCAATGGGGCCATGCCCCAGGTGGGCAGGTGGAGCCCCCTCCACTGAGCATTCCCTCTGTTCACACCTGTGCTTCTGTATCGGGCACCTGGGAGGAAGGCCTCTCCCCACTTCACAACTGGGGAAGACGAGGTCTGGGGAGAAGCTGAACTTTATACTGCCCATTTCTTGCTTCCTGAAACCTGTGAGCTTCCTCCATATCTCTGAGCGTCCTGATTCCCTGTAGCAAATATAACAAGGAACCTCTGTGCAGAGCAGAGCCTGGGTCAGGGACCCATCACAAAGAAGTCACTTCTCCTTCTCCAAAATGCCACGTGAGTCAGTGGGAACACTAGAATTCCCAAACCTTGTGACTGGCCAGCCTCAGCTCCCCGTCCTCTCGGAGCCTGGGCACTGCTTCCCCAGCCTGCACACCTTGCTCTGGCTCGTGTGGCTGCCCCAGCACGCTCCCCTTCCCGAGCACTCTGTCATGGCTCAAGTCCATCTCAGGCTGTGTGCAGTTGGGAGCACTTGCCTTATAGAGAGGACTCCTGGGGTCAAATCCTGCCTGTGCCTCAGCAGTTCCTAGCCTCAGTTTTCTCATCTGTGAAACGAGGATCAGTCACATCCAGCCTGGCTCCTGGCCAGGGCTTCCTGAAACAAACCTGCTGAGGGGCTTATTTCCAGTTGGCTGGTTGGAGCAGCTCCCTCAGGCTCCTGCCCCTTTGTCTTTTGGTTAGGACAGCAACTCTTCCTGCCCCCAGACATGTGGGATGGGTCGTACACATTCTCCCTGCAAGAGTCTTGGACAGAGTGGTCCACTCCCAGCCACTTCCACAGGCTGCTTAAGACCCCAGAAGCAAGTTCATACTCGCAGCCTGGCATTTTTGAGGCCCAGGATCTGGCCTGCTGACCTCTGGGGAAGGGTGGCCCTCCATCCCGGAAGAGCCCGACCACCGGAGAGCCCCCTTGCTTCCTGAGGTGAGAGGTACACTGTGGGGTGCCCCCAGCCTTGGCCCATCTCCACCTACCTGGCCATAGGGGAGGATGGGGAGGGAAGCATGAGAACAAAAATGCTGACCACGAACACAAATGGAATCTCAGCGTCATGGGTCTTTTGCCCTTTAGTTAAAAGGGGGAAATAATGACACTCTTCCCGTGGGTTTGTCACATGAGGCTTGGCATTGAGATGACACATATAAGGTGTTGGTGCGGGGTGGAGCACAGCTGGCTGTGACCACCATGACTGGCCATCATCATGGTCTCCATGAAAGGGGCAGGGGCAGCCCCAGCCTGTCAGGGCCGGAGCTGGTTGGGTGGCCTGCAGCAAACCATGTGGAGCAACTTTACCTCATCCTCAGACACATGGGTCCTGAGCCTCCCTCTACTGCCCCATTTGGGTATCATGCTGGGACCCTGGGAGGGGCTAGGATCAGAAGAGAATGTGACCCTTACCCACACACCTCAGTTAGTTGTCACAGACACGTGTAGCATCACGTGGGAGACACCAGCTCCTCTCTTCCAAGGGAGGTCCAGAGAGATGAGAACTCTGTCCAAAGTCACACACCTGGCCAGTCACAGAGCCAGGATCCAAACCCAGGGCAAGCTGCCTCCAAAGGCCACATTCTTTTAACTTTTCTTATATTACTTTTTTAAAAATCATGAAATATTTTTTAAAAAACTAATCTGAGAAAATCTCCTGTAGCTACTCCACCTTCCCAACTGAATAAATCTGCCCTCTCTCATAGCTTTCTACTTATGCTCTAGAGCAGGTGGGACAGGGTGAAGGTGGAGGGAGAGGAGGCTAGCCCCAGGAGAGGCAGCCCCAGCAGCCCCAGGAGGCCCCAAGAAGCCAGGCAGGGCTGGGTAGGGTTGGGGGTGGGGGAGGCTGCCACAGCCGGTGGCTCTGCAGGCCAAAATAGCACAAGGGGAAGTGGGCAGTTTTCATGTGAACAAGGTTTGCAACAAGCCGGCTGTGGGAAAGCCCTTGATTCTGGGCAGGGTGGGCCTCAGTGTCCAAGCCTTCTGCCCAGAAAGGCCCTTGGAGATGATACTGCTCACTCTCCTAGTTCTTGTCATGCCGTAGATGGAGAAACTGAGGCCCCCTAGGGCCGCAGGGCAGGCTGGGCAGTGAGGGTGGAGCGAGCGGTCCCAGTCTGAGCCCTGGGAAGACTATCCACTGGGCTCTGCTCTGAGTCTATTTTGTTTCCCCAAATAACCTTGGCCTTCAGATGAGGCTGGCTGAGAGGTCTGAACGGAGCCTCTCAATGTTCAGGTGACTGGTACAGGGCTTAGGAAGCCCTTGTCCCAGGGCAGAGATAGGGGATGGTGAAGGCCAGGGCCACCTCTTGACAGAGCTGGGTACAAGGAGCTCCCCAGGGATTACAGCCTCTCAGAGCTCCAGCAGAGAGCTGGCAGGCCAGGCTGGGGAGTGAGAGGTGGCGGCCAGGACAGTTACTTCCATCTGGCCTGGGGCAGGACGTGGGTACGTTTGCCTGTAGAGTCTCTCCCAACCTCCCATAGCCCCGTGGCAGAGATGTTACAGTCCCATTTTATAAAGAAACCAAAGCTTATGGGTCTGGACCTAGGGATCCACTGTCCTGGTCCTTCACCAGTCTCTGGAAATGAGGGGACCACTCTGGGGCTTCCCAAAGCTGTGCAGGCTGGGCTAGGGGAAGTGAGAACAGGAAGGGGACCGGAGCCCCAGAAACAGATTGCCTCTCTGAGTGCCACAGGGCCCGGGGTAACAGCTCCCTAACCAGGGGCACCAGGGTAGTAGGGCCAAAAGATGGGGTTCCAGGTGTCCTAACATATTCCCCCCTCCCTTTCAGTGGGCCAAAAAGCACCCCTGCTAGGCCAGCAGGGCCACTCCAACCCCCTCAGGGTGTCAGGGGTGGAGCAGCCTCAAGACTCCTGCCTCAGGGCCAGGCTCCAGAAACTCCTGGGAAAGGCTTACCTGAGAGTTGGGGGCTCTTCACCACAACCACTTCATCCTGAGCCCACACACCCGCCTGAGCTGATGCTAACGCCACAGACACTGACGGGCAGCAGGCAAGGCGGCAGGCTTCCTGTCAGCCACTGAATCATCCCTCACACATCCGCTGCCCTGCCGGACAGGCTCTGCTGTGAATAGAGACAGAAAGACTCCCCCCCGCACTCACTTGCTCGCTCGCTCGCTCTCGCGCGCGCTCTCTCTCTCTCTCACTCTTACTCTAACACACACACAAATTGAGATAGGCATAAAGAGAGAGAATGAGACAAACACAGGCACAGAGAGAACAGAAAGACATGGATACACACACACGCTAAACACACATACGTAAACGCAAGTCACAGGGAGAGGAAGAGACACAGGGACAGGGAGACAGAATGAAGTGGGGGTGCTCACATGGACACACGAGGCAGCGAGAAAGTAAGAAGATATGAAGAAACACACACTAAAGAACATACATAAACACAGAAATACACATCCACACTGAAAACATGAACACACCGAGACACCCACACATACAGAGAGAGAGAGAGAGAGAGAGAGATTGAGGCAGGGAGAGAACGAGATACACACACACAATATACAGAGATACAGAGAAGGACAGAGAGAGACTGGCAGTGAGTCTCAACCAAGAGACTCAGACTCAGAAGGAGAAGGAGACACGGTTAGATAGAGACACACACACTGACATAGCCTATCAGAGACACATTCAGAGTGAGAGAGCCAGAAACAGAAAAAGACCCTCACAGAACAAGAGTCCCAAGAATGAGACATATAGTACACACACACATATACACACACTCACACACAGAGAACATGGGACATATGTGGACCGGGCAGACGGAACAAACAGCTCACAGCAAAGAGCCAACAGAGGAATGGACAGCTACAGGCATGAGAGGGAGGCGGGCAGAAGGACTGGAGAAGGAAAGACAATCATAGCTCCTCCTCCATCCTGGGAGGCAGTTTTGTCACCCCCATTTTGCAGATGAGGCTTGTGGAAGTGTGGAGCAAGATGAGACCACTGACAGTGTGACCACAGCCTCATTCTGACTGGCTGCTGCCCCTACACCAGCCCCTTCCCTCATCTGTGAAAGATGTGATGTAAGGTCTGGAAGGCACTGGTTCACGGGGAGAGATGAGTAACCACATGAGTAGTGCTGCAATGTTTATGCTGCTGGTCACTAGTAACTTGCCCAAGGCCATGGAACTATTGGTGAAACCCCACCCACCAGAGACCCCAGGGAAGCCCCCGAGGGTCCCCTCATCCCCCATCTGTCTGGCACTTCGGAGCCTGATCTCTCCAGCTCTGGGGGCCCCTCTTGGTTCAGGGCTAGGTGTCTCCTGTGGCCCCAGCAAGGGGTGACCAAGACCTCCAGCAGCCCAGGCTCAGCCAGGGCTGGTAAAGGGGGAAGTACAGACAGGAGGCTCAGCCTTAAACGAAATGGAAACCGAGGGCTGGGTCCATGCTGCTGCCACCTCGTGGGGAAGAATGGCGGCACACGGACTGGAGCTTGTTTTGGGTGAGTCCGTGGGCCCTCAGTGTCAGACACTCCCCATCCATCTCCATACATGGTGGGACTAGAACTAAAACCAACCCAATCTGATTTCCAAACCTGTGCCTGTGCAATGACCACCATGGCCCCTCGTTCCATGTGGGAAACGCTACATTTAATCCCCAGTCACTCTCGCCAGCTGGACGTTAGTTTCTTATACAGGTGAGAAGATGAAGGCTCACATAGGCTAACTGGATTTGAACCCAGACTACCAAAGCCTCCGAAGCCCATTGTCTTTCCACCACCCCCAAGTGCAGAGACATCAGTGGGTGCACACCAGCAGCCCTCCTTGCTGGGCTGCCTCCTGACCCTCCTCACGCAACTAGGACAAACCTGCATAGATTTCCATTAATCCCTGGACCACACACCTCCCAGGGGTTTTCTGCTCAGAGACGGTCAGAAGCCCCATATATGATGGGAACGAAGCTCTGTTCTACACTCCTGGTTTCTGTCTTGGGCCTTAGCAATGGCAGGTGCTGGAGTAACCTCCCACTACTGGCAAAAAGTCTCCAGGTCAACCATAGTGTGGCCAGGAGCCCTCTTGTGTCCCGGGCCCACAAAATCAGGGGCCTGTCAACCCAAAGCCCCTTTTTGGACCTGAATGGAAGGAGTACCCTGCCCCCCTTCTAGGCAGTTCTCAAATTCCTCTGAGTTCTGTTTTATTTATAAAGCATTCAGTTGTGAATTAGAAATTAAGATGTAAAAAACTATAGACAGTTCATGTCATTATATAAATTCTAGTGTTTTTTTCAAACAACTCCATGGGTTTTGGTATATTACATTGTATATAACAAAATTTACAATTTTAACCATATGTTTAAGTGTGCAATTCACTGGCATTAATTATAGTCATATTATACAACCACAACTATTTCTAAAACTTTTCATCACTGCTAACAGGACTATCTGGCTTTTCAGTTCACAGCTGAGGAAGTTGTGTGCACACTTGCTATAGAAGCAAGATGCCTAGGTAGTAATGCACCAGCTCTAAGAACTCTCAACAGTCTACGGCCATGTCACCCTGAACAAGCCTGATCTTGTCTGATCTCAGAAGCTAAGCAAGGTTGGGCCTGGTTAGTACTTGGATGGAAGACCACCTAGGAATACTGGGTGCTGTAGGCATAAAAAAATCTCAACAGTTCCAAGGCTGAGAGTCTCCTATTACATTCTTTAAAGGCTGATGAAAAGCTATGGAATTAATTCATAAAAATGCACCTTAAGAAGTACACACATTACTGAAGTCCCTGGAGCTGGCTGCCACCTCCAGCTCTCAAGGTGTAAGCATCATTCCCATCCCTCACATCCAGCCATTTGATATTTCTCTTTGGTTGTGAACTCACTACCCAATGGAACCTAGAATATTCCATTCTTCTACCTCCTCCCACCTAAACTCCCATTTTTCATGTTATTTCTAAAGTTTTATAAAAATTTTAAAAAGTATCATGCTGCCTGTAAGCACTTGGGACTAATTTTCCATCTATTATAACCATGATCCATCCATTTGAGCATAGTTCATTCCTTTAGACTGCTGTACTATAGCCATCATCTGAATATAGCTCTGCAGCCATGTTATTTCTCTAGTACATACCTGGGAAGGGAGCTCCTGGACTATGAGAATATCCAATTTTCATTTTCGAGTTCATTCCCCAAAGAGGCTGCACCCATTTACACTCTTATCTATGACCAGACCCACAAACTCTCTAGCAAAGTGGTTTGTCAGGCTTCTTGACATTTGCCATTTGAATGGGTACAAAATAGTATCTTCTTTGCAGTCTTGACTTACAATTCCTTAACTGCTAATGAGAAATTACACATAATTTTTTGGCCATATTTCATCTGTGAAATGTTAATGTTTTGGTTTTCTCTTGGGTTGTTTTTTACTGATTTGCAGGAATTCTTCATATACCCTTCATCTTTTAGTTTGTAACTTGTCTTTTCCTTTTTTGCTTTGATAAAGTACTTTTAAAAAAATCTAGTGAGCATATTCTTAACTTTAAGAGTATTAATGTCTGTGAGAAAAACTTCTACCAATTCCAAGGAATCTTGGTGCTATTTATAGGAACTCTAGGTTGAAAAACTTCTCTGATCTCCTTCCCTCCCAATCCCAAAGATAAGCTTCTAGGCCAGTAATAATTTTATTAACATTTTATTAACAGGTACAAGAAACAAATTCTAATGTCCAAACTGAATACCAAAGAGCCTACCCCTGTGAAATGGTTTGTCTTTATTTCGATATTTAATATTTTACAGTTAGAGGGCGGTTACAGATGGGGGAAGAGGTTAGTAGTAGGTTATATTTAAGTACATAGTCTTCATATTTTGGTTCACTTTCATGACAAAAGATGATTAAGACACTGGATGTATTTATAAGCCTATTAACCTCACAAAAGTGAGAAAGTAACTCAAACATCTCAATGTTGTTAAAAATTGGTCAAGAAAACATGGTAGAGCAAAGCTCCTCACCAAAATAGGACATGTAGCCAGGCCCAGGCCAACCTGCTCCTTTAAGTACGAGAAGCCCAGCTGACCATGCAATCTGACCTCTGTGCAGTCTCCCTCCAGGGGGACCTAAGGCTGATTCATCATCCCACATGCCTGGCAAACCCAGTTCAGGAAGGGGTAAGGCAGACCAGGGAATATCCATCTGTGGCACACACCATGGGCTGCTGTTCTGTATTGAAGATCCTTTAGAAAGCCCAGAAAGACACTCCATCGGTCTTCCCTCCTGACTTCTCTGAAAGAGCACTGGTGCAAAGTTCCATTGGGTAGACAGCAAGGAGCAGTTGAACAGAAAACGGGCTGCCTACCCCATTCTCTACTAGCTCAAGAAGCCCTGGGGACAACACTGGGCCCCGTCAAGTCCTACTGCGGTTGACATTCCAGAGTGAACCTTGTCACAGTGGCAGTGACCCTGAATGACCTCAACTGCCACTTGGAACTGGAGAAAAGGACTGAGGAAAAACCAAAGTGTATTTAAAGCACAACTCCTGAAAAGAGCCAATTATGAGGCTGCTTAAAAAACAAACAGGCACAAGAATCTCTAGAGGCCACAGATCACTGTCTCATCACACCACAAAGGAGCCTCAAGCTGGAGTGGCTTTCCAAGCTGAAGTTATTTAGCTGTTCTTGTTCTAAACCTAATCTCTACTAAGTAATCTTCACTGAGAAAACTAGGCTATTCCTTAAAAATCAGGAATTGAAAGTGGACACTAGGTAACAATTTCAATACCTCTCTCCTCCACCCAAACGTCTACCTCCTGACCTCCTCCCTCTTTCCCCATCCTGTTCCCTAACACTTACCTGAAGAAATAAGGAATTTGAGCCATGATGGGAAACCCAGGTTTCTCAAAGTCAGCTGTGGAAACTATTCCTTCCCTAGGACCTGGAGAAACAATCTGGCCTCTGACAAAATGGATTCTGTGGTTAAGAACGTTCTGAGAAACCCACGCCCCTTATTAAAAGGGCCTCATCTGGAACTTCGACAAAATTTCTCTGAAGCCAGCTCAGGAATAGTAGAGAAATCAGGCCTCAAATATCTGCCTAACCCTCTCTCTGGAACATTTACATAGTTGGTGTACACGTTTGTGAAAATGACTCTATTTATTTAGGTGCTTCTATGGGAAAGACATGCCCTTTTAATTCAGTTACTTACAGATGGGATGCAGATACTAAAATGCTTTTGGTAGTATTTATTACAGAAATATTACACACCAAGGGAAGAGGTGCTTGTGAGAAGGAACTGTAAAGTTATAGCAACATCTGAGGGAGGCAAGAAAACAGCTGCACAGGACTTCCATTTCAACTCTAAGAAATTTCCGAATTTCTGGGAAACCAAGGGTGTGAACATTCCACAGGCCCTTCAAAGGCAGACTCCAAAAGGACCTTTGGAAGAAAGCCTCAGAGTTACATTTCAAGCCTCTGGCCACTAGCACCAAAAAATTCCTCCAGGAGACCAAGTCCTAACTCCTCAACTTAGGGCAAGAGGGTTTTCAGACTCAGGGATTCTCTCCCATAAAGAAAATACCAAGCAGGCATCAAGTCCTCTCTTCCATGCTCTTGCCTGGGGAGCAACTGAAGTAAAGTTACTCATGTACTGGTCTCAACAGTACCCACTCTTCCAACTTGGTTTCTCCAGATAAAGCTGCAGTCAAGGTTCTTGCCTTAAGACAAGTGAATCCTGCAGGGTGCCAAATGCTCTACCACCACCCTCCTCCGCCAGCCAGGCATGTCCCAAACAGCTCAAAGCTCTGCACCTTGCCCACTAAATCCACCAAAAACCATAAAACTACCAAACTACACAGCAGTGCCTCCCAAAAACATATGACCTGCTTGCCATGGGAGCAGCACCCATCACTGTCAAAAAGAGTGCCTAGAATTTCTTCTAAGAACAAGCTGTTTAAAAATGCAAGTGCACATTGTGCAAATAGTTATTTTTTCCATAATGGGAAAAAAGTCCCTTTACTCAACCAAAAACTACAGCCACACCATATGTAGGCTTCTGTGTTAGGTAAATTACATTTTTAGGAAATGAGGGGGAAAACAAAAGCTGGCATCCTATTTCTGATCATCACAAGCTCTTTCAAGATAATTTCACCAATCCTATAACTTCCAAAAGATGCCTTTCTCACTTAAATTATAGTACACTCCACTAAATACAGATGCTGCTTCCCAAATTTAAAACTGTTAATTTCATAAGCAGCTAAAAAGAACTCAAAAATAAAGACAAGCATTAAATATTACGTAAGGTTTTCTTTTATTTAAAAGATCATTCACAAAATACCATATCCATAGATTTACTTTCTGTCATATAGCTGAATGTGTAAGTGTTTGGAATTCCATTCTTACATTTAAAAGTCAACTGGATTGCCCAGAAGTTTAGATGAATTTGTTTTGTTCTTAATCTTTTCCACATTGAAGATGTAAGTAGGTCATCTGAAAGCATCAGGTTTGATTACAACCACATAATGCATGTCTTTCTTAAGTATTGGTGTTACACAAATGGTTCTTATTTCAGAAGCAAAGATGACAGGTGGAAGGAAAGAAGGGAGAGTTCTGTAAATTGCTGAGACCTTGTAACAGAGTAAGAGAAGCAAGGGATGCCAGCTCGCGACAAACTACTATCTAAGCACAATGCGCTGCGTAGGCCAGGCTACCCCTCAGCCCTCCAGTCATGCTGGTGAGGGTCTCTAGCTGCTGGCTGACCCCGAATTGCTCGCAAAGGAATGGACTGAAACTCGGGTGTTAAAGAATTTAATTTGTTCACAAATAGGTGTTCAAGCTCAAAAGCTACTGTCTAGCCCCCAATCCCTGGGTAAAAGCTGAACACCGTACATGGGAATAAACTTTGTCCCAAAGATGAGACCTAGGAACTTACAGCCACCTACCAGTTATTTTAAGGTTCTTGACAGCTCTGCATAGTAAAATTCTCAATTCATCAAATAAACAGTAAAGTGCCAGATTCTAGGCCCATTTTCATCATAAAATTAAGGGATGATGAGAAGCACAGTATCTCATTGTTACTCATACAAGGGAACAGATAAACACAAGGGAGAGATGCAGAATACAGACAATAGGGATTTGGAAAAAGCAATGTCCACACTATAAAGTTAGCCTAGCACTGCTCTACCACCTCTACCACCACCACCACCCTTTAGTCCCCCAAAGCACCTGTGCCCTGCAGAAGGGAAACCAGCAGCAGGAGTTTGCTACATCCAGCCAGCCAGAGGAGCCTCTGATAGAGCTGGTGAAAGGAGGGATCCAGTTTGGACATGGTGTTGAAAGAGCAATAATAAAACATGTGAACACAGTAGCGCATTCGATTGATCTATGTGAACTCCCCACCAACATTTCACATTACCTTTAGGTTTCACTGTTTGAAATTTGAGCCCAGTCTGCTTGAATAATCCATATGGGGTGGGGGTGGGGAAATAGAGACAGGACTACCTATAAATAGGGAGGGGAAGGAATTTGCAAGGATCAACAGATACTTTATCCTTGTTTTCAAAACAAGGTGCCTCAAATTCTGTATGTTGATCAAAGCTGAATAAAAACAAGGTGCTATCCAGTCTGTGACTTCTCTGTTTTGTTTTTTTTTTCGTGGAAGCCACAGCAATACAGAACTCAACAAGCAGGTCAGAAGAGAAGCACTGAGGAAAATCAAAGAAAACGACTGAAGTCTGGCCAGGGTGTCTGAAGTAAAGAGAGAAAGCAAAGGAGAAAAATGAAGTAGCACCTCAGTCTGAAGAGCTCCCACATGGTGGCTACCTTTGTTCCTCTAGACAAACTTGTGCTGGAAGGAAATAAGGAGCAAGAAGGAGAAAAGACAGAAGGAAAATGGGGAAAAGGAGTGGCAGGAAAAAAAAAGCACAAAACAGGCACTAGATACAGCAAAGCCAAGAATGTACTAAAAACCACTTGTTAACTGCTGACATGCACTCACAAGCTCTGTTTCCTTTGTAAGAAAGGAGGACATAGGTCAGGCGCAGGAATGGTAACTGCAGGACTGCCGGTCCAGGGGGCTGGCCAGGCTGTGGTCTCGCTCTAACTCCCCCCATTCCCTCCCAACCACAAGCTCATTCTTGCTCCTTCTGAACGACTTCCTCTCTCGGCCGGGCTCCCCCGAAGATAGCAGAGTTGGGATTGGCTACTTGATTGAGGGGTGTTGCAACTGTTCGAGGTTTAAGCTGGAGCCGTGGTCTCTGTGCTCTTTCCTCTGAGTGGGAGGAAAAACATGGTTTATAAAGAATAGGACCCCATTCCCCATTGGGCAAAATGACCGAACTGATGCTGAACTCTCTAGCCCAGCTCATTATCTAAAAATTAACAAAACTACTTTAATCCCTAGATATGCTAATAAAGGTAAACTTACTATTTAAGACTAAGAGTGGTCTACAGTAACAACTGTGCATGGCCTAAGAAGGCAAATGTCCATGAGGTGCAGTCAACGTATCATGAAAGGCTCCCTCCATTTACATGCTGTTGCCATACCTTCTGTTGGTTCTCTGAAATCCATATTGAACCCTCGAAGGGGAGGACCATCTCTGAAACGACTTCCCATTGGGGGGCCCGTTCGCCGGTCACCTGGGCGACTCCCTCCCCTGCCTCCTAAGAAGTCATCCCTGAAGCCTGAAGAAACAAGACGACAATGAATCACTTTTTAAACTACTTTCTCAAAGCTGTTTACATAGCTTGTATGAAATGTTTGATTTTAAATTTTAAATTCTTTATTTTGTCCAGAATCTGAAGTTTTTCCAAAATACGGTGCATTGAAAATGAATCCAAATGTAATAAATCTGCTGGGTAATTTCAATGCTACAGACTCTTTAAATAAAAAAGAATCTTAGGACAGGAAAATAAAATAAGCTGTTTAAATTCTTAGCTTGCAGGAAAAGTAGAAAAACACCATTATGAGGCTATATTCTAATATGGCTTAAAACGATATGAAAACCCTCAAAGCACATTTTATTGTTTTCTAATATAAATTTATAGTTATTAAAAAGATAAACCTGAAATTTAGAAGTTACAATTTAGAACGCAAAATCACAAGAAAAACCTAGATACAAAGACAAAATAAAAATACGAAGTCACCTCTGGGTGACACTCCCCATTTTCCTGTTCTTGCTGCGTTTCAGTGTGGATCATTCTAAAAAGCAAAGCACCTGTGTGGTAAACAAAGCAGTTATCCAAGTAAGGCTCACTCCCTAAGGGGGGCGTGCTAAAGAGAGCAGAGTACCTCACCCAACCTGTACCTCACCTCCTCTAGTTAAAAAGGGGTTTTCACCATTCATTTGTGTATCTGCTAAAACATTTACCAACAGAAGTAAAATGCATCCATTTAGAAATGTTAAGAGTAAGTTACAATTCTCATCAGTGTGTAGATAAAAAGAGTATTTTCTCAATGGACTTTAAAAACCTTAAGCTTTTAAGTTTATATTTCAGTGAAAGTCTTTCAGTTACGGCGGTTTAAGCCAACGAGACTAACAGTATGGCCTGCTGAAATGAGAGTTAACTTCCAGTAAAAATTTAGAAAATAAGACTGCAATTAAACAAATGAGCTTGTCCCCTCTCAAGCTCCCAAAGATGACTTTTACTCACTCCATGGATGGTGCCACTGCTCAAAGCTTTATAGGAACGTATCTTTGACAAGAATTCTGAGCCTGATGCATATTCTTCTATAGAGAGTTGATCCCCATTATTCATTGCTTTCATATTTGCAAATTCATCTACTTGCTAAAATTTACTTGTAACCCCCAAATCAATACTTGCAGCACTTTTGCTGTCATTCAGATATGTATATAGCAGTGAAAGATTTGAGTTGTCTGACACGATCTCAGCTGAGGTGGAACAAGGCAATACTCTTCTTGTTTCAGCTCATACTGTAAACAGAGTCTTTTTATGACCTATTTAGTGCAAAGTTTTTGGCTCTTGTGCTTTTTGTTGGTGATTTCTGTTTACAATGATCCCCAAACAGTGCTGAAGAGCTGCCTAGTGTTCCTAAGTGTGCACAAGAAAGCTGTGATGTGTCTCCAGGAGAAAACAAATGTTAAGATAAGCTTCAGAGAGAAGTTACAGTGCTGGTGGCCAATATTATGAGTTCAGTGTTAATGAGTCGACTATATTAAATAAGGTGTCTTTATTTTTTTGTATTTTATTATTAATTTTTTTTAAAAAAATTGTTATTATGGTGACATTAGTTAACAAAATCCAGTAATTTTCTAGTGTACAATTCAACAGTAAGGTATATATATATACTGCATTGTGTGTTCACTGCCCATAGTTAGATTTCTTTCTGTCACCACATATTTGACTCCTTTTACCCCATCTACCTCTTCCCGCTCCCCCATCCTCTGGTAACCACTAGTCTACTGTCCATATCCATGTGTCCGTTTGTCCTGTTTGTTGTTGCTTTTAGGTTTGTAAATAAGGTGTCTTTAAACAGAAATACACACTAAACAAGTTTATGTATTGATCAGTTGACAGAATGCTGTGATGAGGTTCCCAGGAACCTGACCACATTTCCCTGGGAGCAGTGGTTTAATATTTGATTTGATGTTTGAGGTGATTCTATAGAACCTAACTTTCTGCATATGTGGAGAATCAACTCTGCAATGGTGGTACTTTTCCTATTCTTTAAGGGTGGCAAGGGTTTTGGAAATGGATAAAGTTAACTGAAACTCAGTTCAGGGACTGAGTTGAACAATATCAATTTTAGCAAAACAAGTAATGAAAACAATTCTAAAAAGATTTAGACCATATAGCATTGCTTTGGGGGAAAACACACTGGGATGCATACAGTCAAGTATAAAGTTCTTCACAGTCTTTTAATCTGACACTTTCCCCAAACTATTCTAAACTGTGAAGTATATCTTTCCCTGTGAGTATGGAAATAAAGTTACCTTCTCTTAACAAGATTAATTTTTGGTACCAGTGTTTAGCACGAAACAAATCAGCTCGCACCCACAGTGACAAGGCCGATAAACAACTGCTACTTTGTCCAAGTATGTGACAAAGCACAGTAGAGAAAAAAAACCCAATGTACGTTAATTAACATCAGTGACAGCTTCATTTCAAAATATGATATGAGTAGGGAAAAGCAAGGCTGAAATTAACAAATACCTTTTAATCAAGTTTAATGATAGATTTCTAGGAAGCATACTATTCAAGAGAATAGTCTTAGTTTTCTTTATAAAGCTAGGTTAACACATTGGCCATTTCTGGAGGTGGGACTATTTTATTTTTATTTGCTTTTTTTTCTTTGCATATTTTGATAATGCTTGATATTTCTCTTTTACAATGAGCAGGTGTCATTTTAAAAAATGGCATCATTCTTTTAAAGAGTAAAAGAGATCTATTTTCAAAAATAATGTATATAGGCATTACTCCATGTGGGCACTTCATCAAAACATTGCAGTTCACACTGAACTGGTGGTGGCAAAGTAGTTTCTCCGGCTATGTTCATTAGATGTCTCTGCTTCAGAGTAAAAGCCCAAGATAAGCCAATAGTAGAAAGGCATTAAGTTACTTAACTCCCACAGTTCCAGAGCTATGAGCTCACTGTGCTATTTCCATAGTAGCAGGAAATGCACAACTGGCAGGTCAACGACCACCACTCACTGAGTCATTAATGCTGCACCTGGATTGGCTTTGAGAAGACATTTGTTGCATGTTTCAATCAGAGACTAGCTTATACATAAAATTACAGGTTTACTGGATTATACTGTACTTTTATGAAAAAGCTCATTTCTGATTGGCTATAGGACTTTTAAAAATTAAATTATTCAACAGATATAAACAGTCATTTGTTTGGCTAAAGCAGTACTGGAAATAAATTTAAAAAAATTTTAGACTCATAAGACACCATTTATAAAAATTTTAGACTCATAAGACACCTTGTAGCAATTTTCCCATACTTACCAATTACTTTTTACTGAGTTTTGTTTTGACGGGGGAGGGTGACGGGGTGGGTGGGGGTGTTGATGTTCTCATATAGTGGAGAGTGTAGAAATAACCTCAAGTTTATAGGGGAAAAAACAAACTTATTTTTAATTTTCTACCTTTCTGTTACAATTGACATTTTTACTACATATATGAATTACTTTTATAATTTAAAAAAAAAAAAAAAAAGATGAAGAAATGTTTAGGAGATCTTTCAAAGCAGAGACCTGGCGTGCAAACCAACTTCTTGAGTTGAGCCAAGGAGGCACCTATTGGTCTGCCTTGGTAAATTAAGAAAAGAAATGGTAAAGCAGATCATGCCCACCACACCTTTCAGAAACAAATAAGTACCAGGACTCTTTTACTATCTAAGAGGGAACCACCAGGAACCACAGTTATAAGGCTTTCTGTAGGTTTCTAGACCCTCCATACTATTTCTACAAATAATAGTATACTTATATTTTGTACACACAAGAGCCAACGAGAGGATTCCTTGGTCTAGACCCTGAGAAAGATGACTGCAAGAGACAAAGGCACATATGAGAATGACCAGTAGATTAAAGAAAGGTAACAAAATAAGGTGGATCAGTCTAACTCGCCCACCATGTAGAACCTTTCAAGTCCTACCCCCAAACACTTAGGTTCTAACAGAGGCTTATTGCATGCCTGGGTACCTTTTAGGAAAGTTTCATTTGTGAAAGGAACTAAAGTAGTAGTCTGGCTAGGCCAACTACTCACAAGAAATGTACAATAGCAGCAAGGCCATTGAAAAAGGTTAAGTGGTGATACTTTAAATACTGATACCGGAATTGAAGTCATCCCGGGACTCCCATCCACCTCTAGATTCTCGAGAGCCACCCATTCCTGAGGATACACAAAAAAGATAAGTTGAGGTAGGATCATTACCTTGCTGCACAAACAGGAGAAATTCACTGGGACGAAGTACAACTCATGTGATGGGAAGTTCAATGAAATTATAGTTTTTGCTGCCGACAGGGGGGAAAAAAGAAAACAAAAAAACACCCAGGCTTGCAGAAGCATCATTCATTTTTTCTATGACTTTACATGTTTTTAAAAGATCACAAAAACCTATCAGACCTACAAGACAGAGTTCTAGTAACCTTCCAGAGTTGTGTAACCAGTAGGCATACAGCAAGTTTTATGTTGTTTTAGAAGAACCAATCACCTCTGTCATCTGGTCCACCTTTCCTGAATCCAAAGCCACCTTTATCTTGTTTTCTGCCTTCTGCAATGTCCACACGAAGTGACCGATCACCCAACAGCTAATGATAAGGGGAAAACAGTGTTAAGTATTAGCAAGAAAAATCTCAACTGCTAACATGACAGAGAAAACCTGAAGATACTTACTGCACCATCGTATGTCAAGGCTTCCTTAAGGGAATCCACCTCATTAAATTCTACATAGCAGAATCCTGTAAGAGAAAACAAACCCTATTTCCTCAAGGAATTTTGGGTTAAAGATATGGTGGGATCCCTAGTTGTACCACTTTTTCACTACCAGAACTACCACTTTTGTTGCATCTAGATGACCGCAGACTAGTAGAGCCTGAAAGAGCAAGTTTTACTTTTCAGTAAGTAGAACTTGATTAGCATTCCTCCCTCTCAGTTATATTGTCGGAAAGTACTAATCAAACAGGAACTGAAATAGCAGCTGTGTTTTTATAAAGCTTTCTTCTTGTTTTAACCATAATATTAAAACCTATCCTGGATCACTGCAGTGCTGCTGGTTCTGACTTCTGAATGATTTTCATATAATCTAAATAGGGTTTTAAGACATTTCAAATTCAATACTGAACATGTTTTGAAGGAAGTGGCCGAAGGTGCCTGTAGTTGGTATAAAAACCTCTGAATAAGCTTTTTCTTCTACCTGCAACACTTTTGTCCATGTCCCTTCCTTGCCATCTGGAGTCTACCTCTGGGTTAAGTACTCGCCCTGGCCTAATATGCTCACCAGTAACTTGTATAACCCCCACCCCTGCTGGAGCATCCTCACCCTGTGGGATGATTACACTTCACCTTCAAAGCCCACTAGACTGCAAGTGCTTTGAAGGCCTGGGTCCAAACTTTTCCTGTTCACCATTTGCTCAGTAAGTTACCGACAGAAAAATGTACTGCTAGGCAGGAGAGTGTCTACCTTGCACTCAGCTTCTTCCCTAAGTGGATTCAATATTTAGAAAAATTGAGAAAACCACCCTCAAATTCAAAGAGGAATCAGCAGCCAAGTCACACCATAGAGGATGATTCTCTATGAGACAAAGTCTAAAACCTGCTGCTACTGATTCAGCCCAAGGTTGGCTTCACCTACACATTTTTACCTTAAGTTTGAATTCCTAATACTTGTTAGCAGGCAAACTGGATAGGACTTACTTTCACAAGCTTTACTAATATATATATATGTGTGTGTGTGTATGTATATACACACTGGTTTAGACTCTCCCCCTTATAATAATGTGTAGGCAGGGAGACTAATGAAATACTGTAAGAAGGCTTCAGATACTTAAGTCAAAAAGCTTTCGAAAAGATGAAAATACATGGAAGCACTAAGATGAGCAACACTTCTGTTTCTTGTATAGCTCCTCACTGTAAATCACCACAGTCGCTCTACTTTTTGGGGCTGTACTTCTGGATAAATAATGAAAAACAAATGCCCTTGCACTTGCATCATGCACTTAACTACTGGGCACATTTCTCCTCGGGCAACCTTGAAAACTAGATGAGAATGTCGTTTGATTCTTCATTCTTATTCCTTCTTTGCTCAAGTGCCCTTAAGATACTAATCTATGGATACTAACTTTATCTGAAATTTGAGCCAACCCTCTCTCAAGCACATGCTCTGAAATCACAAATGTAGAGTGACAACACTTACTCGATTATCTTTGGGATTTTATAATAAATAACTAAATTACAGGAAAACTACGAAGAAAAATGCATGAGTTGGCTAAGGTGAAATGCACCCAAAACGTCCTTGGTTTTATCTGTTCACTTCTCTCCCATGTAACTCCTTTACTGGCAGACAGGATTGCTATGTAGGTCAGGCAAACAGATTAACTTGGGTACATGCCACATATTTCTACAAACTAGATTATGTATAAAATATTTTCCCCCAGAACTGAAGACCTGGATTAAAGTGCTATTTTTTTTTTTTATTTCGGCTACTTGAACCATGCAAACACTTATAACACTTTCATAATTAGAGCCCTTTTGTTAACACATTTTTTGGTTTAGACTCTCCCCCTTATAATAATGTACTTTAAAAATTCCCCTCAAACTCACCTTTAAATTTGTCTGTGTCTTTGTCTCTGACTAGCCGTACACTCCTTATGCTGAGATCCTTAAAGATAGCATCTATGTCGCCCTGAACTGTATTAAAAGGTAGATTTCCTACATAGGCTGTGTAGGGGGGCTCTGTGGGCAGCTCCTTCTGGCTACGGGAACCATGGCCACCAGCACTGCCACGGGACCTAGGAGGGAAAACAGACAGGATTCAAATTTGCCCACATGTTCCTGCCCTAGATCAGGAACAATGAAAATGTCTTCCTCTCAGCCATACCACCAAGGTGAAACGTTCCACTCTAACATACAATAATATCAATTGGAAATTACAGAGTATTCCAGAACACTATTTATGAAAATGATGTCTGTTTTTGGTAACACAGATCTCCACAGAAACACAATCTATGTAAACATGCATTTCTTTTGAAAATCAAATCCAAATATATCCTATGATTCTCTTGTATTCACTTAGAATCAGCATCTGCAAAGTGTTTACATCCTAAAATGCCCTTTCTCACACCCAGTAATACTAATATATACAGAAACGTACTGTCTAAAGTCATTGTGTTGTACTCAGGAGGGAATATCAAAGCTGCTGATTACACTCATAATACAATTGTTCTTGCTATTGTCTGGATATGGATAACCACACTCTAATAAAAACTTTAGATTTTGTGCAGCAGGTACTATGTATGTACTATTCTCTCTACTCCCTATGCATTACTTCCCTGGGTCCTCAAATATATGGTACATATTACTAATCCATTTCCTCAGATATAATGAGAGTGGTTTACTTATCCTTGGTAACAGAGCTATAAAGTGGCAAAGACAGGACCTTGATTCTACCACATCATTACTAATTTGCAGAGGTATCAGTTTAAATCCCAGCTCTATCACTTACTAGCCACATAACTTTGAGGTGTTACTCAGCTTCTCTAAGCTTCACTTATTTGTGTAATTGGGCTAATACTGACAAAGACCTTGAGTTATTTAGAAATAAGGTGCTTCTTACATTGCCTGACACACAATATACATGTTTAGAGTAACAATTATCACTGCCATCTACAATTTGAGGTTAAAAATGTTTTCCGGATAATCAAATGTCAGCTAATAAATGCATGGAATTAAGAATCACATGATTAGAAAATCACTACTCTGCAACTGCCAATGTAGTAATAACTGATCCAGGCCAGGCTCATCAATGGATGCCAAAACCACTGATAAACTGAGTTCTGGGTGAACAAGATATTCACATGATCTTGAATAACCCCAGACATTATTAATCTCATGGAGGAAAGAAAGTTCCTTCTCAAATGGAAAAATCTGGCAGTCACCTCCTTAACCAGGTAATTGAATTTAGTATCACTAAATAATGGGACAAGGTTACATTATATGCCTTCTATACTGGCATGGATTCTTCAAATATGTCAGTCATGAAAGATAAAAAAAAAAAGGCAGGGAGACTAATGAAATAGTACAACAAATGTTATGTGTGATCTTTGGATCCTGGAATGAACAACTATAAAAGAAAAGCAGATGGAGAAATTTGAATATGATATTATAAATATTACTGTATCAATGTTAAGTTTCTTAGAAATGATCATTGATATTGCAATTATTAGAAGCCTTTCAAGAGAAACAAAGTATTCAGGAGTGAAGTGTTAAGACAGCCAACATTTATTTTCAAAGAGTTCCGCATAAAGGATACGAGAGCATTTATGTATATAGAACGTAAATGTGAAACTTGTGAATAATCTATCAGAGGCCACTGTATCATTCTTTCAGCTTTACTGTAGGTTTGAAAATTTTTCAAAATGTTTGCAAAACACAATAGAAAAAAATTAAAGAGGGAGGCATTCTTTTGAAAATGATGTTTAAAACAAATGAGTCTTCCTCACAACAGTCATTCTTTTTGCAGGGGAAATTTAATGTTAGTCTTGGAAAGCAACTTGATTTACATATATTGTTAGAAATACGAAAAATTCCACATCTTCCTTGAGATGAATTCTCAGTAAATATTTCGTAACAAATATTCTTTAAAACATTTTTCTAAAGCAGAACCAAGCCATGATGCAATTCTTAGATGGCTAAAAAATTTCAACTTAATAACTCAGAATTCTACTTCCCAATAGAAGTATTATTCTGCATTATGTTCTAAGAACACCAGAAAAATAGGTTAAGTGAATTGCATGCCACTTCCCCTTCTCCCAAAGTTTAGCAAATGTGACTTATTCTGCATTTCAACACTACTGCTATTGTACAACACTACTGTTATTATCTCAATAACCATAAAACTTAAATTATTTTCAATAAGATATCTTTGGGATTGAATACTTAAGATACAGTATAAACATATGGAAAAATGTCAAAATGGAGGATGAATAATACACTTTAAATTCTCACTTAACATCGACAGGTTCTGTGACTTTAAGCAAAATAACATCACAAAACCAATTTTACCATAGGCGAATTAATATAAACAAGAGTTAAGTTCCTGTAGTATCCCAATGCTCTAATAAAATCACACTGGATGAAATGATGTTATTTGAGGACATGTTCTGTAAGTAAAAAAAAAAAGCAAAAGCTACAATGATTTTTTAAAAATTTAAGGTGAATAGGAGGATGAAGAGATGGTAAATTCCACAGGTATGTGTATGATGAATCAGAAAAATGGAGGTAGGAAAGCTTGCTAAAAAGGCACATTAAATGTTCATACGAGAACTTATGAAGGGTGCTCAACACAAGACTGAAAAGATACAGTCAGACAACCTCTGACTGATATCAGGAGGCAGGAGAGCCTTGATAGGGGCTGCTGCTACCTAGGTGAATGGTAATAAGATGATGGGGGCACTACTAAGAATGCAGTAGGAGGAGAAGCCAGCTCTAGTTTCGGGAAGACAGAAGAATCTCATTTCAGGAAAGCAGTATTTTAAGAGCTAGAGATGTGGAAACAGCTAATTAACCCAAATCCATCAACTTGCTCATTTCATTCTAGCCTCACAAAACCACTAGTGGCTTAACAGCCTAGACTTTTTCAAGAATGACTGATGTAGTTCCAAATACTACCCCATCAGATTAGTAAATTCTACAGGAAGGCAGTGGGATTGGGGGTATCTAGGAAGATTTCAATTTATTTACTAACATTTATGACAAATCTACAGTGTGCCAGCAACTTGAGAGACAAATCCCAGAGACTACATATGCGCATAATAAAATATATTATCAACCAAATTTAAAAAATCAAATTTCGGAAAATTCTTTGAGCTAAAATTCCTGATACTTTTACCACTAGTTTAAATTTAGAGGTGACTATTATCTAAATAAATAAGCTGTTACATGGAAGCACTTCCTAAAACAGGTTAAAAATAACAAATAGGAAAGACTCATTTGATACCTTAATATCTAAAGTTTCCTTGTCAGTTATTTGATAAATATTTCAAATCTTTTTTTATAAAGAAATTTAAAATTGATCAGAAAAACACTTTTTAAATACTGACTGCTTTATAAAAGTTTAATAACAATTCTAAAGTGTTATGGAAAGGCTAAATCTGCTAGAGGCTATACTGTTCGTGCAGAAGCAGGTGATCAGCAGCCATGAGTATAAAACAGACGACAACAGACAATATGAGTGGCAGGCCTCGGCAGACCCCTTCTCCATTTAGAATAGAAACCTGAAAGTCTGTGCTGCAAACTCCCAGGCCATACCATCCTTGCCACTGAGCAATGATACCCCCCTGCTCATTATTATCCCTTGGGGGAGAAGTCATTGATTTTTAAAACAATATATGGCAGTTTTAAGGTAATGAATTACATCCTCAGTATCAGGAAATCCAACTTTCAACTCCGAGAGTAACCAAAATCCTTTACAGACAGATCACTTTTCTTCAATCAAATCAACTAAATATCTGAATGTCCATTAAAGAGAGTCCAGTATAGAGGGCACAAACCTAAGACTCAATTTCTTCCCTCAAGGAGCTGAGGTGGATCCAGGCATCTAGAAAAGAGAAATCCCACCCCAATCAAAGAACTACAGAACAGGAGACAGCAATGAGAGCAGTCTCTGTAGAGTAGAACAACAGGAATTTGGACTACACTTTCCAGATAGCAGACAGGGAGAGAACAATGAACTCCTATAATAATGTGTGAATAAGCAAAGATAAGTAGAAGTGAAAGAAGACTATAGGAAGGGTGACCATGAGAAAAAATATTAAGAATAGAAATTATTGGGGGTGGGATTAGATCCAATAAGGAGGTGAAAGAGAAAACAAATGCTCAAGACTTATTTCCAAAGTATAAAAGTTAATGAAAACCGAAGGACATATGCTAAGTTATTTTTGGGAAAGAATTTTATAAAGATTTCTAGATGTATTAGAAACTATATACAATTTAAGCACTGTTGCTGTCACTCAAAACTTCAAGACCAATGCCAAGATAACAAGATTATAGAGTATTAACCTCTCTCTTTGGGATTTGAAACATTAGGAGTTCTATTACCTCTACGTGATAACTGAAATAATTTCATTAGGGCTGATCAACAACTCTGGTCTTTCTTGCGCCATCCAGAAACACTTATTAGCACATACGATTTGGCACGTGGCACTACGTTAGATCCTACATAAAATCACAATAAGACTGCCTTTATAATAGTAAAATACAAGTAAGAAAAAATCTACTGAGCCTCTTTTTAAAAAAGAGAAAGTAATGGTCAAAATGTGTAATGTATTTAGTTCCTATACAATAATCAAAAAAGATTAAGCTCTCAAAAGTCGAGCCCTTATATCATTTTAAACTACCTCTTACTAATATCTTACATTAGTAAGATACACTAGTTATAATCATTAAACCAATACTGATACATTATTAGCTAAGTTCAGTTTATTCAGATTTCCTTAGTTTTTACCCAGTGTCCTTTTTTTCTGTTGAGGATCCTATCCAAGATGCTAAACTGACATTTTAGCTGCAGTTTAGGCTTTTAAAAATTAGCCAACGCAACTTGGATTAAAGGCACTTTCCAAGTAGATCTCCCTCTAAGGCATTTTCTAAGGCCTTCAATCAGCATTCAAACTTAAATCCCTTCATCTAGATAACTGTCATTTACTACAAGATGTGCATGGAAGCTTTTGAAAGCTTCTGGTAAACACTGGGGGCAAAGCAATGTCTATGGTAAATTCTTCAATAAGCCTTATTTTCAAGGAGCTCTTTTCTGCTCTGAATGAGATCCTCATAATTCAATCACATCTGTAAGACAAGAAAAAAAGGCCTTGCAGGGAAATGCAAAGTAGTTCTAAGGCAGGAACTCTCTTGTATGGTACTTTATCTCCAGAACTATTATAATATCTGGTGCTTACAAAGAGAAATGGAAAGAATAAAGTCAAAGGCCTAGCAACTACTTCAGCATTGCAAACAACTTCTCACCAATATTTGTATTCTTATTTGGAAAAAAAATTTAAATACAAGAGGGTTACATGTATTTAGATGACATCCCCAATTAGATACTTAAATGCTTTTCAAAAAATTTTTTAGCTGTGACCAACAGCAAAAAATACATTTTACATCACAACTAAACACATGTCTGCATATTAACTATACAAAAAAAAAAAGCTTGCCCAATAGTACTAACTCATAGTATAATGTACACTATTCTCTATTCTACTTCAACTTTAAAAATGCCTCAGGACTCCCTAAATTGATTTCATCATCTACCAATGGGACACAACAGGCAGTTTGAAAGCCTCGTTTTAGATGAACAGCAATCACAAGGGGGACTTCCGGTTTACAGTCTTTCAGAGAATTTTTCTTTCTAGGAAAATAACATTTGTCATAATGTACTAAAATTTTGGATTCCCACACATTAAGAAAGCAAATAAATGGGTATTAATGACTTTATGTAGGTGAAAAAGGTTACTCAATCTGAAAGTTCCAGATTTTCCAGGGGAAATAAAATCTTAAACCTCAAATCTATTTATTGGTCCTCAGAGAATAATGCCACCAAAAATAAAAAAATAAAAAAAACCTGTCTTAAAGCTATGGTGTGATCTATTTCTATGGATTAGTTTTGAACTTTATAGGCCAAAGAGTTCTTTTTTTCTAAATTAGAATGCTTATTATTTGAGACCTGACATCTACAAACTACCATCTCCAATTAATTTTAAATGAAACCACATTTTTATTCAATGTTAGATTTTATTTGATTCAAATAACTTACAACTATGCAACTTACTTTAAAAATTTTAATTATTTAGATAACTACGAAATGACAGACAGGACACCATTTAAAATCTAGAGTTCAAAGGCATTCGGTCAGAGCCTTTTCTTCATTCAACATTTGAAAAATCCAAAATCTAACTTACTTGTATTAAAACACATGTATTAATAATACTTAAAACTAATTTAAATAAATTTATTTAAAAAATAAAAAACCCTTAATATTAATAATTACATTAGCCAATATCAAATTTAATTTACAGCCACCTCACATAGTCACAAGAATTAAATGTATTAAAAGTACCTGGAAAAAAAAGCTATATACACTCCCCTTTTACAAACAAACAGCCAAGAAAAAGAGAGGACTCTATCAATTAAGAGATTTAGTAGGCAGAGCAACCAAATGCTATGTGCAAACTCTGCCTGGTCCTGACTAAAACAAATCAACTGCACGTCAAAATATATGAGCTAATATATGAGCTAAATATTTACTGGGCTATTATATTGTTTTCAGATGTGATGATGACATGGTCATATTTTTAAAGTTTTTACCTTTGAAATTCATGCCGAAGTACTTCTAGATGAAATAAATGATATTAAGATTTGCTTTAAAATAATCCAGAAGTGTGTGGGAGGAAAGTGAAGCGAGGAGGTATAGATGAAATAAGAGTGGTCACTTTTTTAAAAGAGTGGGTAATAAATACATGGGGTGGGTTATTATACTAGACTCTGCTTATGTTTGTGTTTTAAGTTTTTTATAATCAAATATTTTTTGCAGATTCAAACAAGTCAACTATGTGACGTAATCTTTGGGACAACTGGGAAAAAATGACCGTGGACTTGGTAACAGAAAAACTGGTGGTTAAAAAACCCTTACCAATTAGAAACATATACTCCAGTATTGCCAAGTATTTTAAGATAGAATGACAGGATGGCTGGGATTCATTTTAAAATATTCTATCCTCTCCCTGCAAAGTGGAAGATAGATGAAACAGGAATAGCAAAATGTTTATGAAGTTAAAACTGAGGAATGAATGGAGAGTAGCTTAATGGGTAGAGTTTCTGTCTGGGATGATGAATAAGTTCTGGAAATAGTGGTAATGGTTACACAACACTGTGATTACTGAACTAATTGTGAATATTAGTGCCACTGAACTGTACACTTAAATGGTATATTTTACGCTTTATATATATATACAGATATATACACATACGAAAACAAAAAACTAAGTAATGGCTATGTGATATACTAGTATCTACTTCTGTTTATGTATGAGAATGTTCGGATTAATTTTTAAGTGTTAGGTAAAATGAGCAAGTAGTAGATTCCAGCCCAATCTAGACTTCCATTAACAGAAAACTAGCTCAAGTAGCATTTCTTTATATCTTCAGTCTCGAGAGAGAACTAAAAATGTACTATACTTCCTTTAGTTCCAGCTCTTCTCTCCAGAGCCACATCTTTCTTCTATTTAACAGTGCCTTAGGCTTACTAGCTGTTGTACCCTTGTTATGTCTTCTCTTGTTATCAGAGACCTACACTGATCTTGCAACTGGTCTTAGCATGAATCAAGATGGAGGCATCAAACTGCATTATTACTCATGCTTCACCATGTACTTGCAGTATTTAAGGGGGGAAGCCAGCTTCAATAAAGAATACCTTTGATAAAGCAGTAAAAATCATTAATTTTATTAAGTGGTGACCTATTTTTTAATCTTATGAAACGAGGACAAAGCACTTCTGCTTATAGAAGTATGATGGTTATCTCCAGGAAAAACACTCTTGTAAGTGAGTTACAAGCTGAACTAGCTATTTTTTTCATGGAACACCATTTTTACCTGAAAGAACTGACACACTACGGTTATTTAGACTTGGGTATTAAGCAGACATTTTCTTGAAAATGAAGTGAGCCTGTCAAGTCAAGGAAAACTAATAGTATTTGTTGCCCATGAGAAAATGCAGGCTTTCAAGCAAAAAACAGAATTTTAAAAAACTTGTATTCATCAACATAAGCTTGACAGCCTCCCAATACCTGAAAATTTTCAGATGAAATTGATCGTGATACTATGAAACATGATTTTTGATACTGTATAACAAAATGTGTCAACGTCTGGAAGATCTGCATTAACTCAGTCAACTGTTTTCCAAATGACCAATGTGTATCATGTCATTCGAAATATAACACAGACTGAAAGAG